>NC_141873.1:461858466-462161496 GCF_056163025.1 Triticum urartu | reverse complement strand
TCAAGCTCAAAAGCTCAAGACTCTTCATTTTATATTTTAGTGATCCAAGATCACATTGAGTCTTTAGGAAAAGCCAATACTATTAAGGAGGGATGAGGTGTTGCTTAATGAGCCTCTTGCTTCATGTGCTTAGTGATATGCTCCAAAACCCTCAACTACTTTCCCATATCCACATATGACCTAAACCCTAAGCCAAACTCGGTCCTACCGATTCTTCCTATCCGGTGCCACCGAGTTTCACTTGTCATAAGCCACTGCCAAACCCTAGCAATTCGGTTCTACCGATAGGGATCTCGGTCTCACCGAGATGGGATTGCAAACTCTCTGTTTCCCTTTCGTAACTTTTCGGTCTCACCGAAAGAGCGAATCGGTCCCACTGAGATTGCAATGTAAATTCAGTGTTTCCCCTTTGTAACTTTTCGGTCTCACCAAAAGAGCAAATCGGTCCCACCGAGTTTGCCTGACCAACTCTCTGGTTAGCTAATTACCAAATTTGGTCTCACCGAGTTTGTGTAATCGGTCTCACCGAGATTACGTTATGCCCAAACCCTAACCATATCGGTCCTACCGAGTTGCATGTCAGTCCCACCGAAAATCTCTAACGGTCACTAGGTTTACATTTTCGGTCCGACCGAGTTTGTTGATTCGGTCCCATCAAGATTGGAAAACTGTGTGTAACGGTTGGATTTTGTGTGGAGGCTATATATACCCCTCCACCTCCTCTTCATTCGATGAGAGAGCTATCAGAACACATACACCATTCCAACTCATATGTTCTGAGAGAGAACCACCTACTCATGTGTTGAGACCAAGATATTCCATTCCTACCATATGAATCTTGATCTCTAGCCTCTCCAAGTTGCTTTCCACTCAAATCTTCTTTCCACAAAATCCAAATCCTATGAGAGAGAGTTGAGTGTTGGGGAGACTATCATTTGAAGCACAAGAGCAAGGAGTTCATTACCTACACACCATTTGTTACTTCTTGGAGAGTGGTGTCTCCTAGATTGGCTAGGTGTCACTTGGGAGCCTCCGACAAGATTGTGGAGTTGAACCAAGGAGTTTGTAAGGGCAAGGAGATCGCCTACTTCGTGAAGATCTACCGCTAGTGAGGCAAGTCCTGTGTGGGCGATGGCCATGGTGGGATAGACAAGGTTGCTTCTTCGTGGACCCTTTGTGGGTGGTTGCTTCCTCGTGGACCCTTCGTGGGTGGAGCCCTGTGTGGACTCGCGCAACCGTTACCCTTTGTGGGTGGAGCCCTCCGTGGACTCTCGCAACCGTTACCCTTTGTGGGTTGAAGTCTCCGTGAACGTGGATGTAGGATAGCACCACCTATCCGAACCACGGGAAAAACATCCGTGTCTCCAATTGCGTTTGAATTCTCCAAACCCTTCCCTTTACATTCTTGCAAGTTGCATGCTTTACTTTCCGCTGCCAATATACTCTTTGCATGCTTGCTTGAATTGTGTGATGATTGCTTGAGTTGTCCTAAAATAGCTAAAATCTGCCAAGAACTAAAATTGGGAAAAGGTTAAGTTTTTATTTGGTCAAGTAGTCTAATCACCCCCTCTAGACATACTTTCGATCCTACAGTGTGCGATGATGATCATATCAATCTTGGAACCACTTCCAACACACATCGTCACTTCACCCTTAACTAGTCTCTATTCATTCTACAACTCCCGTTTCGAGTTACTACTCTTAGCAACTGAACCAGTATCAAATACCGAGGGGTTGCTACGAACACTAGTAAAATACACATCAATAATATGTATATCAAATATACCTTTGTTCACTTTGCCATCCTTCTTATCCGCCAAATACTTGGGGTAGTTCCGCTTCCAATGACCAGTCCCTTTGCAGTAGAAGCACTCAGTTTCAGGCTTCGGTCCAGACTTGGGTTTTTCACTTGAGCAGCAACTTGCTTGCTGTTCTTCTTGAAGTTCCCCTTTCTTCCCTTTGTCCCTTTACTTGAAACTAGTGGTTTTGTTTACCATCAACACTTGATGCTTTTCTTGATTTCTACCTTCGTCGATTTAAGCATCGCGAAGAGCTTGGGAATCGTTTCCGTTATCCCTTGCATATTATAGTTCATCACGAAGTTCTACTAACTTGGTGGTGGTGACTAGAGAATTCTGTCAATCACTATTTTATCTGAAAGATTAACTCCCACTTGATTCAAGCGATTGTAGTACCCAGACAATCTGAGCACATGCTCACTGCTTGAGCTATTCTCCTCCATCTTTTAGCTATAGAACTTGTTGGAGACTTCATATCTCCCAACTCAGGTATTTGCTTGAAATATTAACTTCAACTCCTAGAACATCTCTTATGTTCCATGACGTTAAAAACGCCTTTGAAGTCCCGATTCTAAGCCGTTAAGCATGGTGCACTAAACTATCAAGTAGTCATCATATTGAGCTAGCCAAACGTTCAGGACGTCTACATCTGCTCCTGCAATAGGTCTGTCACCTAGCGGTGCATCAAGGACATAATTCTTCTATGCAGCAATGAGGATAATCCTCAGATCACGGATCCAATCCGCATCATTGCTACTAACATTTTTCAACTTAGTTTTCTCTAGGAACATATAAAAATTAAACGGGGAGCAACATCGCGAGCTATTGATCTACAACATAGATATGCTAATACTACCAGGACTAAGTTCATGATAAATTAAAGTTCAATTAATCATATTACTTAAGAACTCCCACTTAGATAGACATCCCTCTAATCATCTAAGTGATCACGTGATCCAAATCAACTAAACCATAACCGATCGTCACGTGAAATGGAATAGCTTTCAATGGTGAACATCATTATGTTGATCATATCTACTATATGATTCACGCTCGACCTTTCAGTCTCAGTGTTCCGAGGCCATATCTGCATATGCTAGGCTCATCAAGTTTAACCAGAGTATTCTGCGTGTGCAAAACTGGCTTGCACCCGTTGTAGATGGACGTAGAGCTTATCACACCCAATCATCACGTGGTGTCTGGGCACGACGAACTTTGGCAACGGTGCATACTCAGGGAGAACACTTTTATCTTGAAATTTAGTGAGAGATCATCTTATAATGCTACCGTCAAACAAAGCAAGATAAGATGCATAAAAGATAAACATCACATGCAATCAATATAAGTGATATGATATGGCCATCATCATCTTGTGCTTGTGATCTCCATCTCCGAAGCACCGTCATGATCACCATCGTCACCGGCGCGACACCTTGATCACCATCGTAGCATCGTTGTCGTCTCGCCAATCTTATGCTTCCACGACTATCGCTACCGTTTAGTGATAAAGTAAAGCATTACAGCGCAATTGCATTGCATACAATAAAGCAACAACCATATGGCTCCTGCCAGTTGTCGATAACTTGGTTACAAAACATGATCATCTCATACAATAAAATTAGCATCATGTCTTGACCATATCACATCACAACATGCCCTGCAAAAACAAGTTAGACGTCCTCTACTTTGTTGTTGCAAGTTTTACGTGGCTGCTACGGGCTGAGCAAGAACCGTTCTTACCTACGCATCAAAACCACACCGATAGTTTGTCAAGTTGGTGCTATTTTAACCTTCGCAAGGACCGGGCGTAGCCGCACTCAGTTCAACTAAAATTGGAGAAACTGACACCCGCCAGCCACCTATGTGCAAAGCACGTCAGTAGAACCAGTCTTGCGTAAGCCTACACGTAATGTCGGTCCGGGCCGCTTCATCCAACAATACCGCCGAACCAAAGTGTGACATGCTGGTAAGCAGTATGACTTTTATTGCCCACAACTCACTTGTGTTCTACTCGTGCACAACATCAACGCATAAAACCTAGGCTCCGATGCCATTGTTGGGGAACGTAGTAATTTCAAAAAAATTCCTACGCACACGCAAGATCGTGGTGATGCATAGCAACGAGAGGGGAGAGTGTTGTCCACGTACCCTCATAGACCGAAAGCGGAAGCGTTAGCACAACTCGGTTGATGTAGTCATACGTCTTCACGGCCCGACTGATCAAGCACCGAAACTACAGCACCTCCGAGTTCTAGCACACGTTCAGCTCGATGACGATCCCCGGACTCTGATCCAGCAGAATGTCGGGGAAGAGTTCCGTCAACACGACGGCGTGGTGACGATCTTGATGTTCTACTGTCGCAGGGCTTCGCCTAAGCACCACTACAATATTATCGAGGACTATGGTGGAGGGGGGCACCGCACACGGCTAAGAGATCAATGATCAACTGTTGTGTCTGTGGGGTGCCCCCTGCCCCCGTATATAAAGGAGTGGAGGAGGGGGCCGGCCAAGGAGGGTGGCGCGCCCTAGGGGGAGTCCAACTCCCACCGGGAGTAGGACTCCCCTTTTTCCTATTAGGAGAGGGAGAGGGAAGGAAGAGGAAGGAGGGAGGAAGGAAAGGGGGCCCCCCCTCCCAATTCGGATTGGGCTTGGGGGGGCGCGCCCCTCCCTTGCTCCTTTCCCCTCCTTTCCACTAAGGCCCAATAAGGCCCATATACCTCCCAGGGGTTCCGATAACCTCCCGGTGATCCGGTATTGTCCCAATCTCACCCGGAACCTTTCCGGTGTCCAAATATAGTCGTCCAATATATCGATCTTTATGTCTCAGCCATTTCGAGAGTCCTCGTCAAGTCCGTGATCACATCCGGGACTCCGAACAACCTTCAGTACATCAAAATATATAAACTCATAAATGAAACTGTCATCGTAACGTTAAGTGTGCGGAACCTACGGGTTCGAGAACAATCTAGACATGACCGAGACACGTTTCCGGTCAATAACCAATAGCGGAACCTGGATGCTCATATTGGCTCCTACATATTCTACAAAGATCTTTATCGGTCAGACCGCATAACAACATACGTTTGTTCCCTTTGTCATCGGTATGTTACTTGCCCGAGATTCAATCGTCGGTATCTCAATACCTAGTTCAATCTCATTACCGGCAAGTCTCTTTACTCGTTCTGTAATACATCATCTTGCAACTAACTTATTAGTTGCATTGCTTGCAAGGCTTAAGTGATGTGCATTACCGAGAGGGCCCAGATATACCTCTCGACAATCGGAGTGACAAATCCTAATCTCGAAATACGCCAACCCAACATGTACCTTTGGAGACACCTGTAGAGCACCTTTATAATCACCCAGTTACGTTGTGACGTTTGGTAGCACACAAAGTGTTCCTCTGGTAAACGGGAGTTGCATAATCTCATAGTCATAGGAACATGTATAAGTCATGAAGAAAACAACAGCAACATACTAAACGATCAAGTGCTAAGCTAACGGAATGGGTCAAGTCAATCACATCATTCTCCTAATGATGTGATCTCGTTAATCAAATGACAACTCATGTCTATGGTTAGGAAACATAACCATCTTTGATCAACGAGCTAGTCAAGTAGAGGCATACTAGTGACACTCTGTTTGTCTATGTATTCACACATGTATTATGTTTCCGGTTAATACAATTATAGCATGAATAATAAACATTTATCATGATATAAGGAAATAAATAATAACTTTATTATTGCCTCTAGGGCATATTTCCTTCAAATAAAGCACAAGCAGACAATAGATTACATACATTGGGCATCAAAGATCGCCACCAGTGCAAATAAACACGCTGACAAAATAATATGCAAAACCGACAACACTTCAATAGAGTTCAAGAAAGGTTATCCCTGCTGGGGAGCTGCAGCGCAAGTAGCTGAGCAAGATGCTGAGACTGCGCTTGTTCAACACTTATATCTTCCTCACTCTAAAAGATAAACAAGCAGACAAATGACTGGTTTTGCACATAAAAGTATCAGTGCTGACAATTCATCACATTTCTTACTGATGAATAAAGTGACATAGTTTAAATTTGCATTAACACAATATGTTATTGTTCAGGTCAAGACATGGCAGGAAATGATATTGTGAAGGAGTTGGCAACTTCACTACACCACTGGATTACAGATCAAGAACTCATAAGTATCAATGGTTAGTGTGCTGTCAATTTATACCATTTCAGATTGGCAAATAAAGAGACGGTTTAAATAATAGTATAATGATATGACATTTTTCATAATTAAGACATTGCAGAATATGACATTGTGCTGTAGTGGGTAGGTTCACCACACCACTGGATTACAGATGAAGAACAGAAGCATACATGCAGTGCAAAAGAAGATCACTTGCTCTGTATATTTTAATTTACATGGTATGAAGAAGGAACTTGGTTGTACAAATGAAAACTTAAATTGAGAAAGGACGAACTTTTGTTTATGAACTACATATAATAAACTTTAAACAAGCAATTCGATGCAAACACCAAAAATAAACAGCTGTTGCAGTCATGCCTAACCAAATATATACAACAAAGTTTGAAGGCTTGAGATGGACAAACTTACATTATTGGTGAAGACAGGCTCTATAAAGGCCTTGTCCATGCTGATGGGGGGGCAATTCAAGAAGTTTACCACAGAATATTCTTCAAAAGCATTGCCTTTATTCTACATTTTGTGAAGAGTAAATATAGATGTGATAATATACGAAAAAATGGAGAATATTTAAGATAAGATGAAGAGTGATGCTACATAACCAAGTAGCTATAAATGTAAGTGCAGCGATACAGGCAAAAGGTACAACCAAGAGAATGCACAGCTAAACTTCTTCAGTACCAACCTTATGGTAAGAGTAAATATAGATCTGATGTGTAGAAAATGGAGGGCAAAGGAAAATAAGCTGCAGAGTGATGGTACATGAACAACTACCTGTCATTATAAGTACACTGATAAAGGACAACATGTACTTACAAGAACAATGCAGAGCTAAAAAAACATTGGCATTGGATATATTCTACACTAATGTAACCATTCATACAGATCAGATAATTTGGAGCGAACAATTGATAAGCAAGCTATCATGCATACTGCTGTCACATAATGAACCAGGTATGTATGCAAGTACAGTGATATAGGACAACAGGTACTAACAAGAGCAAAGCAGCGGGCAACATATTTGAGATATCATGTCGTTCTTGTCAAACCGGAATTCTTCTTCGAGCAGATTTCCTGCAAAAAAGATCCGTAAGGCACATGCGAAAAAGTGGAAGTTCAAATTGTCATGTGATTTCATAGATAGTACCTCATCCTGGGAACGAGACCAGTGCATAACAAGGTTTTTCCATTCAATGTCTTCTAAATTTAGCACATGAGACTTCACCAGGAATTCGTTTATAGACTTGCCATCAAAGTGTGATTTCCTCAGGTAACACCGATACTGCTGCAATGCTTCCTTGAAAAGCACAAGTAAGCTTTGCTCGTCATGACTATCCAGATTCACCCTCACCTAGTTACAACAATGTAATGTAAATCATTGATGCGTTCAAATAGCAGAAAACAGGAAAATAATAGCCATGAATAATAGCACTTACACGTAAGTTGGACAGGAAGATGTGAAAATGGTGTTTGTCTTCACAATAATCTTCCCATGATGGGAATATATGCATGTAGTCCCTAACAACATTGAAAGCATTGTCTTTTAAACTGGGAATAAATGGAATGAGGTTCAATCTGCAGGAATTGGCCGTCTCTGCAGTTGGGATAGGTCTTTGGCCGGTGGACTTGCTGTACTTTTTGCTGGAGTGGGATTTTTCTGTGGTACAGCTGGTGCTATGGCAAATGAAATCGGCATACCTTTTGCTGAAGTGCAGGTCCTGTGTGGTGGGGCTAGTGGTGTGGCCAGTGAAGTATGGGTACAGTCTGCCGGAGTCGGTCCTACGTTTTGTGTCACTGGTTGTACAGCCAATATAAGTGGGGTGCTGCCTGATTTCTTCGGCACCACCACGTTTTTCAAGGACTTTGCTGGTGCTCCTTCAGGTTCGGCAATCACCCTCTTCCTTTTTTATGTCTGATGCACATGAACAACATTTGAGTGGAAAAACATGGTATGATGACAGATGGAATATGTATTGATAATGGATGGGCATGGAATCTAGACATATATGATGAGTAAACTAAGCAGATGGCGGTGCAACAAAGTAGAAGAAATGCAAGACAACATATGCAAGATACCCGCAATCAATTAAACATTGCCAAATTAGAACAGGCACCTTGATGGGTGAACAAGACAGGCCATCTGCCTTTGACTCCTCGAGGTTAGAATAGTCATTAGGATGATATTCTGAACAAGAATCAACAGGTGGGGAGCGTATGAGTTTCATTGCATCCAGAATGGCACTCAATGCCTTGGTGCCAATTTTGTAAGTCATTGCAGTGTTTAGCTTCAAGAGTGGACTGCTGCTAGTGCGACACAAAGTAGCTACATAGATCATAGTGTAGATATAACGGGAAAACCTTAAGCATCAGAGTAAAATCAGCAAAGTGGAACTTGCTGGAATATATGCGCTAGTATTGCCGGTACGACTAGAAAGGCTTCAGATACCAACTCTCTTCAAGTGAAGGTGCGGTACTATTAATATCAATGTAACTCTCAAAGGTGACACAGCTCCCCGCATTTCCTTACTATTCTTATAGGATTCAAGTGGGCAGGCCACTACAGATCCTATTCCTATGTTTACAAGATCCTACGAATCAAAGAGGCTCAAAGTGTCCATCACAACCGACCGTATAGACCTCTACACTGCAAATGTCCCTGCTCATCTTTAGTACAAGGAACATATTGTACTACTATCATACTCCCTCCGTTGCAAAATATAAGTCTTGGTAGAGATTTCCACTATGGATCACATACAGATGTATCCAGGTACATTTTAGAGTGTAGATTCACTCATTTTGCTCCATATGTAGTCCATGGTGGAATCTATACAAAGACTTGTATTTAGGAACGGAGAGAGTACATATTAAAGAAGAACGGAAGAGGAACATGGTAAAGAAGAGCAAGCAGATTTTGGATAATAAAATGTTGGTTGCGCGGTGCCCACACATGATGAACCAGAGCGCATTAAGAATGCAACTCCTAGCTGTCTCTCGACCATTTCAGGCGGTTGGATGAAGATCCTACGTCTCCTAACCCTTCTTCTTCCTCGTCTCTGATTCTTCCCATACAGAACACCGCACGGGCCGCTGGCCGGACCACCGGCCCCCACCGCCTGTGTTCCTCCGCCACCCCCACCCACCACCCCTACCCCAACCCCCACCCGCGTCGAGTTCTCTTCGTTCACCGAGGCCCCTCAGCCACCGGAGCCCCTTCAATCGCACCGGCAAACTCCGGCGAGCTCTGAAAAATCGACTGACCCAATTTTGAAATTTAGTCTACTGTGATTTAACTAGTGTGGAATATAAAAGGGGAAAACCATAAGCATTGCAAGTATGGTGTTGAGCGTGCCATGGTGGATCTGAAGGTGCAAACCGGACAAAGGCAACTTCGCAACCAAGACAAGAAATCAGAGTAAAGCAGTGGCGATCTATTTTCTTGCTGCAAAAATAAGTTGAGCAGATAAGAAAGAGTACCGCCTCTGGTGCGGCGCCGTGTAGGCATTTGCTGAGAATTTGACGGTGCTATGGTAGCGATGGCTGTTGGCTGTGTGGAAGCAGATCTAGGAGGGTAGACGGTGGCGGCGGGGTGCGGTGGACGAGACGGTCGTAGGAGCGGCGCCGGCAAGGTGGACGACGGCGGGGATGAAGCGAGAGGACGGGATGCAAGGATCCCGGTCCGAAGCCGTGGATGAGAGAGGTCGATCTCTTGTAATGGACGGTGGCGTCGGGGTATCAGCTCCGGCATGGTGGAGGAGGACGACGGTGGATGGGGTGGCGGACGGTGGCGGACGGAGGAGGGTGGGGTGGAGAGGGTGTTTTGGCGCCCACGGAGTACGAATGGGGAAAAGGGAGGTACAGAGGAAGGGGGGAACCATGTATTCAGGGCGCGCTTGTCTCAAATGCGAGGAAATTTACAAACTTAGCCCCCGTTTCAAATTTCTACTACATCACAGCAACACTAGTCGGTCGGGGATAGGACGGTAATCTCGCATACACCGAATATTTGCCGACGAGAGTTTGTTTTTGGCGCCCACCGTGTATGAATATGAATCGGGGAGGGAGTCGATTTCGGCCGAGGACACACTGTGTTTTAGCGCCCACCGTGTATGAATCCGGGTGAGAGGCGGTTACGTCACGTTTTGGTGAAATTACAAACCTACCCCTATCGAAACCTATAGAAATCCAGCATATAGGCTTGGCGTGGCAGGGATAGGCAGTAGTGATTTCCATCTCGCAGATTTTGGTTTCGGGCGGTTACTGCGACTTTCCCCGCTTCATTCAAATTTTGCAGAGTGCATGTTTACCGTGCCAACTCAATTCGAATCCCGTTTGTATTCTATTTTTTTGGGCGGGATCCATTTTCAATTGGAATTACATTCTATATACATCATTTTATATATATATATATACTTTCAAAAGCACAACAAAGAATTCTACTCCTTTATATGTATAATATGATCTACAAATACAACGATCTCGAAATCTTAAGGTTGAATTCAATTTTTTTTAACCAAATTATGTTTTACTAAAATGTATGGATCAGTAATATCTACATATTAAATAACATAGATGCGCGTGAATTCATATGAGTATGCATGTTTGATAGATCAATTTTGGTTCGAGTATGGATTACATGTATCATCATCTCGAATTCAAATATTTGAATCCCTTTTTTGTTCACTCCTTTCACGCCCATCTCTCTCGCATGCATGCTCCTTCAGGTAGCTATCACTCTCTTTTCTCCAGCTCACTCGCACGCTCACTTCATGTCGCTCCTATCCTCGCAAACATGGTCTCTCAATGTCTCCCTTGAGAAGTATCACACTCTCCCTATCATTATAAATTACACGGTTTTCATTATCTCTCACGTCTCTACTATTCTCTGGTATCACTCGGTACCTAAGCTTTCTTTTTCACCGCCAAACACACAGTCTCCACTCGTCTTTCACTTTGTCTTTCTCTCTATGGGATTCTCTCACACACCCTATATGTCTCTACATATGACTCATACCACTAAAATTACTCTCTCTATCTCTCCTGTAGACACAACATTTGTTGCGGTCTCCTTTTCGTCTCCATCCCAGACTGACATTATTCATTTGTTTACCGATCAGACAACCCCGACTACCGTCTCCTCTCTCTCTCTCACAGACACACACACACAACTCCTACCACTAAAATGTGAATGGAAAACGAGATTTTGTTATACCCAAACAAAAAAGGACTGGAGGGAGTGATTGCTCTGACACAGACGCGACCTCTCATAGCGCAGGCATTGAACCGGCGCGCCGGACAAGAGGGCCGCACTCGCTGCAGGCCTGGCTGAGCACGCCTCCTCGCCGCGCGCAACCAGCTTAAGACTGCCCCGCCTGCCTTCATTGAATCCGCGCGTGTGCCGGCAACACGTTCTTCCACAAGCCGGCAGGCATTTTAGAACACAAAAAATGACTATAATATAATTAATTTACGCATGGTCTTGACTTGTTGTGCTCGCACTGGTAGCAGGAACTAGTAGAGGATTTTCTTTATTTATAACTCTCCTCACATTTTTTGGCTTTGAAGTGAATCATGGTTGTGGACATTATTTATGAATGTGCAGATATCGGTGAACATAGTTTGATGTGGAAGTTGAACTTGGAATGTCGGGCTTGCGCGTGAACTATACCATGTCCAATGCTTCGTCTGTTATTGTTTGGAAAGTAATTGCTGTTATTACATGACCTGAAAAAAACATTTTGTGCCACATCAGTAGATGCATGGACATCACAACAGGCATGCTGACTGGATAAACATTTGAACCTAGCTATTATGAAGGAAATTTTGTATTGACAACATTTTTAGATAGCAGGAGACGCCTAGCCTGCTCTACCTCTGCTAGCTTATTTCTGGCTTCTTCCATCTCTTCTTTGGCTTTGGTGAAGAGAGCATCTGATTGCTCTTTTTGCTTCTTCAGGAACTCAGCTACATTCTCAAGGGCTGCTGCATGCTTTCTTTCAGCCTTTACTAATGCCACGAGGACACGAACAGCTGACGACTCCACCTGGCTTGTGTGTAATCCAACATCACTTGGGAATTTGCACCTTGTGTCTAATCCAGCATCATTAGGGAACTGGCACCTTGTGTGTAATCCAGCTTCATTTTGGAAACACGATCTCGAGGTTGACCATACTTCCCTCCTCACAGGAACTGCATCCTGACATGAAGTTACTTCTTTTTTAGATCAATACTCAGAGCAACCTAGATCCATTTAGTAGAAGCCAGATAAACAGAACTCGGAGAAGTGAATTCAAAAGGAATAAATAAATAAAAACAGACTACAAGGTGAGAACACCCACTTCCTACATCAAGCTAAAAACGAAAGCATTAGGACGATTAAGACTCTTCTTATTACACATCAAAGAACACCATGCTTAAGAGAAACAGAAACTACAACATATACACATCGAAGAACACTAGGCTACACAGAAGTAATTGAAAGGGTGTTACTTACCAAAGCTCGTTTTACAGGTTCGGTGCAGCTCCTCTTTAACTTGCCACGCTCCTTGAAGATGTCCCGAATATCCCGTGTTTGATCTTCATTGCTCCTCTGCATGTTCGCACTCGTGGTTTTAAAATCTCAACATGGCAAGAAAAATATACTACTAGTAATACTCGCGCATCTTGTGGGCAACATTAAAGCACTCGTCTGCCATGTTAGAGCATCTCCAACAAGATAAACTACTCATACAAATGCATCTTGATGCGTGCAATGCATGGGAAATTTTGCTAGTTCTAAAAACCTTTCCGTCATTTGCCACACTACTGGTTGCAGATGAAAAACCTACCCAAGCACATCGCGATACAGGAGCGACGCACAATTACAAGCTGATATTCTGTTGGACAATGGAGGCTATAACCAATTACTTTTACGGGAACAATAGCACCCAGGAAATTTGAAGGGTAGGTATGAACAAAATTGGAACTGCACATGTACTGCTAAGTGATTCAATACACACATTACCAATCGAGGAGGAGAATGCTGGTCGCGGCGGCCTTTGTGAGTCATGGTCGGCAACGGGAGTCAGTTCATTGTCCACGACGGTGGTACTTCTGCGCTTGGCGTCGGCTTCCTGGAAGCAGATACGAGACTGTGGAAGACGATGCCGGGGAAGAGGCTCCGTGTATGACGATGAAGGTGGACCGACTCGAGTGCGGCGTACGAGGTCGTCGATTAGGCAGATGCGCTGCGGTGGACGAGTGCGCCGATGTAAAGGGGAGGAGCACGAAGGCTGCGGTGCCGTGGAGAAGTATATTTTGCGGTGGGGATAGAAATTGGGGAGTATTCAGGTGTACTACTCTGGGTGTCGGGGTGGGGTTGGCTGGGTAGGGTGAACCTGAAGTTACGAAAACAGCCCCCTACCAAGCGTCATCCGTAGGCCTATTCCGAAGGCTATGATGGTAACTTCCCACTGCTCGAATCAGGGTCACGGGAGATTTTCCCGCCGACCTCAAAATTTTGTGACAGTGGACTCCCCGTGTGGCGTGTTGAGTGATTCGGCTAAGCAACTAGCGAGTAGTAGTAGTAAACTCTGCATATTAGGTTTGACCAAAGTCAAACTTCCTAAAGTTTGACCAAGTTTATAGAAAAATATAAACATTTACCATAACAAATATGTATGATGTGAAAGTACATTCAATAATGAATCTAATGGTATTTATTTGTTATTGTATATGTTAATATTTTTTGTTATAAGCTTTCTGAGAGTTTACAAAACTTGAGTTTGACAAATGCTAATACGCGGACTTAAAATAAAAACGGAGGGAGTACACATTTGTTTTCTTAGTTTGTAGTGAACTAATCATTTGTTGAAATTGTGAAATAAATGTATTAGGCTATTGACTTCGAATGTAATGGTCTATACAATTCAATAGTTACAATCATTGTCAAATCCCAAGATGTATACAAGGTCTATAGTACTTCACAACATGCTCAAACTCACATAATCCCAGTCAAATGAGAATCTAAATGCATTTCATAGTTATTACTTTGTAGGATGCAACAAGAACAACCATAACTCTACATCAGCCATTATAGAAGCAACATTTTGACATATCCCAATGTGTGAATGAAACATGTAGAGAGAGCTTTTGAAGATGGAGCAGATAGGGAGGGAAAGATTGTATGTATGTGGATGAGAGAGTAGGAGACAAACCTAACGAGACAGAGAGAGAGAGAGAGATAGAGAGAGAAAGAGAGAGGAAGAAGTTAGGTCAGTGAGAAAGATGCATACATGTAATATACATGAGATGTGTGTGCATCTGGATTCTGTATACGTGGAAGGAGAAGAGACAACATGTTTGATGAGAGAGCAGGAAAAACATGGACGAGAGGGGAAGGATCTCGTGGGTTGAGGGATTGACAATTTTGTGCGGGGGAGAGAGGGATTGGTAATTTTGTGCAAGAGAGAGAGAGAGAGAGGGTGGGGGTAGGAGTCAGTCAGCCGTCGTCACATCACCCTGCTTCCAAATGACCCCGCATTCTCTAGCGCGGTGTGGTCGCCGTCTTCGATCTGCTCGTTGCTCTCTTTGAAGATTGAGGTGTTGTGCATGTTGGGGTGCAAAGAAGCACAAGCGAGAGTGGTCGCCGTATAACCTTGGATGGGGATGAATTGTGTGCTCGGGGGAGTGTGTGTGTGCGTTGTGCTGCGTGTCTCTCTCTCTCTCTGTGTGTGTGTGTCAGATATTGAGAGAAAACAAATCTAAGGAGAGAAATGGGTATTCACGAAGAGATTGTGCGGGCCTTGAGGTGGGCAGGGGCCGGGTGAGGGTGTCAAAATGTGCGCGTTGATGCATGTGTTGCATGAGACCATGCGAGGGATGGACGAATCGAGAGAGATGGCTGTTGTGTTACGGATGCTCGTCTCTCTGTCTCTCTCTCCCTCTCTCCCTCTCACACACACACACCCAAGTAAACTAGAAGACCGTTCTCTCATGTATACACAACATATCGGCATCTGTCTATGTCTCACTCATGCATGATCATTTGCACATTCACACCTCTCTATGTCTGTATCACACGCACACCGTCTCCACATTGCCCTTCCGCCACAACACACATATGGACACATACACACGTTCTCTCTGTCACACACACAAAATCAGTATTAAAAAAAACTAGGGCGCACCTAAAACGTCCAAATCCAAATAACCATGAACTGGAGCTAAATTCAAATATATGGAAATATTGCAGCGTCAAGAACTTTCACAGGAAAAAACCTTGAGTAATATTCGAGGATTGTTTTCACATACACAAAGGTTCGGTGGATGTCCTTCAAGCATGACACAATGACGCACTATTCGATCGACCGCGCGGCCGCGGTTCACGCACTTGCACAGGATTCCGTATCGTGGCCGTGGTACTAAGGCTGGTCACAATGGGCAAGAACATAAGCTAGTAACTAATAAAAGCGCTGCCTAAGTCTAATGTTTACGTGTACTAGTTCGGTTTTCTTTTAAGTTTGACCAACCTTATATATAAAACTAAAGTAAGCTCCCACACGCGCACTCATCAATATGCCGGCGCCTGCCTGCTCCGGCCAACAATTTCTCGCCCATCACCGCCGTGTCGCCGCCATCCCTGTGCCATGAAGCCGAAGGCTCGCCCGCTCACGTCGTCTGCATTCCCTCCTCGCGATGCCGCCACGCTGCCAAGCACACGAGCAGCTGGTGGAGCCGCGTCTATGCACGCAGCGTACGGAGAGGAGGACGAGCGCGTGCTCCAGCACGCCAGCGAGGAGGAACTAGCGTGTCATTGTCGTCTCCGCCCGCGCGGAGGAGGCGCACATGGTGGCTGTCGCGGCGGAAGCCGATCGCGCGCGCGTCGATCCCGCAAACCGGGCGCGGACGCGGAATCTACCTTCGAGACCTTGAATGCCACGTGGATCCTGCAATCTGAAGGAGCAATTTGGGTCAGTCGACTCATATGAGCCGTTTGATGCAACATGGATGGCTAGAAGGGCTTCTTCCACCTCTTCTGGCGTCTTCTTCCTTCGCTCCATCGAACTTCTTTCACAAATCGACTGACCCAAATTTTACTACTAGTACGAACGTATTAAGTACAGTAGGAACACGAAGATACGAGCAGTAGTACCAACTGCAAGAAGAACAGTAGTAAGATATAGTACTAGTACTACTGTACATACTAAAGAGTTCAAATAACGAGAAAGAACATAAACATAGGGGTTGTTTGGTTCCTAGCCACACTTTGCCACACTTTGCCACACCTAACCTTAGGCAAGTTTGACCAAGTTAGGTAGGTGTTTGGTTCTAGCCACACTTGAGACAAGGAATTTTTTATGAGCAGTGAACCCCACATGTCATAGACACAAAAAGTGTGGCAAGATTCCCTTTGGCAAGCCAAAGTATGGCTAACAATTTGAGCAACTCAAGTAAGGCAAGTGTGACAAATGTGACAAAAATCATGTGGCAACATATGGCAAAGATAGTCACAATCTAAACAGCCCCATAGTTCTGCTAGGGCCTCAGCACAACACACCCTTGAAAATAAACTAATAAGCAACTAATCCGCTTGACACTGCAGTAGAACCAGCATGAGTGACGGCACTGCCACCTACTTGGAGTCCGAGTCCACGTCCTCGACTTTGTCCTCGTCCCTCTTCCTCTTCACCAACGTTTCTTTGCTTGAACCGGACACTGGGCTCTGCTTCTTCATCCAACCCTTGTAGATATTTAAACAAAGGTAGGCATCCATTGCTGCACACAGGATGTGATCTTCATCTAATGTCTTCGAGTCCCATGCATGATGAAACTCGTGATGAGGTTTCTTCAGTTTAGCGTACGAAGGATCAATCATAGCTGCTGCCAGGGTCAGCATTGAAGGTTGAGAGGAGGACACCAGGCTTGCCTTATGGAGATCGAAGGGCTGGCCTACAACAAGACCTATCCGACGCAGGACGTCACTGTCGTTCTTAAAGCCTGTAGTAACGAATTTCACTCTTTTGTCCTTGAGGAAGTTCTTAAAATCCTGGCACTCAACGTCGGCATGGCATATGTGGTAGACCAAGCAAACGTTATGTACGCAAACCTGGATCACGGCGGGCTTCTTCCTCTCTTCGTCCTTTAGATCCTTCTCTCGTCCCAGGACTGTGGTGTACTCAACATCTAGCCCAGTGACCCACTCATCCGTTGAACTGTTGAACATGCGTAGGAAGCGAGCAAGCCATGCTTTCACCGTCTCGGATCCACGTGTGTAGATGACGATGAACTGATCGTCGGTGATGGCTCTAACCTGGTACCCAGCGGCCACCATGGAGATTTGGGAGGCCATGGATTTTGGAGGAGGGTTAGGAGAAGTTGAACTGTTGTACCCCGCAAAAAAAAACTGGGAGCGAACTACTATGAAAGGATGGGACGACTGGGAGCGAACTGTTGTAAGGTAGAAGACGGGGACGAGTAGGGCGTGCGAACGGCGTGGGGTTGCTGGCTTGCCCGGTGGATAAACGGCTGCAAGCCCCCAAAGAGTTCTTGAGAACTATGCGGGACCCACTAGATGTCATGTCTACTAGACCCATATCGTAGGCCTGACGGTATAGCTTCTGCCTGTTTGCACGCCATGCCGACGCGTGGATGTAACTTCACTTAATTCCGTCAAACGTCGCGCCTCCCACGACCTTCACCTCCCTCGCGTGGTCGCGCCCTTTGAGACTTCGACCGACTATAAATGAGCAATTTTTTTGCCTTTTTTTAGACAAGCAATTTTTTTGCCTACTCCGCATGCATGATACTCCCTCTGGTCCTTTTTACTCCCGTCAACCGTTTGCAAAGTGTTTGACCAAATTTATACTTTTTTTGAACACCACCTTATATTAATTAACCAGCCACACCAGTACACTCGTTCGATACAATATTCACCACACAAGGCGGTACGTTATTTACAAGAATACCATCTAATCTATTGTCAAAGCTATACTTAGCGATTAAGTGTGCCACCTTATTGGCCGAACAAATAATCTTCGACAATTGAAGATTGTTGATCAACTTTGAGATGCTCAACGCTTTCATCTTCAGGTCACGCATAGCAGGCATGTCAACGCTTTGACAGGCATCAATGAAATCGCACGACCAAATTTATACTAAAAATATCAATATCTACAATACTCCCAAAACACTTAGGTGCGGTGCATTAACTTCTACCTCGTTTCTTCTTTCTTGACATATCAACCAATAGGAGATGTGGGTGTGCATGCTTTTAATGACTTGAGACTACCAAACACGACATGCAGTGGTTAGTTCATTGCATGCAATGCTATTAATTAGCAAATAAACATTAAGATCTCTCGTTTTCCCCTCCTCCTTGGTGACAGTGCACAATCTAAGATGACTTGCTCACCTAGACGGAGGGGGTACTGATTATAAACATTAAGATCTCTCATTTTCCCCTCCTCCTTGGTCACAGTGCACAATCTAAGATGACTTGCTCACCTAGACGAAGGGAGTACTGATTATAATGAGTACTCAACTAGTACTAGAATAAGAACTACGTTTTATAATGAGTGTAAAAATATTGATTTGACATTGTGAATGTTGACACATTGTGGAATAGTTTTTGAAGTCTGCAAAAGTACTCAACTAGTGCCGTCGTTCTCCACAAAAAAATGTGTTTACCAATGCATGCATGAACTCTAGTTACTCTAAACCCCCTCTCTTCTTTAATTCTTTGCCACATCAGCATGTTTGCTATTCCCGTGTGCATGATACCAGCTAAGATACCACCATTATGGCCAGCCTTAATCATCGCATGCAATAGTTTAGTGCACCTTGAAATATGAACATGTGTGGGGCATGTTTGTTTTTAATGACTTGAGACTATACCTAGCCCGGCATGCAAGATGACTTATTATGCACCGTTCCCCATACCTGCAGGAAGCCTGTTCGTCTCCAAATTTTTTCCTCTCCATGTGTGAAACAATATGCCTGCCAAACTCTCCTTCTCCCTCCGGCGGTCCCACCACTCCACCCCGTGTGAAAAAATCTGCATGCATGACTCTCCTCCCCCACGCTTGTCCAATCCGTTGTGACCAGCAATATTTTCATCCCTTTGCTCCCCCGTAATTTACTCCAACGAATATGCCCACGTAGATGTTACTTAACTGCAAGTGCATACGGTCACTGATATATGGGCCCAACAGGGGTCTGGCCCACATGTCAGTGACGCAACTGGACCGGCAGTTAAGTCAGTGCAGCTCAGTCCATATCTTACGTAGGTGTGCCATTGCTCGCTATAAATACTGCGCCTCCCACGACATCGCTATCTCCTCCCCCTCACGTTCACGTTCATCGCTATCTCCTTCCCCTCCCTCTCACGTCGACCACCATGGCATCTCCCCTCCCAAGCCCTAAGAGCCCCTCGCTGCACCACGCGGACAGTCATGCGTCGCCGTTCCGTTCCTCGCCGCCACTAGTCGAGGAGGACGCGTCGGTGTTCTGCTCCTCGCCGCTACGTGAGGCGTCGCCGTTCCGTTCCTCGCCGCCACCAGTCGAGGAGGACGCGTCGATGTACCGCTCCTCGCCGCGACGCATCGAGGTGGATGCATCGGCGTTCCCAATCTCGCCAGCACACGCGCCGGAGGACGTGTCGGCTCCCCGCTACAAGGAGAACGCCATGCCGCCCGCCAAGCCCCCTAGCCTTGAGGAGCTTTGGAAAGAAATGGAAGTCGCCTTGTGGGAGGCTTTGCCTCCAGCAGAGCGCGCCAAAATAGAGGCGGAGAAGAAGGCCGAGGGAGAGAAGCGCACCATGGAACAAGCTGCCTGGGAGGCCTATGTCGCGTCCGAGAGAGTCAGGCAATTGGCTCTTTGGCAGAAGGCTCGTGCGAGGGCCGTGAGGGTGGTGGAGGACGCCCGTGCCGACGCCCTGAGTGCAGTCGGGCCCAAGCGCCTCATCTACACTTGGCGGTACGTGGACCGGGTGCACGCTTCCAGCGAGGAGGAGTACCTGTTGGCGCCGGATCACCACACCGGTGAGATCGCGCTCGCCCACCGGCAAGCCGCCAATCAGCACCTCACGAGTTGCGAGGCTGAGGAAGAGGCGTTGTGTCAGTGCGCTGGGAAACAGCCGCGCACCAGGGCACTTGTGGCGCGCCGCAAGCGCTCCTGCGAGCGCCGTGGCTTTTAGGAGGAGTATAATTTTTGTTTCGTAAGGCGATCTCATTAGTTTTGGGACGCAAATGATAAATCCCGAACGTTCAGGAATTTTTTAGCGTCCTTAATTAAGTATGTAAAAGGGAAAGTTTGGAAACCTTGTGTATTCGTACGCATTTTGCAAGTACGTGCATATAGCAAAATTTTTACTATATACTATCGCAGGAAAAGAATTCTATGAGACCAGGTCTCACGCGAGACCCATCCTGATGGATGACACGTGGCATTCACAAATCACAAAGCATACCCCACCCCCACTTAAAAGCCACGTGTCATCCATCAGGACGGGTCTCACCTGCTAACCATGAGACCTGGTCTCATATACGAGTAATTTTTTCCACTATCGCACTACATGTCTCTCTCGATATATGCTTGCAGACTGTGCTACTCCCTCCATCTAGGTCAATAAGTCATCTTCGATTGTGCACCGTGACCAAGAGGGAGGGAATACTTATACACCTAGACGGAGGGAGTACTACTATTACTTATGTACATGCAAATGCACGTTTTAACATTACGATGCGGTTTTTTGTAAAAGTAGAAAAACAATACTAGTCAAGCTTGTGAAACGATTCAATGCAAAACAAAAGCAAAAATGCTCGTTTGATTGTTTACTTTTAGCTTCCTTCTCTGTGGTTATTTCTCTGTCGTACTTTGTACGGAGTATCTCACTGGTTGGAAAGGCATGCAAATTCCCAAACCGCTTCCTACACCCTGTATCTCACTGGTTGCCGGTATTGACATTGTTGCCCATGTCGTCGAGGATGAGGTTGCCGAGGTCGGGAAAGAATTCGTCGTTCACAACTAATCACATGGACTAGCATAGTAGTAGGATACAGAGTAGAAACATGAATTTTACCATGATTTCGAACAGGAAGGACAGAAACACATACGGTGCAACGAGAGCTGCACCGTTGGTGTTGAGGTTGTCGCCCATGTCCAAACACCACGTAGACATAGTCTTTGAGCACGGTTCGTAGTCGTTCACACTCGGGCATTGAAGTTTGTAACTATTTTAGATTAGAATATACTACTCCTCCGGTGCTAGTAGTAGAGCAGAGTCCTACTCTACTCAAGCAAGTTAGGGCATAGCATTGTAGGGAGTACCAGTACTGTGATCACTCAAGCAAGTTGTCTGGCATCGACATGACCCTACGCTGCTGGTATGTGTCTCGTAAGTCAAGCGGCGTGCTGTAGTCATCATCACCTGTCCACTTCCCGCAGCACATATTCGCTTCTCCATCTTTGTCCGCACATAATCTCGTTCAATCTTCCATCCCCGCTAAGGCGCCTCCCCCCTCGTCCGAAATCCAAGCACTAACAATGGCAAAACCAAGCAGCGTCCGCCGAAAGAGTGGCTGGAATTCGCTCCCCACAAAGGTAATCAAGCTCATTGTTTCGTGTGTGGACAATCTCAGTACCATGCCGCTCGCCGTGTGCTCATCGGGGCTGTACCGTATAATCAAAGCCCTCAGGCCAGAGCTTTTAAGCTAGCTCCTTGCTTGCTGATGCCGCCTGATCTTCAGAAATGGCGTGTCACGCAGCATAACGATCATAGGGTGGCGAGCATCAACCCCCTTGATTGCGATCCGATCCCCGTCAGCCTCAACTACATTAACGGTATGTACTGGGTCGGCATGAACACGTCTTGGATGGTGCTCGTCGATGGTCACGGCAGCTGGATGCTCGTGGAGGTCTACACCCGGTGATTGATCCCCTTCCTTCGATTAACACTGCACTGCTTTGGCACCGCGGCCCAGAATACTCGGAATCTTACAGTAGCCAACATGATACCAAGTTTGATTTGCTCAAGGTTGTAATCTGCCAAGTGCCCACAAGATCTGTGAATTATAAAGACTTCAGGCTAATTGCATTCTTCAACCAAGGTCTCGCCTATCTGACAGGTCACCGCGGTAAGTGGATAAATCTGCACGTCAATCGCAAGATCATACATCCTCCATGGTTCTCTGACGCCATTGAACACAAGGGCTTCATTTACGCTGTCGACTCCTTCTATGGCTGGACATATTGCTGGCCTACTCCAGTCATCGCTACAAACGGCTGTTACAGCAGTATGTTACTTTCCTATGATATCATGATGGCTTGCTTATATTACTGTCAACATTTGCTGAAAAAATATTCATGCTCATAACATGCTGTTCTTAAGAGCCCTTTTTTATTTGACTCCAACTTGATATGATGTTGTAGGCCGCCTGGTGTCCCTACCCTTCCTAATCCCAGAACCTTTCAAAGAAAAGCGGCATGGCAGTTGCAGGTGGTTCCTGGCTCGATCAGACGACGACGAAAGATTGATGATCGTTCGCACGTACCGGACGTGTTGTTTCGCGGAATACAATCACAGCCACTTCAAGGTCTTTGAGCAGGATCCCAGCTTCTCTGGGCCTTCAGGAATTTTTGACTGGAGGCTGGTAAGTAGCCTTGGTACATGCTCTCTATTTGTCGGACTGAATTATGCGGTTAACCAGGAGATAATCGACGACAAGGATCATGATGGCAGCGTGGTTTCGTTCATCAGGGAAAACTGTGTGTACATAGGGTACCATGCGTCTCTGCATGCACCATACCCTGATATGTGCCGCCATGCTCTGTAGCCCAAAGTAGGAGAGAGGGTCGCAAGTATCAGACTTCGACCTGCTGGATGGAGTTTCCCCCGTCGGGCACCCATCTGGTTCAAGCCGTCAGCCAATCTCCACAGCTTAATAAATAGTAACGTCTAACTGAGCCAGTTAGTTAGATGCGTACACTTCGTGTAGTAGGATCTTTATTTAGTTTGATGCATACACTTGTTCTTTTTTGGTAGCCCTTTTGTAATGATGGCTGATGTTTGGTTTGGAAGAGAGAGCTGCGTCTTCACTCTTCTGGCCTGCTTACTGCTTCTGTTGCACCCCCAGCCCTGGTTGCTGCTGCTGCTGTTTTCAATGTACAATCAATAGTATATTTCGTCTGTTGGTTGAATAAATGTGTTGTTAGAACGAAAAACACAATGTTTTGGAAGTCGTTGCATGGTTCGATCCTTTAGTGCCCTGTACCGTACATAGCGCATACTATTTATCGTACGGAACACATTTTTTTTGAAACTCGGAACACATTTTCCACTTGTTGATAACATGCATCCCACTGATGAAGGCCCAATAGAGAAGCCCATAATTAACTGGAAGGGAGGCTCTCACATGAATCCGGCCTAGGTACATGCTCATGGTCCCCTAAACATAAATAAGTAAATAAATAAATAAATAAAGCTAAATGCTCATGCACCAGTTCTTTGGGAAAATAGGTAGCCCAGTATTTCTTTTTGAAGAATACCCAAGCTAGGCCTATTTGTTTTCTCCGAATTACTGGGCTGCAAATCTTTCAAGACGAGGAGGGATGCATTCCGGCCTGGCTTAAGAGTATGGTCAATGTGTGTTAAAAGTAATATCAAAAGGGGTTGAAAATTCCAAAAAAATTATAGCAAATGGGATATAAGTTTCTTTTTTTGTTTTTGTTCTTCACTGATATCTTATACGTATTTCATTGGATTTAACATGATATAGTACTAATTTATTTTTAAATTTGTTTTAGTATGGCTATTAATTTTTGGATTAAGAATATTTCATTCCCCAGCAAAAATTTGCGAATTTTCAAAATTTCCCACATATTTAGTTAATTTTTTGACCCTGGTACTGACCAGAAAATGGCCAGCAATTCTAAAAATGGAAAACGGGCTGCAATAAATTCCATATGAATTAGAAAATGAGTAAAAATTATAAAAATAATAGCAAATGGGCTGTACACGCCACAGATTTCGAGGCTGACTTGTTTACGCAAGGCTTTGTCAGTGAACACATGATTCTAGCATCAGTTAGTGTTGGATGTCCATCCAACGGCCGACGTGCTTCTTCAATCTCTGATCTTCCTGCTCTAGCCGCCAAAACTAGCGCTGCCGGGACTGCCTACTCCCTCCTCTTGTGGCCCGCTGTGATGCCGCGCAGGCTTCCCAGGCACACCCTACTCCCTCCGCTGGCCTGGCCGCACGCAATCAACTGCCTCCTTATTACGCGAAAAAAATGATTCCTCCCACTGACATCTGGGGCGCACCGGTTGGGAGGCTGACCTGTGGGCCTACTAAGTTGACGCGTATGCAGGGCTTGTCAACTTAGTCAACAAACGATTCTAGCAGCAGTAACCGTTGGATTTGAGTCGAACGGTCATGCTGCTTCTTCAATCGCTACTCTTCTTGCACCAGCCGCCCAAACCAGCGCCGGGGAGACCGCCTGCTCCTGCCTCCAGTGGCCGGCTTTGCTGCCGATGAGGCCTCATCGCCCCCTACTACTCCCACCGCTAGCCAGGGCCTGTGGCGATGACAGCCTCACACCGCAGCCGAACCAGTGAACCCTCATACTCCTCTCCGCGTGGGCATCCACTGCCGCGTCTTCCCCGGCTCCACATCGTCCCCTTCCTAGGCCTCGCCGTCGTCCACCGCCTTGGTGCTCTCGGTGCGGTATGGTCAACATGGTCAACGACATTCCATCAGAAGAGTACTGTACGTGGAGAGGCTGACAGCTGGGTCCATGGCCACAGCCCAGTTTTTTTGTGATTTGCCAAGTAATTCGCTTTGTCAGGCCTGTTGGGCTGCAAATCTTTCAAGACGAGGAGAGCTTTCATTTGGCTGGCCGAGAAAATGGCCCATCAGTAATGAGAAATGGGCTGTAGATTTTTAAAACACATCAAACCGACAATTAGTTTCAAATATCTTTTCTTCATTTCGAGATTTAAAATTACATTAATTTTTATGCGTGGAGAATTTGTTGGATTTTATATTGATATACATTTATTTTTAAAATCAGTTTGAATGCGAGTCGAAATTTCGGGATTAAAAACAGTTCGGACCGCACCGAAATATGCAAAATTTCGTATAATTTTTTAATCGTGGCCACAATATGGGCTGTAATGCTAACAAAAAGAATATGGGCTCCAAAAAAACATTAATAATTAGCAAATGGGCTATAAATTATTAGGAATAATGGCAGATGGGCTATATGCTGTTTTCCACAGATTTGAGGCTTTCCTAAAAAAAAGGTTGACACACAAGCAGTGACTGTTGGATGGCCATCCAACGGCCATCGTGCTTCTTCAATCTCTGCTCTTCCTGCTCCAGCCGCTCAAACAGGCGTCGGCGGGACTGCCTGCTCCCTCCTCCCCGCGGCCGGCTCTGTTGCCGCGCAGGCCTCACCGCCCCACCGTACTCCCATCGCTGGCCTAGCCATCCCTCTACTCACCCACACCTGCTGTTATTCTCCGGCGACGGCAGACGAACCAGTAAACCCTCGTACATCGTACTCCCCTCCTCGTGGGAAACAACTGCCGAGTCTTCCCTACCTCCGTGTCATTTCCTTCCTAGGCTTCGCTGTCATCCACCACCCTGGTGCTCTCGGCGCGGCCTGCTCAACGTGGTCAACGACCGACATGCATCTGAAGTAGACTGTACGTGGAGAGGCCGACAGCTGGGTCCACGTCCGCACACAAGGAAATGCCTCCTTATTACGCGCAAAATAATGATTCCTCCACCTGACATTAGGGACCCACCGAAAGGGCCTCTGTATTTCGCGAAAAAAACGTTACCGCCGCTGACAGCTCAGACCCACCAGCTATATCTTCGCACGCAAGGAAGTGCCTCCTTATTATGCTCAAAAAAATGAATACCCCCTGCTAGTTGGGACCTACCTTGGTGGGAGGTTGACTTGTGGGCCTACTAAGTTGACGGGGACGGAGGGCTTTGCCAACTTAGTCAATATGCACGATTCTAGCTCCAGTGACCGTACGATGTCCATCCAACGGCCGTAGTGCTTCTTCAACCTCTGGTCTTCTTGCTCCAGCCGCCCAAACCAGCGCCGGTCGTGCCTCGTGCTCCTGCCTCCCATGGCCGGCTGCGATGCGACGGAGGCCTCACCGCCCCTTACTACTCCCACCGCTGGCCAGGCCATCCCTCTACTCACCCACACCCCCTGTTATTCTGCGGCGACGGCAGCCTCACATCGCAGCGAACCAGTGAACCCTCGTACTCCTCTA
This sequence comes from Triticum urartu, assembly GCF_056163025.1. Lineage (NCBI taxonomy): Eukaryota > Viridiplantae > Streptophyta > Magnoliopsida > Poales > Poaceae > Triticum > Triticum urartu. The sequence continues at coordinate 462,135,232 of NC_141873.1, read as the reverse complement.
CGCGTGGGCATCCACTGCCGCATATTCCCCAGCTCCGCATCGTCCCCTTCCTAGGCCTCGCCGTCGTCCATCGCCCTGGTGCTCTCGGCGCGGCATGGTCAACGTGGTCAAGGAACGGCTTCCATCGGACGTGGACTGTACGTGGAGAGGCTGACAGCTGGGTCCACGGCCGCAGCAAGGAAGTGCCTCCTTATTACGTGCAAAATAATTATTCCTCCACCTGACAGCAGGACCCACCGGACGGGCCACCGTATTTCGTGAAAAAACGTTTCCCCATGACTGCTGGGACCCACCAGCTACATCTTCGCATGCAAGGAAGTGCGTCCGGGCAAAAAAAAATGATTCACCCCCTGACTGCTGGGATCGACCAACTACATCTTCGCAGGCAAGGAAGTGCATGACAGTCGGGACCCACCTGGTCGAAGCGTACGTAGCGTTGTCATTCTGGTCGCGAACGTGTACGTACATACTGGTCGATGTAGAGGCGCGCACGTGTCGTAGTAGAGGCGCGCACGTAGCATTTACACGTACGTACAACGGCCAGGGTGCAAGAAAGAAAATACGGCCACGTATGTGTACATATAGGCGGGGTCTCGAACGCCTACTCGCGCATACGTACGGCCAGGGCTCGTGTACATGACTGGGTCGGAACGGAGAAACAATGTCGTCGTCGTGTTCATGGGGAGGCAACGAAATGCATCGTGTTCATGGGGAGGCAACGGAATGCGTCGTGTTCATGGGGAGGCAACGGAATGCGTCGTGTTCATCGGGAGGGCTTGGACGGAACAGGCGATGGAAACGAGGCCTGGCGTACCGCAAAACGGAGGAAACGGCCTTGTGTTCGACCGACCACGTTCGAAACAGGATCCTGTTCATCGGGAGGGGTCTGGCGTATCGCAAAACGGAGGAAACGGACCTCCTATGGTCGAAACGGGGGTCCTGTTGATCAGGAGGGGTGTGGCGTACCGCAAAACGGAGGAAACAGACTTGTGTTGGAGTGCTACGGTCGAAACGGGGGTCCTATTCATCGGGAGGGGTGTGGCGTACCACAAAACGGGACTCCACGGGATACTGTTCATCTCCACCGTCGACCCCCTCCAGCCTCCACGAGCTACTATTCATCCACCATCGACCTCCTCCAGCCCCCACCTGCGACTGTTCATCCACGGGCTCCTGTTCATCCAGCCTCCACCGCGCGCTACTCCACCGGCTACTGTTCAACCACCCCTCCACCGTCTACTGTTCATCCAGCCCTCCACACCACGGGATCCTGTTCAACCACCCGTCCACCGTCTACTGTTCATCCAGCCCTCCACACCACGGGGTCCTGTTCAACCACCCCTCCACCGTCTACTGTTCATCCAGCCCCTCCACACCATGGGGTCCTGTTCATCCACCCCTCCACGGGCACCCCTCCACCACACCACGGGGTCCTGTTCATCCAGAGGCAACGCCACCGCTCACTGTTCATCCAAACCCCCCCGCAACGCTCATTGTTCATCCCATCGATCGGCTTCAGTTAGCAGCAGTAGCGAAGGAATCGCTCGATCGGGTTCAGTTAAAAGCCATCGATCGATCGCTCGGGTTCAGTAATGCGTAGCCTACAGTGCAATCGCTCGGGTTCAATTAGAGCCAACGCCTCACACACACGCGCGTACGTGTACGAGAGAAACGCGCATCGCTCGGCCCCCGACCTCCCACCGTAACCGGGAACTCCCCGAAATTTTCCTCCCCCTCGCTTCTACCATGGTTTTTTCCGTCATGGACGGCCCAAAGAATGTCATGCAGCTGCGTCTCCGGCCCACCCAGGACGAAAAGCCCATTTTCTGTCATGATTTTTTGTCATAGAAGTAGGAGCCCACCACATCTATGATGACATCGGGTTTTGTCACAATTATCGTCATAGAAGTGTCATATGTATGACAGAAAAAAATTCGTTTGGCCCAAAATGTCACGGATGTGTCTTTTTTTTAGTGGTGTTATTTTACTACAGACTCTTGAATAGATCGATCAGAAATGATAACTTTGAGGTGGTTTCGTACCCTACAATAATCTCTTCGTTTGTTCTCCGCTATTAGTGACTTTTGAGTGACTCTTTGTTGCACGTTGAGGGATAGTTATATGATCCAATTATGTTCTTATTGTTGAGAGAACTTGCACTAGTGAAAGTATGAACCCTAGGCCTTGTTTCCTAGCATTGCAATACCGTTTACGCTCACTTTTAACACTTGCTACCTTGCGGTTTTTATATTTTCAGATTATAAAAACCTATATCTACCATCCATATTGCACTTGTATCACCATCTATTCGCCGAACTCGTGCACCTATACAATTTACCATTGTATTGGGTGTGTTGGGGACACAAGAGACTCTTTGTTATTTGGTTGCAGGGTTGTTTGAGAGACACCATCTTCATCCTACACCTCCCACGGATTGATAAACCATAGGTCATCCACTTGAGGGAAATTTTCTACTGTCCTACAAACCTCCGCACTTGGAGGCCCAACAACGTCTACAAGAAGAAGGTTGTGTAGTAGACATCAAGCTCTTTTCTGGCGCCATTGTCGGGGAGGTTAGCGCTTGAATGTTTTATCACTAGTTTAGTTTATAAAAGAAAATCATAAAAAATTGAATTGAGGATACCTCATATTCTTCATCTTTTTAATGTCTTTCATGAAAATAAGGATTCCGATAATTGTTCCAAAGTGTTAGAAGAAGAATGCATTAGAATGTTTGTCATTAAATATTTGAATGATGAGCATGATTGCAATGTTGTTAGTATGAATTCCTTGAATATCCATGGTACTAATGATGATTGCACTAGTCATGATGAAAAGGTCTCTTATAAGCATGTCAATATTTGTGGAGTGCATAGAGTTTGCAACTACACACCAAATAGGGAAGATATATTTTGCAAGAGGCATAAGTATTTAGAAACTAAATGGTTGCAAGAAAGGCTAGACGTTTGTGCTGAAAATTTAAATTTTCTTAGCCATCCTTGTGAACTTTGCAATGAACATGGTCATTTAAATATCCAATGCAAATTGTTTCATGATCTAATCGTGTCCAAAATTTGTGATGACTTGATTTCCGTTGTGCATCATAATGAACTTAGTTTGGTTCTAGGTTATGGGGAAATGAAACATATAACCAAGGATATTCCAGAATTTGCCCTTGATAAAGTTCTTGATTTCGATCTAGAGGAATTTTATATGTACTGTGCGGTGAATTGCATTGAAAATCCTTATATTGCCAATTACATCAAGTCAAAAAAACAAATAGAAGATGAAGAGAATACTGATGAAAGGGAAGAGACTTCCCAATATCCTCCTATTATTTCTTATGAGGAATCAGGTAACGAGGAAGAGCTTTCTATCCAACCAATCTCGTTAATAAGGAGCTCCAAAAAGAGACTTAAACCCACACATGATGCGAAGAAGCAAAAGAAAATACGTAGAAGCAAAGGTAAAAAGGTATCCCTCCCAAATGATGTTGCTCCTATTACTCATTGCGATGATGATAATTGCTATACTATTGGTGCTATCCATACTATTAATGATGAGAGTGATTATGCTTATGATATGAAAAGGCCCAAGCTTGGGGATGCTATGTTTGATGAGAATGACATGCTTGAGAATTTATTTGCTGCAATTAATGTTTGTCCCAAGCTTGGGGATGCTACGTTTCATGAACATGGTATATTTAACCTCCCAAGTTTTGATATGCAAATTTATTATGATGATTACATGCCTCCTATTTATGATGATTATATAGATGAAAGTGGGTTTGGAAGAGTGTCGACTTTAGGAAGTGATGATCCCACTATTTTGAGGATGTTGAATCATATTGTGATAATTGTGAAAGTGGATTTGGAGAGATCATGACTTTATTTAGTAATGATTCCACTATCTTGGAAGAGGTTTCAATTGATTATGATGAGAACAAAGTTGCTACTTATGATGATTATTGTGATGACACTTATGCTATAAAAAGTAGTGATGATTATATTTATAAAACTTGTCATGATTATGATTACCCTCTTTCTGAACATTACTCTTTTAATGTGGAAACAATTTATAGTATTCGAGTTTCTTATGATACTCCCACTATTCTGAATGAGAAGAATTTTGCTTATGAGGAGAATAGTTAATTTTCTATGCTTGTAGATCATGAAAAGAATGCTTTATGTGATGGTTATATTGTTGAATTCATTCATGATGCTACTGAAAATTATTATGAGGGAGCAATATATGCTTGTAGGGATCGCAATAATATCAAGTTTCCTCTCTATGTGCATAAAGTTTTAAAGTTATGCTTGTTTTGCCTTCCTATGCTAGTTGATTATTGTTCCCATAAGTTGTTTGTTCACAAAATCCCTATGCATAGGAAGTGGGTTAGACTTAAATGTGCTAGTCATATTCTTCATGATGCTCCCTTTTTGTTTCAATTCTTATCTTTTATGTGAGCATCATTGAAATCATCATGCCTAGCTAGGGGCATTAAACGATAGCGCTTGTTGGGAGGCAACCCAACTTATTTTTTGTTCTTTGATTTTTGATCCTGTTTAGTAATAAATAATTCATTTGGCCTCTGTTTAGATGTGGTTTTATGTTTTAATTAGTGTTTGTGCCAAGTAGAACCTTTGTGATCTTGCTGTAAAAAACAGAAACTTTAGCGCTCACGAGTTTTGCTGCCATTTGTTACTGGAGAGTGTGATTAGGTTGATTCTTTTTGAAGATGACTAATAGACAAATTACTCACGTCAAACAATTTATTTCAGAATTTTTGGGATTACATAAGTATACGTTTGATACAGATTACTACAGACTGTTCTGTTTTTGACAGATTCTGTTTTCATTGCATTGTTTGCTTATTTTGATGAATCTATGAGTAGTATCGGAGGGTATGAACTATAGAGAAGTTGTAATACAGTATATATTACACCAATATGAATTTAGAATGAGTTCACAATAGTACCAAAAGTGGTGATTTATTTTCTCATACTAACGGAGCTTACGAGTTTTCTGTTAAGTTTTGTGTTGTGAAGTTTTCAAGTTTTGGGTAAAGATTCGATGGACTATGGAATAAGGAGTGGCAAGATCCTAAGCTTGGGGATGCCCAAGGCACCCCAAGGTAATATTCAAGGACAACCAAGAGCCTAAGCTTGGGGATGCCCCGGATGGATCCCCTCTTTCGTCTTCGTTCATCGGTAACTTGGAGCTATATTTTTATTCACCACATGATATGTGTTTTGCTTGGAGCGTCATCTTTTGTTTTACTTGCTGTTTGAATAAAATACCAAGATCTGAAATTCTTAAATGTTAGAGAGTCTTCACATAGTTACATAATTATTCGACTACTCATTGATCTTCACTTATATCTTTTGATGTAGTTTGTCGTTTGCTCTAGTGCTTCACTTATATCCTTTTAGAGCACGACGGTGGTTTTATTTTGAAGAAATAGATGAACTCTCATGGTTCACTTATATCATTTTGAGAGTCTCTAAACAGCATGGTAATTTGATTTGGTTATGAAACTAATCCTAATATGATAGGCATCCAAGAGGGATATAATAAAAACTTTCATATAAAGTGCACTGAATACTATGAGAAGTTTGATACTTGATAATTGTTTTGAAATATGAAGATGGTAATATTAGAGTTGTGCTAGTTGAGTAATTGTGAAATTGAGAAATACTTGTGTTGAGGTTTGCAAGTCCCGTAGCATGCACGTATGGTAACTGTTGTGTGACAAATTTGAAGCATTTTTGTAGCCTACTCTATTCTGCAGCATCGAAATTCGCAAAAATGAATGGTTTGTTGATCTGATGAGGTCCAAAAATATCAATATTAATAAATGGGGTCTATCTCTACATAGATAGATCTTGTCTACATCAGGTCATCATTCTTATTTCATTACTCCGTTTTTTCATGAACTTAATACACTAGATGCATGCTAGATAGCGGTCGATGTGTGGAGTAATAGTAGTATATGCAGGCAGGAGTCGGTCTACTAATTTTGGACCTGATGCCTATATAATGATCATTGCCTGGATATTGTCATGATTATTTGAAGTTATATCAATTGCCCAACATAAAATTTGTTTACCCACTGTTTGCTATTTTTCTCGAGAGAAGCCACTAGTGAAACCTACGGCCCCTGGGTCTCTTTCTCATATTATTTGCCTTTGCAATCTACTTTTCCTTTGCTTTTATTTTCAGATCTATTAAACCAAAAATAAAAATACCTTGCTGCATTTTATTCTTATTTGATTTATTTGGTGTTCGATCTATCAATCTACTACAATTTTATCTCACGTCCGTTTGCCCATCATGGGGCGCCACTACCCGAAAGGGATTGACAATCCCTTTTACACGTCGGGTTGCGAGTAGTTGTTATTTGTGAGCAGGTGTTGTTTACGTTCTGTTGCTTGATTCTCCTACTGGTTCGATAACCTTGGTTTCATATCTGAGGGAAATACCTCCCGCTGTTGTGCTGCATCATTCCTTCCTCTTTGGGGAAATACCGACGTAGCTTCAAGCCGCCATCAATCCCCAGTTCTTGGCAATCCTGAGCCCGACAAAGAGTCCTTCATACTCTGTTGTGTTGTTGGTATCCCTCTCCCAGGGAAAATGCATCTGGACGATGTACTTCAGGTGTTCCCTAGTGGGAGCAACGAGAAGCACGCCAGCCCCTGCACCTTGTAGGAAGAAGGCACCATCGAAATACATAATCCATTCTTGGGGCGCTTCCTTGCCGGGGATAACTGTCTCCAACACTTCTTCGTCGGGAGTTGGTGTCCATTCTGCAATAAACTCTGCCAATGCTCTGCTCTGAATAGTTGATGTGCTCTCAAACTTCAAACCAAAGCTGGATAACTCCAAAGCCCACTCCACTACCCTGCTGGTAGCCTCAGGGTTTCGGAGTATCTGTTGCAAAGGAAAGCGGGTGACAACCGTGATCTTGTGGGCTTGGAAGTAGTGGCACAGTGTCCTTGAGGCCATGACAAGGCCAAAAATCAACTTGTGCACGCCACATTACCTGGATCTAGCCCCCTGCACCAGGAAGCTGACGAAGTACACTAGGTGTTGGAGATATTACTGCTGGGCGTAAACCGGCCTATCTGGGCCGGGTCAACTTCATCAGTAGTTCAAGAGTGCTAAAGCCCAAGAAGACAGATGAGGGCCTAAAGCCCGTAGTTGGTTTAAGACTTGTAGCTGTAAACCGGCATTTGTATATAAACTTGTATTGTAAGTTAGGAATAAGGAGAGACCAACCCGGATACGAATATGGACCGGTGTTGGGACTTTGTGAACCGACGGGCGTCACCCGTGTATATAAGCGGACGACCCGGCGGCGGTTCAAGGACAACAGACAACAATTTGAGACTTAGGCGAAGCTTGTTTGCTCCCTAGTCATCGAAACCCCATCAATTCCATCACAACTAGACGTAGGCTTTTACCTTCATCGAAGGGGCCGAACTAGTATAAACTCTCTTGCGTCCCTGTGTCCGCTTTAACCCCTTCAAGCTAACCCGTTGCGATGGCTCCACGACTAAGTCCTTTCTCTAGGACATCTGCCGTGACAAAACCACGACAGTTGGCGCCCACCGTGGGGCTATCGCATGATGGTTTCAAGTTCTTGGAGGGCCGCTTTGAAGGACTCAAGGGCTACGCCTTGGGCCGGATGACTAAGAGTCGTCGCGGCAAGCTCTACATCAATGATGCAGGCTGGGGCCCCGAGGCCGGCTCAGTTGAGTACGGGTACCGGGTCCCCTTTGGTGGCATACACGTTTTCATTGGCAAGATCGGAGAACTGGGCCCTGAGCCGGGCATCTGCACCGACCTCGTCGAAACGGCTCAGCGTGCGCGATCTGCCCGGGTTAAACCGGCCGTGAAGCGTGCCTTCGTGGGAGTCATCCATGGAGGAGGACATGAGAATGGATCAGGATCTGGCGGCGAGACCGTCATTTACTCCGGCGATGAGTCATTCGGAGAAACCGAATCTCTTTATCAGCTACAAGATGACCGGATTGGGGGCTGTTCCGATGGTGACAGTATTCCGGACCCCTCTGATCTACCCAACCGAGTTGGAATATTCATGGCTGGCACACAAGCAGCACTTCATTCTTCGACTGCTGCACCAATAACCTCCGGTTCAGCAGCGGCGACAGCTGCTGGGGCAGGGAGCTCTGCGCGCCCGCCGGCTCAAGTTCTATCAGATCTATTTGATGCATTGGTTGTGCTTATGGCAGAGGCTAATCCGGCGGATCAGGAAGTCCACAACGCGGAGATTGCAAAGGTGAAGGAATAGATCACCTAGGCCAAGGCGGACTTGGCAGCTGAGGATGCCAGGATGACCGCAGAGCGGGCCGCTTTAGACGCACAAGCCTACAGGCTCATGTTGGACCAGAACGCGTCGCATGAAGTCATGAAGAGGAAGTACCGATCCCGTTTGCCTTCAGTTTTCGAGGCCAGAGACCTTTTCAACACCCCAGGAGCAGGAGCCAATAATCCGCTGGAGGTAAACCGGACGGAAGCCCCTGCGACCGGCGCGCCGGTTCAGCCCCATCGGATGGATCTGCCTCGTCAAAATAATGTTATACCTCAGGCTGTTTCGACACCTCCGGGTCACTAATCCAACCCGATGGACAATCTCGTTGCCGGTGCTGCACGGCTGGAGGCCATTCCAATTGAAGGTGACTCGCCGCAGGCAGTAGACGCGACGGGTCAAGGAGCTTCTGAGGACAGCTTTGGTTCAACAAGAAGCATACTCGTACAGCCGCGACCGGATCCACTCGACCCCCCGTCCAAGCCGGAGCTATAGCAGACATATGGATGAACCGACAGTGTCAAGTAATGAACGACGTGGAGCACCCCATGGCAAAAACCCGGCGGTGGTGCTGAGAACGCTCAGGAAGTGGTGGACCGGGCCCGAGCACGCAGGGAGGCCGAGTTGGCCGCACAGCATCAGGCTCGGCAGCTCACGCCGGTTCGTCCAACTATCTCGATCGAACCTGGTGTTACTTCTAGTTCTTTGGGGGTGCCTTGCCTTATCCCCGCTTTACGCAATGTGCGCCTGCCCAAGGATTTCAAAGGCCCGCGCAAAGTACCAAATTACACGGCGGATCAACCTCCAGAGACATGGGTGGAGAGCTATGAGATGGCCATGGAGATGCTTGATGTGGATGACGCGGTGTGTGCGAAATACTTCACCATGATGCTTGAAGGAACGACCCGTACTTGGTTAAAAAGCTTGCTGGCTAATTCTATTAGTTCATGGGCCCAATTACAAGCCCGGTTTATCAGCAATTTCAAGGATACATGTAAACAGCCTATGTCAATAGTGGACTTAGCTGCCTGCGTCCAGGAGGAAGGAGAATCAACGACTCATTGGGTGCGCCGGGTTTCACAAGTGTTGCACTCATCAGACCGCATCAACACTGACACCGCAGTATTAACCCTAGAAGGCAACTGCCGGTTTGGGCCCCTAAAGCTGAAGTTGGGACGGATGAAGCGTCATTGCACTGACATGGGGACCCTCATGGCTGCTTTGGTAAAGTATGCTGATTCTGATAGTACCAAGGATCCCGAATCTGATGATGACAAGGCAGGGAAGGGAAAGAGGAACAGCAACTCCAAAGGTCAGCAGCATCACTGGGCAGGCAATGGTGGTGGAGGCAAGCGTAAAGCGGATGGTAATATGGACTTTGTGGCTAATACCAACATGCAGGACAATGGCCAGCGACGCAAGGGTAAACCAAAAAACCGCAGTGGGGCACCCAACCCTAACCCGGACCGCCTAAACTATCTGCTGAGCCAGCCCTGTCCAAGACATGGGACGAAGGAGGCGCCAGCAAACCACCTTTGGAAGGATTGCTTCATTATGCAGGAGTTCAAGAATTCTAATGCTTTCTGGTATGATCACGGCTCCGGCGGTGGCTCAGGGTCTGGGCCGGGTTACGGTGGAGGAAATTCCGGTTCCAGATTTAATGGTAATCCGGGCGGACATAATAATCAAAATAGTCAGAACAACCAGGGTGGTTACAACCAACATTAGCAACAGTCAGGTTACCAGAGCAACCCAAAGAAGTTGAGCAGTGGGCAGTACCATGTCTTCACCACTAGCTTGGACAAGCGAGACCGGAAGGTTCAGAGGCGGGCGGTCAACTCTGTTGAACCGGCCATACCCCGTTATCTACGCTGGTCTGAACAGCCAATCATATGGAGCAGAGAGGATCACCCTCCCCAGGTTGATAATCCGGGTTAGTTGGCTCTGGTGGTGGCACCTCAGGTGGGAGGTTACAAGTGCACCAAGGTGCTCATGGATGGAGGGAGCAGCATTAATATCTTGTACTATGAGACCTTCCGTCGTATGGGACTAACAGATAAAAATCTCAAACCGTCCAATACGGTGTTCCACGGTGTAGTACCTGGCAAATCAGCATATCCTGTTGGTAAGATAGCTCTGGAAGTGGCCTTTGGGGATGATCATGATTCCAGGTCGGAGACATTGACATTTGAAGTGGTGAAAATCCAAAGTCCATATCACGCCCTGTTTGGGCGACCGGCCTACGCCAAGTTTATGGCATGGCCCTGTTATGTGTATTTGCAGCTCAAGATGCCGGGTCACAAGGGGACAATAACGGTTCACGGAAGCCGCAAAATCGCTTTGGAGTGCGAGGAAGGAGATGTGGCCTATGCAGAGTCGATTTGTGCCACCGAGGAGCTGAAGTATTATAAGGACAATGTTGATCCGGCGGACATGACTCCATTAAAGAAGCCAACTATGGAGCATGATCCGACCCTGAAGTTCAAGTCGGCAGCAGAAACTAAGCTTGTTGACTTCGTACCTGGCGATTCATCCAAGCAGTTCAGCATCAGTGCCAACTTGGATCCGAAATAGGAAAGCGCGCTCATCGAGTTCATCCGTGAGAATCAGGACATTTTTGCATGGAAGCCCTCTGACATGCCAGGTGTACCAAGGCAACTCGCTGAGCACACCCTTAATGTGGATCCTAAATACAAACCGGTGAAACAGTTCCTCCGTCGGTTTAACGAAGAAAGATGCAAGGCGATTGGAGAAGAGGTAGCCAGGCTCTTAGCAGCTGGCTTTATTGTTGAAGTTTTTCACCCTGAGTGGCTTGCCAATCCGGTGCTGGTCCTTAAGAAAAAGGGCACCTGGCGCATGTGTGTGGATTACACAGATCTTAATAAGGCTTGTCCAGCAGATCCTTTTGCCCTCCCCCGTATTGATCAAATTATTGATGCTACGGTGGGTTGTGAGCGTTTAAGTTTTTTGGATGCATATTCTGGCTATCATCAGATCAAAATGGCAGTTAAGGACCAGGAGAAGACGACATTCATAACTCCCTTTGGAGCCTTCTGCTATGTGTCTATGCCCTTTGGGCTCAAGAGTGCCCAGGCAACTTATCAATGGTGTGTGAAAAATTGTCTTCACAAGCAGATTGGTCGTAACGTACATGCTTACGTGGATGATATCATGGTTAAATCCAGGGAGAAGGAGACTCTGATTGATGATTTGAAGGAAACCTTTGATAACCTAAGGACATACAAGATGATGCTTAATCCGGACAAGTGTGTCTTTGGTGTACCGGCAGGCAAGTTATTGGGTTTTCTGGTGTCCAATAGGGGAATTGAGGCTAATCCGGAGAAGATCACAGCCATCACCTCCCTGGCTAAACCAAAGTGTATCAATGATGTTCAACGCCTAGCAGGCCGGATTGTTGCGTTAAGCCGGTTTATCAGTCGTCTTGGTAAGAAGGCAATCCCTTTGTATCAGATGTTGAAGAAGACGGATCAGTTTGTCTGGAGTTCCGCTGCTGATGAAGCATTTGAGGACTTAAAGCGGCAATTGGCCAATCCGCCTGTGCTCGCCGCTCCCATTGACAAGGAGCCGTTACTGCTATATGTTGCTGCTAATGCTCGGGCGGTCAGCGTGGCTATTGTGGTGGAGCGAAAGGAGGCAGGTAAGGAGCATCCGGTTCAACGTCTGGTCTATTATATCAGCGAGGTACTCATTGAGTCCAAGCAAAGGTATCCGCATTGGCAGAAGCTGGTGTATGGAGTTTTTATGGCAAGCCAGAAGCTTAAACAATACTTCCAAGGGCACCCAATTACGGTGGTCAGTTCTGCTCCTTTGGGGGATATCATCCAAAACCGGGAAGCAACTGGCCGGATTGCCAAGTGGGCTATAGAGCTCGGGCCGCACGGTTTGAAGTATGTGCCTCGGACGGCAGTTAAGTCTCAAGCGCTTGTTGATTTCATCAATGATTGGACGGAAATGCAAGCACCTGAAGAAAAGCCGGATCACACATATTGTACCATCCATTTTGACGGATCCAGGCAATTGGAAGGCTCGGGGGCTGGAGTCGTATTAACTTCCCCACGAGGTGATAAGTTTTGTTACGTTCTCCGCTTAATGTTCCCTTGTACTAACAATGCAGCTGAGTATGAATGAAAGTGCATCTATCCCTAGGTGGTTTTGGTAATTCATAACAACATGTAGCTCATTGAGCTAATGCTATTCCAAGATGACTATTTCAGGAAAGCTCAATGATTGGCATGGCATGGATGTGAAAGTGGAATCCTCAAAATGCTAAGGACAAAGGATTGGCTCAAGCTCAAAAGCTCAAGACTCTTCATTTTATATTTTAGTGATCCAAGATCACATTGAGTCTTTAGGAAAAGCCAATACTATCAAGGAGGGATGAGGTGTTGCTTAATGAGCCTCTTGCTTCATGTGCTTAGTGATATGCTCCAAAACCCTCAACTACTTTTCCATATCCACATATGACCTAAACCCTAAGACAAACTCGGTCCTACCGATTCTTTCTATCCGGCGCCACCGAGTTTCACTTGTCATAAGCCACTGCCAAACCCTAGCAATTCGGTTCTACCGATAGGGATCTCAGTCTCACCGAGATGGTATTGCAAACTCTCTGTTTCCCTTTCGTAACTTTTCGGTCTCACCGAAAGAGCGAATCGGTCCCACCGAGATTGCAATGAAAACTCTTTGTTTCCCTTTTGTAACTTTTCGGTCTCACCGAAAGAGCAAATCGGTCCCACCGAGATTAGCTTATTACCAAACTCGGTCTCACCGAGTTTGTGTAATCGGTCTCACCGAGATTACGTTATGCCCAAACCCTAACCATATCGGTCCTACCGAGTTGCATGTCAGTCCCACCGAAAATCTCTAACGGTCACTAGGTTTACCTTTTCGGTCCGACCGAGTTTGTTCATTCGGTCCCACCGAGATTGGAAAACTATGTGTAACGGTTGGATTTTGTGTGGAGGCTATATATACCCCTCCACCTCCTCTTCATTCATGGAGAGAGCCCTCAGAACACATACACAATTCCAACTCATATGTTCTGAGAGAGAACCACCTACTCATGTGTTGAGACCAAGATATTCCATTCCTACCATATGAATCTTGATCTCTAGCCTTCCCCAAGTTGCTTTCCACTCAAATCTTCTTTCCACAAAATCCAAATCCTATGAGAGAGAGTTGAGTGTTGGCGAGACTATCATTTGAAGCACAAGAGCAAGGAGTTCATTACCTACACACCATTTGTTACTTCTCAGAGAGTGGTGTCTCCTAGATTGGCTAGGTGTCACTTGGGAGCCTCTGACAAGATTGTGGAGTTGAACCAAGGAGTTTGTAAGGGCAAGGAGATCGCCTACTTCGTGAAGATCTACCGCTAGTGAGGCAAGTCCTTCGTGGGCGATGGCCATGGTGGGATAGACAATGTTGCTTCTTCGTGGACCCTTCGTGGGTGGTTGCTTCTTCGTGGACCCTTCATGGGTGGAGCCCTCCGTGGCCTCGCGCAACCATTACCCTTCGTGGGTGGAGCCCTCCGTGGACTCGTGCAACCGTTACCCTTCGTGGGTTGAAGTCTCCATCAACGTGGATGTAGGATAGCACCACCTATCCGAACCACGGGAAAAGCATCCGTGTCTCCAATTGTGTTTGAATTCTCCAAACCCTTCCCTTTACATTCTTGCAAGTTGCATGCTTTACTTTCCGCTGCCAATATACTCTTTGCATGCTTGCTTGAATTGTGTGATGATTGCTTGACTTGTCCTACAATAGCTAAAATCTGCCAAGAACTAAAATTGGGAAAAGGTTAAGTTTTTATTTGGTCAAGTAGTCTAATCACCCCCCCTCTAGACATACTTTCGATCCTACAAGTGGTATAAGAGCTTTGGTCTCCATTTGCTTTGATCTCCATAGCTTTTTGTGGTCATAGCCTTGGTTTCACAACCTAGGAGAGTATGGCGTCTAGCGAGGGAAACTATCACCGTAGAGGTCCTTACTTTGATGGTACTAATTTTGCTAGTTGGAAGCATAAAATGAAAATGCATATTCTTGGACATAACCCCGCCGTTTGGGCTATTGTGTGTGTTGGTTTGCAAGGTGTCTTCTTTGATGGGAAAGATCCAAACCGTGAAGCTACCGCGGATGAGTTGAAGATGTTGCAATACAATGCTCAAGCTTGTGATATTCTCTTCAACGGATTGTGCCCCAAAGAATTCAACAAAATCAGCCGTCTTGAGAATGCAAAGGAAATTTGGGACACTTTGATTGATATGCACGAAGGTACCGACTCCGTCAAGGAATCCAAGTTGGATGTGCTTCAAAGTCAACTTGACAAGTTCAAAATGAAGGATGGTGAAGGTGTCGCTGAAATGTACTCTAGGCTTGATCTCATCACAAATGAGATTGCCGGCTTAGGAAGTGAAGAGATGACCGATAGATTCATCATCAAGAAGATTCTAAGAGCCTTGGATGGAAAATATGATACCGTGTGCACATTGATCCAAATGATGCCCAATTACAAAGATCTCAAGCCAACGGAGGTGATTGGAAGAATTTTTGCTCATGAGATGTCACTTAAGGATAAAGAGGAACTTCACAACAAATCAAGTGGTGCCTACAAAGCCTCATGTGAAGCCCCTACATCATCAAGTGAGAAACAAAACTTCAATGAAGAATTGAGCTTAATGGTGAAGAACTTCAACAAGTTCTACAAGAGTAGAAGCAAAGATAGAAGCTTCAAGTCAAGGTCCTACAATGACAAAAGATCTTCTAGTCGAGAGCGAAACTGCTGCAGTTGTGGAAGACCCGGACACTATTCCAATGAGTGTACGTCTCCCTACAAGAGAAGAGAAGATTCTCCAAAAAGAAGAAGCAAAGAATCACCACCAAGAGAGAGAAGGAGTAGAGATGATCGTTATGAATGAAGATACTCACGGAGAAGCAAGGATTCGGAAAGGAAGGAAAAATCATCAAGGAGCTACACAAAACGAAGACATCAAGCTCATGTTGGTGAATGGGTATCCGGCTCCGACTCCGACAGCCACCCCGAGAGAAGTTATCACTCCGACTCTGAAGATACTCAAGATGAAGGTGTTGCCGGTCTAGCACTTGTGTCAACCAACTCCCACGACATATTTGACTCACCAAATGAAGGAATTGGAAGATGCTTCATGGCCAAAGGTCCTAAGGTAACACACCCCGAGTATGTTGATTTCAATAGCGATGAAGATGACTTGTTAGGTGATGATTTGCTTGTTGACAAGTCTAGTGATGAATACTATGATGAAACATCAATTAATCATGCTAATCAAGATAAAATGAATGACAATGATAAGGAGAAGATTGAGGCTCTAACTAAAGAACTAAACACTCTTAAGTTAGCTCATGAAACTATCTTCGAAGATCATCGAGAACTTTTAAGAGCTCATGAGAAATTACGCTTTGAAAAGCTCAATCTTGAGCAAGAGCATGAGTTCTTAAAATCAATCAATGATGATCTCCGCAAGAAAAGTTCTTCTTACATTGCCAAGCGTTTACTCTTATCCACTTACATGCCTCAAGTCAAGTCTAGTAACAAGAACAAGAAAGATTCTTCCTCTAGCAGTAACAATGATCATGCTAAATCCAATATTGTTGCTTCTAGTAGTTCTCTTGATTCCACTAATGATTCTCTTAGCCAAGTTACACTTGAGCAAGAAAATAGCTTATTGAAGGGAATTATAGAGAAAGGAGTGTACAAAAGCCTTGCCGGGAGTAAGCAATTCGAGGAAATTGTGCGCAAGCAAGGAATGCACCGGAAGAATCAAGGTGTTGGTTTTGAACGAAAGTTCAATACCAATGGAGTTGAGTGGGAAGAAGATCAATAATCCAAGACAAAGTTTGTTCCTCAACAAGAGAAGTATGATACTTCTTTCAAGGGGACACAAGTTCAAGATGATCTTCCACCACAAGACTACAAGCAAAAAGGCAAGGACAAGCTTCAAGAGGAAATTGATGCATTTGAAGAAGCTCCTAAGACCTTAGTCAAGTGGATTCCCAAGACTACTTCAAGTTCCACTTCATCAAATACGACTACAACTTCAAGGATTCCCATCAAGATGGTGTGGATCCAAAAGAAGAAGAACTAGAGAGTTCTTGAGGGTGACTCCGCCAACATACTTCACTCTTATCATTTTGGCAAGAACAAGTGCAATCAACTTCCACATCTTGCACTAGTTCAAGGAGTCACAAACCCTCTTGTTGGTAAGACAAGGGACAAGGTAACCTAAAAGTTTTCATGGACATCATCTTGTGTGTGCATCACTCTATGTCTATGGATATCCTTGTTTGTTCCTTGTGGGACTAACCCATGTAGGTATTGAAAGTGCAATTCACTCAAATGGATAGCTCCAAGTGATCTACATCAACATTGAGCATCCACATCTTCAACATCTACATGAAGTCATCATCGACAAAACCTGAGGTTAGTTCATCCCTCTAAGGGGGGATATCACATATAGGGGGAGCTTTACTCTAAGACTTGAGCTAAAGCAACTCTAAAGATGTGAACACAACAATGCTTTATGTAAAAGTGGTGACCCCACTTGAGCTTAAACGATGAGTATGACCTATGATCAAGTGTTCTCACTTGACTCCTAAGTCAATATACTCATATATAGATGACCTTGTCATTGCAAATTGCTTGATAGATGCTAGAATTGGTTGTGCATGCCTTGTCACATATTTCATTTGCCATCTTATTGTGTGAGCATGCTGGTTGCATATTTTACTCATTCGAGGACATCCACTTGTTGTTTTGATTGTTTGGTTTTATTTCCTTTGCCAAGTGGATGGACAAGAATGCCTAAGAACCTCCTCTAGCTATCTATGCTTTTCTCGTCTCAAACTCTATTCATGCTACATCACAAAATTTGATCAAGTCAGATTCGAACCACTCTGTGTGAGGAGCGCTCGGAGTCCCCGATTCGTCATAGACTTAAACTTCCGAAACCTCTTTGTGATTCTCGGTCTGACAGATACCCTACTTTCGGTCCTACCGAGATCATTAAGTTGATCTAGGTTTTCGATCTCGGTGCAACCGATTTGAACCATTCGGTCACACCGAGTTGCAACAACTGTATACAGTTTTGCATCTCGGTGCCACCGAGTTGTTCCACTCGGTCACACCGACAGGGTCGGGCTATATATAGTCACGGGCAAAAATTTGGAAATTTCTCCGAACCCCTTCGCCCGCGCGATAGCCTGCTCTGCCAACTTGGTCTCCGGATCGTCTCCTCGCCGCCAGCCGCCTCCAGTCGCTGGTCTCCGTCGCCGTCAATGGAAATTCAACCCCGCCGTTGCCGCCGTAGCGAGTCTCCGCCAAACTAGGGTATGGACTCGATCTTTGTGCTATTCCCCAATCCGATTCTTAGCACATTGTGATCATCATGATTCTTGCCACGTTTGTTAAACTTCTATCCAGTCAATGAACTCGTAGATTAGGTTTAATTCGAAAATTTTAGGGTTAGGTTTCCGTCGAAACCATCTCGGACCCACCGAGTTGAAAAACTCGGTCCCACCGATTTGGCTTATGCCATTGCACAAGTGAGACTCAGTCTGACCAAGAATTACTTATCGGTGTGACCGATTTTGGAACTCTGTGAAACCCTAGTAGTCTCGGTGCCACCGAACTGTGACTCGGTCTGACCGAGTTCACTAGTTTAGGTGCCAAAACTGCTTCGGTATCACCGAGTTTAGAAAACGGTAGATCCGAGATGCTTTCAGTGGGAAACTAAAACTAAGTTGTTGAATTATTCTTTTGCAAAATCTCTGCATTTTGTGATGCTTATCCACTCTATCTCATCTATAACCTATTCACAGGGTCAGCAGTCAGAGCTTGCATCATGTCAGACCAAAGTGATAGCCAGAACTTGTCAGAGCAGCAAGTGCAGATGAGTGAGGGCACTAGTCCCTTAAGTTCCTCAGATGATGGCAGCAGGAGCACCCCTAGCAATCTGCCTAAAGCTGCCACAAGACAGAGAAAGAAGAGAACCTCAGACTCAGAAGATGAGGATTATGTGGCAGAAGAGGAAGCAACTTCCAAGAGAGTTGAGCCAGCACAGGGCATAAAACCAGGGATGAAGATCAAAAGGCCAGCAGGCAGCCTATGTCAAAGGCCAGAGCTTCAACTGAGAAGCCCACTCCCATTGAGCCAGTTGCTGCTGAAGGCAAGAAGAGGAAAGAAAGGGTGAAGAAAACTGTAGCCAGAGTGCTTGGCAAGGCTTCCATCATGGAAGATGAGGAGGAAGAAGAAGAGGTAGCTGCACCAGCACCTAAGGCACCCAAGCTGATGGGTGATGCCATAAGAACAGGGGCAGCTGCTTCCAAGGCCAAGCCATCTCCAAAGCCAAAGCCAAAGAGGAACACAAGAAGCATCCCAGCTACTGAGAAGAACAAGGCCCCAGTGCCTGAAGCTGCAGAAGAAGAAGAGAATGTTCTTATAAATCTCAAGCCCAAGATCCCAGACCACAACGATGCTCATCCTGTGGCTGAGGATATGAAACTCAGGAGAGATTCAGGGCTCTGGAAGTGGAGAGAAGCAGACCCGTATGCTTCAAGGAGAAGGACTGCAGTTGACTACAGGTTTCACACCAAGGAGCAGCAAGACTTTTATGAGACAGTGCTGCTAGACAAGAAGCCAATTGTCTGTGATATGAGATGGGTTGATTGGCAATACATCAAGGACAACGAAGAGTACTACCCTGGAGTGCAGGACAGCTTCAAGGCATGTGGAGTAGAGGACTTTGTTGGGCAGAAGCTCACAAAGTGGAACAAGGAACTCATCATGCAGTTCTACTCCACAGCCCATTTCTATCCAGATGGCAGGATTGTATGGATGTCAGAGGGTACGAGGTACCAGTCTACAGTTGCTGAATGGGCTCAGCTGATTAATGCCCCAGAAGAGCATGCCGATGACTTGGACATTTATGCCAAGAAGAAGATGGACCACAACTCAATGTCAAACATGTACAAGGAGATTCCAAATGAAGCACTTGATACGTTCAAGTTTGGCTCAGTACACCATCTTCTGTCAGGGCTGCCAACCATCAACTGGATTCTTAGGCACACCCTATTGCCCAAGTCTGGAGATCACAAGATGATCAGGGGCCACGCGATCAACTTGCTTCATATCTTTGACGATCCACAGAAATTCAAAGTCATGAGCCTTATGATTGAAACAATCAAGAGGACAGCAGCAGACCAGAAGAGGAGCTGTGGATATGCCCCACAAATTCAGGAGCTCATCAACTCTAAG
The DNA here is from genome assembly GCF_056163025.1 of Triticum urartu. NCBI lineage: Eukaryota > Viridiplantae > Streptophyta > Magnoliopsida > Poales > Poaceae > Triticum > Triticum urartu. The sequence continues at coordinate 462,115,595 of NC_141873.1, read as the reverse complement.
ATGGGCACGGGCATATACCTATTGGACAAGGAACACCTGCCCATCCGTCTAGACTTTGAAGATAATCAAGTGGTCATGAGTGAGAATGAGCCATCATCTGCCCAAGCACAAGCCAAGAAGGAGAAGGCGAGGAAGGAGAAAGCTGCCAAGATGCCTACTCAAGAGGAGGCATCTGAATATTTCCTGAAAACCAAACAAGAGCAGCTTGGTTATTTGATTGCATCCACCCTGCGGATTGAGCAAGGACTAGCCACCCTAACTCATAACCAGGCAAGCTTAGAGAGGATCATGGAACAAAAGTTCTATGACTTGGATGTCAAAGTGACAGAGATTCAGACTGCAGTGGAGCAGCTCCAGGATGACATGCAGGAGAGGACATGCAAGACTACAACTAATGCCTTTGCCAGAGTGCCACGAGGTCCGAGGTCGTCTGCAGTGCTAGTTGCTGACCCCAGAGCCACCACGTCTGCACCAGCTACAGCCTTAGTTCCACCAGCTCCAGCGTCCACTTCAGCCTCGACTCCGACCACGTCTACAGAAGGCTTCGTCCTTGGAGTGCTCCGGACTCCACCACCACCTGAAGATCAAGCCTGAGTGTCGACTTAGCACTATGCATTTTCTAGGAACTTTTTGGTAACTTGTTGCCAAAGGGGGAGAAAATGTATAGATCATAGGCTTCGAGAGAGAGTGTTGCTTTTAGTGTTGCTTTTATTCTCTCTTGCTTTATTTGGTGGTTTTTCGAACTTTGTTTGCTTTTGTGTGAGATACTATGTCATTGCTCGTGAGACATTGATGATCATGTGTTTGATCATAAGCTACACTTAATGTTTGCTTAATATTATCATCTTATCTATCTTATGTGATCATTCACTATTCTTGGTGATGAGTGCATGTATTTCATTCTTATCATTTTAAGCGCTCCACCAAGACGTATGTGACATGGAAGAGTAACCCATGACTCTAACTCTTTGTGCATTTGCAGTCCCAGGCAAATTTTAAATATGCACAAATTTAGGGGGAGCTCTTACTTGTCACATACTTCTCAAAGCGACGATATATTTCATGCTTATTATCATTTGTCGAAGCTTTGATCTATATGTTGTCATCAATTACCAAAAAGGGGGAGATTGAAAGTGCAACTATCCCTAGGTGGTTTTGGTAATTCATAACAACATATAGCTCATTGAGCTAATTCTATTCCAAGATGACTATTTCAGGAAAGCTCAATGATTGGCATGGCATGGATGTGAAAGTGGAACCCTCAAAATACTAAGGACAAAGGATTGGCTCAAGCTCAAAAGCTCAAGACTCTTAATTTTATATTTTAGTGATCCAAGATCACATTGAGTCTTTAGGAAAAGCCAATACTATCAAGGAGAGATGAGGTGTTGCTTAATGAGCCTCTTGCTTCATGTGCTTAGTGATATGCTCCAAAACCCTCAAATACTTTCCCATATCCACATATGACCTAAACCCTAAGCCAAACTCGGTCCTACCGATTCTTTCTATCTGGCGCCACCGAGTTTCACTTGTCATAAGCCACTGCCAAACCCTAGCAATTCGGTTCTACCGATAGGGATCTCGGTCTCACCGAGATGGGATTGCAAACTCTCTGTTTCCCTTTCGTAACTTTTCGGTCTCACCGAAAGAGCGAATCGGTCCCACCGAGATTGCAATGAAAACTCTTTGTTTCCCTTTTGTAACTTTTCTGTCTCACCAAAAGAGCAAATCGGTCCCACCGAGTTTACCTGACCAACTCTCTGGTTAGCTTATTACCATACTCGGTCTCACCGAGTTTGTGTAATCGGTCTCACCGAGATTACGTTATGCCCAAACCCTAACCATATCGGTCCTACCGAGTTGCATGTCAGTCCCACCGAAAATCTCTAACGGTCACTAGGTTTACCTTTTCGGTCCGACCAAGTTTGTTGATTCGGTCTCACCGAGATTGGAAAACTATGTGTAACGGTTGGATTTTGTGTGGAGGCTATATATACCCCTCCACCTCCTCTTCATTCGTGGAGAGAGCCGTCAGAACACATACACAATTCCAACTCATATGTTCTGAGAGAGAACCACCTACTCATGTGTTGAGACCAAGATATTCCATTCCTACCATATGAATCTTGATCTCTAGCCTTCCCCAAGTTGCTTTCCACTCAAATCTTCTTTCCACAAAATCCAAATCCTATGAGAGAGAGTTGAGTGTTGGGAGACTATCATTTGAAGCACAAGAGTAAGGAGTTCATCATCAACACACCATTTGTTACTTCTTGGAGAGTGGTGTCTCCTAGATTGGCTAGGTGTTACTTGGGAGCCTCCGACAAGATTGTGGAGTTGAACCAAGGAGTTTGTAAGGGCAAGGAGATCGCCTACTTCGTGAAGATCTACCGCTAGTGAGGCAAGTCCTTCGTGGGCGATGGCCATGGTGGGATAGACAAGGTTGCTTCTTCGTGGACCCTTCGTGGGTGGTTGCTTCTTCATGGACCCTTCGTGGGTGGAGCCCTCCGTGGACTCGCACAACCATTACCCTTCGTGGGTGGAGCCCTCCGTGGACTCGCGCAACCGTTACCCTTCGTGGGTTGAAGTCTCCATCAACGTGGATGTAGGATAGCACCACCTATCCGAACCACGGGAAAAACATCCGTGTCTCCAATTGCGTTTGAATTCTCCAAACCCTTCCCTTTACATTCTTGCAAGTTGCATGCTTTACTTTCCGCTGCCAATATACTCTTTGCATGCTTGCTTGAATTGTGTGATGATTGCTTGACTTGTCCTACAATAGCTAAAATCTGCCAAGAACTAAAATTGGGAAAAGGTTAAGTTTTTATTTGGTCAAGTAGTCTAATCACCCCCCCTCTAGACATACTTTCGATTCTACAATGAAGCCTTGCTCCATGGTCTCCGGATGGCTAAGGAGATGAATCTAAGTCGAGTTAAGTGCTTCGGTGACTCGGACCTCGTGGTTCAACAAGTGTCTGGCACTTGGGACTCCAAGGGCCCACTCATGGCAGCATATCGTCGTGAGGTGGATATTGTTGCAGGTCATTTTAAAGGCTATTACGTGGACCACGTGGACCGACGGAAAAATGAAGCGGTGGACGCCTTAAGCCGGCTGGGCTCTCAGCGCAAACCGGTCCCGCCCAATGTTTTTCTGGATGTGCTGCACAACCCGTCGATCAAGATCCCTGGTGAAGCGGATTTGGCTATTCCTGATCCGGAGGCTCAATTGGTGGCAGCTCTTCATGTTATTTCGGATTGGACGCTTCCTTACCTAGCGTACAAGAACCGGGGCGAGTTACCAGAGGATGAGACTCTGGCCCGACAGATAATCCGGCGATCCAAGTCCATGACTATTATCAACGGCGAGTTGCATCATTGCAGTGTGTCAGGGGCGTTTCAACACTGTGTGTCTCCTGAAGAAGGCTATGAAATTTTGCGTGAGATCCACGAAGGAGATTGTGGTCACCACGCCGGTTCAAAATCTCTGGTGGCTAAAGCGTTTTGCCATGGCTTCTATTGGTTAACTGCTCATGCTGATGCAGAGGATCTGGTCAGACGATGTGATGGTTGCCAAAAGTTTTCAAGACGTGCTCATGTGCCGGCTCAAGAACTGAGAATGATTCCAATTACTTGGCCGTTTGCGACTTGGGGGCTGGATATGGTTGGGCCTTTCAAAAGGTCCAAAGATAAGAAGACCCACCTCCTGGTGGCGGTTGACAAGTTTACAAAGTGGGTGGAGGCAGAACCTGTTAGCAAGTGTGATGCGGACACGGCGGTTCAGTTCATCAAAAAAGTGATTTTCCGGTTTGTCTTTCCACACAGTATCATCACAGATAATGGTACCAATTTGTCCAAAGGTGCCATGAAGGAGTTCTGCGAACGGGAGCACATCCGGCTCGACGTTTCATCGGTGGCACACCCACAGTCCAATGGTCAAGCAGAAAGGGCTAATCAAGAGATCTTGAGAGGCTTCAAGCCCCGGCTTATGGTTCCTTTGCAGAGAACACCGAGTTGTTGGGTAGAAGAGTTACCATCTGTGTTATGGAGCATCAATACTACACCCAACAGATCAACAAGATATACACCGTTGTTCATGGTTTACGGAGCGGAGACGGTTCTCCCCAGTGATATCCATCATGATTCACCCCATGTGGCAGCTTATGTTGAAGCGGACAATGAGACAGCACGGCGAGACGCTTTGGACCTGTTGGATGAAGAACGTGACGTAGCAGCTGCCCGCTCGGCGATTTACCAACAGGATCTTCGTCGTTATCACAGTCGCTGAGTCAGAACCAGAACCTTTCAGGAAGGATATTTGGTGCTTCGGCTCATCCAAGATCAGACTGATATGCATAAGCTATCCCCACCTTGGGAGGGGCCTTTCGTGGTCAGCAAGAATCTGCACAACGGGTCATACTATCTGATCGATATTCGAGAGCATAAAGACTCACGTACATCAGAGGAGGAGACCAACAGGCCGTGGAACATAGCTCATCTTCAGCCTTACTATACCTGAGCCATTGGCTCTACTTATGTACATATTACGACGATGTATATATTATGACTAAATATAAAAAACCGGAACCTCAGCTAAAGCGGGGTATCTGTTCTTTTACATCATGTGTGGTTACACGGAGTTGTTCTAAAGCGGCCTCCGGTTTACCCCTTGAGTTAGCTTTTCAAAAGCGTCATGTTATATCACTTGGGGGTTTGGTCGTGTCCAAACCAATGCAATACCTCTTGATAGGCGAGAGCCACCAGATCACTTGGGGACTTGGTCACGTCTGAACCAGTCATGCCTCTTGATCGGCCTAAAGGCCACATAATCACTTGGGGGCTTGGTCGAACCCGAACCATTGCCATGCCACTTGATCGGCATAAATGCCATGGTTTCATTTGGGGACCTGGCTGACTTGAACCATAGCTACACCTATCGGGAGCTTGGTCGTGTTCGACCATGGTAACGCCATCTGATCAGCTCAAATAAGCCTCTTTTTGCAAACGGTTTTGTCATTGCCTTTGCTTCACACTTTTCTTTGAAAGATATTTCTTTCTTTTTATTGCGTTTTTTAAACCGACAAAAGTTTTAAACCGGTTCACACTGTCAATTGACGGAACACGGTCCATTTTTGATCCGGCGACTATTTGCTTGGTTTGATTTTTTGTTAACATCCTATTATGGTGAAACACGGTGTTTATTATAACCCGGCATGGTTTACATGGTAAACTGGCATCATATATATATAGGAGCTGCTATCTCCTCCAACAGTGTGGGTTTATAAAACTACGCTTCAAGATTGGCCAAGCCAACTTCACGCTCAACGATGGCAGGTATTATGTATCTCAAAAATTTTGTCATATACTTGAAAATTTCGGATGTTTTGATTTCATGTATGCAGACAATATATTCCGCCTGATGGTTCAACCGCGATGGCACTTTAAGATTTTTTATTGCAGAAAGTACTTTGGAAAGTTCATCACCCAAAGGAAGAGCAAGTTGTAGTAATTATGCACGAAGGCATATCAACATCAAAAGTATCAGTTAGCCTATTACAAGGCAACACGGTGCCCACAATAAGATCATTGTTTTTCGCAAGGGAGAAGCAGTTTTAAACCGGCTTCCGGTTCAAGCTTGGCCACCAGCCTGGCCTGATGGTTGTGAATCATCCCGCGCCGTTTCAGCTTCAGTTTCTCTACCCAGCGGCTGGAAATCAACAGTTGTCCAGTCGATTCCCATTAATGCTTGAAAGACAGCTTCATCATGGATCAGCAATGATGGGTCAATATCGGGAGCGTAAGTATGCTTACGGATTGGAGGGATAAGATTTTCCGATTCATGAATTGGTGCAGCTATTCGCTTGTTTTGATTGTCATATTGGGCTTGATAATGAGACAAGTTTGCTTCTTCAGCCAATTGACAAGCTAGCAGACGCACCTCCCGGTTTATTGCTCGCAGATCCGCTTCACCAAACTCTGACCCGTCTTCCTTCAAGCTGGGATAGCCCTGAGCCGCTTCAATAGGATCAAAATCCGGCACCCAAGCTTTTGCCCGGATTAAGGCATTGATCGCACCGGTTCGAGCAGTAGATTTCTTCAGCTCTTCAACCCGGGCAGGAAGCACCGACAGTTTCATCAGAGTGTCTTGAATCAAAGTGGGCGCCGGTTTGTTGTGGGATGCAGTACATATGATACGCTGTGCACCAGTGTACAGTTGTTCGATCAACGTATAGGCGGCTTTCAATTTCTTCCGCACATCTGACCCCAAGTGACCAATGCGTGTCCTTGAAATATCATAAAGGGTTAACAAACCGACAGCTCTGTAAGACGGCAGAATCAATTCCGAAGTCAAACTGGCTTACCAAAGATAGTAGTGGTCATGGCATGCACGTGCCGCTTTATGCTGGTCAGTTCATCCGCCACCAGTTTTAGTGCAGCCTCGGCATCCTCTGCTCATTTGATTAAAGCAGACTTTTCAGTGGCCCAATCCGCCCGCTTCTTCTTGAAGATCTCCTTAAGCTGTTCCATGGCGCTTAAAGCGCTGGCTAATTCCTCTTTTGCCTTGGAGGTTCCAGCTTGTTGGGATTTCAGATTTTCATGGAGATCGGCGACTTGGCTTTCTTTCGTCTTCAGCTCAGCCTGCATGCAGACAGTTATATGCTTCAGCAAAACGGTACAAGTATTGAAGTACCAACCACATAACAAGTTATGCACTTGGCACTTGGGGGCTAATGCATATTCGATCTTCATCTTTCAATTGCTTACAAAGTCCCAAGATCAATACAAGTATTCAACTTGGCACTTGGGGGCTAATGGCTATTTGTTCGTATATATTCTGATGCGGCAATCTCAATTACTTAAAGTCCCGGTTTAACTACGCTAAGTTGAACCGGCCCTTGGGGGCTACATCAGCGAATTTCAAAGCATTAAGATTCATATTAGTAAGTCCCGGTTTGAAAGAAGATTACAAACCGGCCCTTGGGGGCTAGGAGAGTCAGCAGGAATCGAAGCATACAAGTAGGAAAAAGCATATGGAAGTTACCTCATATTTATCTTTCATCATGTTAACCAGATCGGCTTCATAGTCACGACTGGTATACAGTCGGTTCAGGTAGCCGGAATGGATATCTTGGGCGTTCAGAGCAGCGTAAGTCGCCAGATCAGCATTCCACTTGCCTTTGCCAAAGGCAGCAAATTCTTCCTTGGCAGTATGTTTGGACAAAGCGACAGGATTGCTTGGCTCTGTATGGCCAATGCCAGTAATGACAACCTCATCATCCTTGGCATCGCCGGTTTGCACTTGGGCTGTTGGCTTGTCAGTAGTCTTTGTTGGACCGGTGGATTTCTCAATCCGGATGGAACTTGTGCGCTGATTGACAGGACTAGAGGTATCAATAGGTCTCTCTTCAGCAATAAGATCGTCGTCTTGCTGCGGCGGATCATTGGGTATATCCTCAGGAATAGCCTCTTCAAGATCTGGTGTTTTGCCCGGTTCAAGGACGGCATCTTCTTCGGCCGCTTTGTCCACGCGAGCCTTCTTGCTTGGCCTAGGCTTGGCCCTGAAAGGAATAACAAAATCAAATACAGCATATGTTCCAAGGTGATGTACTGCAAATATTATGATAAGTATAGCTTACCCAAGCACCGTTTTCAGCGGTGGCAGCTGAGTAGCCGATGATTCGCCAGAGGATGAGTGGGAAGTAACCTGGTAATCGGAGTCAGATGGATTAAGAGGTTGACGAAAGCAGCCCGCTTTAGGACAAGCACTGACAAGCAAATTAGAGACCTCTGAGCGGCGTTTCCGAACCGGACTGTTCGGTAAACCGGCGGAGGTAACTACCTGGCCGCTGTGCCGGGTGGTGCGACGAGCTTCGTGCTGTTGGGTCTTCATAAGAAATTTGGGATCCAAATAAGCAAGAGGATGAGAAAATTTAACTTTCCGGTTTGCCTGACGGATTTTTAGTGAAGGCAAAGGTTCTGAATCGGAAGAGAGAATAATTACCTCTGCAGCATCAGCATGGCTGGCTTCGGCATCATCCTGACAAATATCATCATCAATAAGACGCATGAAAAATAAGCCAAGTGAGTCAAGCCCTACCTCAAGGTCCGGATTATCCACATCATCATCAGGGGCCGGATTAGAGGATGCAGTGGTTCTTTTCCTGTGGGCAGTCTTCTTCACAGCTTTAGTCTTTTGCCGGGTTGCTCTTTCCGGTTTGTCTGGTTTTTCTGGTTTCTCCTACGGCAGTTTCTTACTCCAAAACGGATCATTGCCTTGGTTACACAGACACTGATATTAAACAATGACCGGATATATCAATAACAGATTCAGCAAAAAGAAAAATCAAAGTCTTATAGCTGGCGGTTTGTTGGTGGCACAGAAGAGAAGCAGGCCAGTTTTAGCACAGATGTGTTCCGGTTCATTCAGCATCTTATTCACAGCCTCTGTGATTTCTTCATCGGTGAGCTGGATGTTGGAATGTCGCAGTGGGTCATCAACACTGCCAGTATACTCGCACATCAAACCAGAGCGCTGACTAAGGGGCAGTATGCTCCATGATATCCAACAGCGAGCGAGATCAACCCCTGTTAAACCGTTGGCCATAAAGGCTCTAAGCTTCGACGGTTGAGGAGCATATTTGCTTCTCTCCTGGGCAGTCAACCTTTGCGGAAAGGGGTGTGTATTGCTGAGCCGCTCCGGACAAAAGCCAGGCAAGGGATTCTCACCAGCAGGGGAGGTGTCTTTGCAATAGAACCATGTCTGATTCCACTCTTTGGGGTGGCTGTGCATTTTGGCGTGAGGGTATGTGACCTCTTTCCTTTTCTGAATCGCCACGCCACCCAACTCCGTATTGGAGCCATCAGTAAACTCAGTACGGCGGTTTAGATGGAAAAGGTGTCTGAACAATTCCACTGTGGGCTCCTCTTGAAAGAAGGGCTCATAAAGCACTTGGAAGTGACACATGTTTGTAACAGAGTTGGGGCCAGTGTCTTGTGGATGGAGTTGGAAATCGGCTAAAACATCCCGGTAAAATTTAGAATCGGGCGGCTTAAAGCCCCGGGCTAAGTGATCTACAAAAACGACGACCTCTCCTTCTTGAGGTGTGGGAGGGCATTCTTTGCCGGGAGCCCTCCAATGGATGGTATCTTTGCTGCCTAAGGCGCCGATCAGGACTAAATCGTCCAGTTGAGCTTCTGTGACGCGAGAAGGAACCCAATTGCACTCATATACTTGCTTGGCCATGATGAAATCTACAAGGTAGAGGATCCCGGTTCAAAAATGCACTGATTAAGGTACATTGGTATGTGCAAAGTTAAACCGGAGACAGATCTATCTAAACCAGAGTTTTATGAAGCAACAACATCTGGCGGTTCAACAAGGGGACTAATGGTATATACCAGTTTGGCAATTTTTTCTAGAAGGTTAAACCGCCTGATCTAAGCATTGAAACAGCTGAGATTGCGGATGGATAAGTATGCAGAAACAGATTTCACAAGATTTCTCTACAGCGTTGGATCTGAAGCAAGTTCAGAAAATAAGAAAAATATTCAAAAGCTCAAAGCAGAACAGTATTGAATCAATGGGCAGAAATATATGTGAGATCTATGGTCTTGGGCATGAAACTAAAGGCGGATACTAAAAGCTACCGCTACACAGAGCAGGGTTCACAGATGCATCCAGGAGCTAGTATATGAACATGAATAGGTGATGAACACTGCAAGAACACGAAACCCTAGAACAGATCTGTGTTGAGAAGAGCAGAAGGCTTACCAGAGTTGAGGAATACGCGGAAGGTTGCCGCAGTGCTCTGGTGCGTTCAGGTTGATGCAACGGCCAAGGTTGGTGCAGAAGTTGACGGCGGCGACGGAGCTCCGAGGCTGGCGACGTGAGGAAGACGAAGAAGAAAGGCACGAAGGGGAGAAAAGAAATGACCCTTCGGTCCTATTTATAAGGCAAAAGAACATGTGTCAAGCGCGACAATCAAGGGGCCACGAAATGGAGCTGTCGCCTCGATTTCCGCAGATCTATTAAACAAGGAAGCATAATGGATAGCTTCGTTATGACAGGTGACGTCACTCCGGTTTACAGCAATCAGAGAAGATGATATCATGGCAGTTTACCAATTTATGAGAAGATGTTGAAGATGAAGTTTTTGCTAAAGGATTGACATGAACCCATTCAAATCAATCTGGGCCTAATGTTGGAGATATTATTGCTGGGCGTAAACCGGCCTATCTAGGCCGGATCAACTTCATCAGTAGTTCAAGAGTGCTAAAGCCCAAGAAGACAGATGAGGACCTAAAGCCCGTAGTCGGTTTAAGACTTGTAGCTGTAAACCGGCATTTGTATATAAACTTGTATTGTAAGTTAGGAATAAGGAGAGACCAACCCGGATACGAATATGGACCGGTGTTGGGACTTTGTGAACCGACAGGCGTCCCCCGTGTATATAAGGGGACGACCCGGCGGCGGTTCAAGGACAACAGACAACAATTCGAGACTTAGGCCAAGCTTGTTTGCTCCCTAGTCATCGAAACCCCATCAATTCCATCACAACTAGACGTAGGCTTTTACCTTCATCGAAGGGGCCGAACTAGTATAAACTCTCTTGCGTCCCTGTGTCTGCTTTAACCCCTTCAAGCTAACCCGTTGCGATGGCTCCACGACTAAGTCCTTTCTCTAGGACATCTGCCGTGACAAAACCACGACACTAGGCGCTGCACCACTTTCCTCCTTGCCGCGTCCTTGGGGCTGTCTCCGTTACCTTGCTCTCTTTCATCTGGGACTGCATCTGACCTTGTCGAGGTCGCTCATTTTCCTCTCCGGAGGGGACATTGGCTATGGCTGCCACCTCTTCCACTTCCCACTGCGCCACAAGTGCTGCACTAACCACTTGATTAGTTGCCACTAAGTATAGCAACAATGGCTCTTGTGGTTTGGGAGCGACCAAAGTGGGCACAGAGGAAATATAGGCCTTCAAATCTTGCAGTGCAGCATCTGCCTCCGGGGTCCACTCCACTGGTCCTGCCTTCTTCAAGATCTTGAAGAAGGGCAAGGCGCGCTCGGCAGACTTGGAAATGAACCTGCTAAGCGTGGCAACACATCTAGTTAAACGCCTCACATCCTTAACTGTCTTGGGTGCTTGGATTTGCTCAATAGCCTTGATCTTATCGTGGTTGGCCTCTATCCCCCGGTGGGACACAAAGAAGCCAAGCAGCTTGCCTAGAGGAACACCAAACACACACTTCTCCAGGTTCAGCTTTAAGTTGATCTTGTGCAGATTAGAAGATGTCTCTTCTAAATCCTGAATGAGGGTTGAACTTTCCTTGGTCTTGACCACAATATCATCCATGGAAGCTTCAATGTTTTGGTGTAACTATGACTCAAAACTAATCTGGACTGCCCTTGCAAACGTGGATCCGACGCTCTTCAATCCGAAGGGCATGCGTACAAAGTAGTACGTGCCACATGGAGTGATGAACGATGTCTTCTCTTCATCTTCCTTGGAGATAAAGATCTGATGGTACCCTAAGTACGCATCCAGGAAAGAGAGTAGATCACACCCGGAGGTGGAATCCACAATCCGGTTGATGTGCGGCAAGGGAAATGGGTCCTTCGGGCATGCCTTGTTCAGATCCGTGAATCTAAGCAAAGCCTCCATTTCCCATTAGCCTTGCACACTACCACTAGATTTGCTAACCATGTTGGATGCAGTACTCCTCTAACCAGACCAGCTACCTCAAGTTTCTTAATCTCCTCGATAATGAATTGCTGCCGCTCCAAGGCTTGCTTCCAGACTTTCTGCTTGACGGGTCGGCCATGAGGGCAGACAACAAGGTGGCACTTGATTACCTCCCTGGGAACACCGGGGATGTCAGATGGTTGCTAGGAAAACATATCGACATTCGCCCGCAGGAAGGCAACGAGCGCGCTTTCCTATTTGTCATCGAGGGTGGCAATGATAGTGAAGGTTCCATCTGTGCCAGCCAGCCCTGCCAGGGCCTTTTTCACAGCGGGTGCAGTAGCCTTGGATTTCTTGTTGTTGGAACTCTCCAACAAGTCCTCAACGGGCGCAACGTACTCCAGAGAGGTATGTTTCTCGGATTCCTTGCAGGCATCCTTGATATCCCTCTTCTTCTTGTTGTTTTCGTTGGCGGGAATCTTGGCTTCCACGGCCTCTGCCGTGACTGCGTCCCTGTACATCTTGTCTACGCAAATGATTGCGTCCTTCTCGTCTGATGGAATGGAAATGATGCCTATCGGCCCTAGCATCGTTAAGGTGTGGTAGGCATAGTGGGATGCCACCATGAATTTAGCCAGAGCTGGGCGGCCAACAATTCCATTGTACGACAGGGGGAGGTCGACCACATCAAACACAATCTTTTTAGTCTGGTAATTCAACTCTCTCCTGAACGTCTCCTGCAATGCAATCTTCCCCTTAGGACGAGTCCTGCTGGGGTTAACTCCTTGAAACGTGCCAGTAACCTCAAGCTCTTCCTCTGCTATCTGAAGTTTGCTGATGACCTTTGGAGAAATCAGATTCAACCCCGCCCCGCTGCCAACCAACATCTTTGTAACCTTGAGGTTGCGGATCGTTGGTGAGACCAACAACGGCACGCACCTTACCGCGGTGGTGTGGTCAGGGTGATCCTCCTCGTCAAAGATGATGGGCATGTGGACCACTTGAGCGGCTTCCAAGAATCTGCCGCTAACTCCATGGGATTGACTTCACGTGCCCACTGTTTAAGTTGGCGGTGAGAGTAGTGCAGAGATGCACCCCCACCAATACACAGGGCGTCAGTGGCTTTCTGGAACTCCTGCTTGCTGGTTTCCTCTTCATCTCCTCCATCACTCTCATCATTGCAATTCTCTTTCTCACGGCCCCTGGTGGGTTTTCCTTGATTCCAAGGAGCCTTGCCGGGGCGGTTTGCTTTGCTGCCTCGGCCCTTCCCACCAGCGCCATTCTGATCTTTCTCCTTATCTCGCTTCTCATATTTGGCGCTCTGCCTCTTGACGAGCTGCTCAACTTGATGACACTCCTAGAGATCGTGGCCCTTGGTCCGATGGATCTTGTAGTATGACCCATCACCTTTCCCAGCCTTCTCGACAGCCGCAGCCTCCCAGCAATCAGTGCACATGGCAACTTCCTTGCCGTGGACCTCGGTCTTACCCTTCTTGCCGGTACCAGGTGAGGGAGTCCTGGATTAGGGGGTCCTCGAACAGCCGGACTATATTCTTCGGCCGGACTGTTGGACTATGAAGATACAAGATTGAAGTCTTCGTCCTGTGTCCGGGTGGGACTCTCCTTTGCGTGGAAGGCAAGCTTGGCAGTTCGGATATGTAGATCTCCTCCCTTGTAACCGACTCTGTGTAACCCTAGCCCCCTCCGGTGTCTATATAAACTGGAGGGTTTAGTCCATAGAACAACAACAATCATAATCATAGGCTAGCTTCTAGGGTTTAGCCTCTATGATCTCGTGGTAGATCAACTCTTGTAATACTCATATCATCAAGATCAATCAAGCAGGACGTAGGGTATTACCTCCATCGAGAGGGCCCGAACCTGGGTAAACATTGTGTCCCCCGCCTCCTGTTACCATCCGCCTTAGACGCACAGTTCGGGACCCCTACCCGAGATCTGCCGGTTTTGACACCGACATTGGTGCTTTCATTGAGAGTTCCACTGTGTCGTCAGCATAAGGCTTGATGGCTCCTTCGATCATCAACAACGATGCGATCCAGGGTGAGGTTTTTCTCCCCGGACAGATCTTTGTATTCGACGTCTTCGTACTGCAGGCCAACTCGCTTGGCCATCTGGAGTAGATTGAGAGCTATGCCCCTGCCATCAAGTTAGGTTTGAAAACTTAAACTATACTGCCGACATCCGCGGAGACTTTATCTTCGATTGATTCGAACCCGTGTCAGGTGCGCCGCACAGTCATGACGAGCATAACTTAGCTCTCCGGCCGGACGGTGTTCGGGAGATTACACCTGTGGCTACTCCGGCCCTCAATCCAGAGCAGATCGTGCCATCCGAGGACGGGTGGATAGACCCCGCCACGGAGGCCGCTGTTACGCCCACGATGCGGCTATATCTCCCACGTGTCGGAGCATGACTTAGAGGCATAACCGCATTGTAGGCATGTCGCAAGAGGGGTAATGTTTACACATCCCATGTACTGAAAGGAAAGAGATACATAGTTGGCTTACAATCGCCACTTCACACAAAACATGAATAAAGCATTACAACAACCAGATACAATCAAGGTCCGACTACGGAACCAAAATAAAGAACAACCCCAAATGCAACAAAGTTCCTGATCGCCCCAACTGGGCACCACTACTGATCAACTAGAAACAGAACAACATAACGAACGCGAACTTCATCGAGCTCCTCCTTGAGCTCTGTTCCGTCACCTGCAAGCTGGTTTTGGAAGTATCTGTGAGTCACGGGGACTCAGTAATCTCACACCCTCGCGATTAAGACTATTTAAGCTTATGGGCAAGGTAAAAGGTATGAGGTGGAGCTGCAGCAAGCACTAGCATATATAGTGGCTAACTTACGCAAATGGGAGCGAGAAGAGAAAGCAAAGCACGTTCGAGAATCTATGATCAAGAAGTGATCCTAGACTACTTACGTTCAATCATAACTCCAACACCGTGTTCACTTCCCGGACTCCGCCGAAAAGAGACATCACGGCTACACACGCGATTGATCCATTTTAATTATGTTAAGGTTCAAGTTTTCTACAACCGGATATTAACAAATTCCCATCTACTCATAACCGCGGACCCAGCTTTCGAAAGTTCAAATCCCTGTAGGGGTGTCCCAACTTAGCCCATCACAAGCTCTCACGGTCAACGAAGGATATTCCTTCTCCCAGGAAGACCCGATCAGGCTCAGAATCCCGGTTACAAGACATCTCGACGATGGTAAAACAAAACCAGCAAGACCACCCGCTGTGCCGACAAATCCTGATAGGAGCTACGCATATCTCGTTCTCAGGGCACACCGGATAAGCTAAGCGTACGGGAGCCAACGTAACCCAAGTTGCCAAGGGACGGCCCCGCACGGTGCTCTGGGTTGGACCAACACTTAGAGAAGCACTGGCCCGGGGGTTTAAAAATAAAGATGACCCTTGGGTTGGCCGACCCAAGGGAAAAAGAGGTAGGTGGCGAATGGTAAAACCAAGGTTGGGCCTTGCTGGAGGAGTTTTATTCAAGGCGAACTGTCAAGGGGTTCCCATTATAACCCAACCGTGTAAGGAACGCAAAATCAAGGAACATAACACTGGTATGACGGAAACTAGGGCGGCAAGAGTGGAACAAAAAACCAGGCATAAGGCCGAGCCTTCCACCCTTTACCAAGTATATAGGTGCATTAATTAAATAAGAGATATTGTGATATCCCAACAAAATATCCATGTCCCAACATGGAACAAACTCCATCTTCACCTGCAACTAACAACGCTATAAGAGGGGCTGAGCAAAGCGGTTACATAGCTGAACAACGATTTTCTAGGACAAGGTGGGTTAGAAGTTTGACATGGCAATATGGGAGGCAGGATAAGCATGTGGTAGGTATCATAGCATAGGCATAGCAAAAGAGCGAGCAACTATCAAGCAAAGATAGAAGTGATTTCGAGGGTATGGTCATCTTGCCTGCAAAGTTCTCTGAGAAGACGAAAGCTTGAACCTCGTAAGCGTACTCAACAGGTACCTCAAACATGAACTCGTCTCCTAGCTCTACCCAAGCAAGAACACAAGCAAATGGAGACACAATCAACCACGTGCAATGCACAAGCAACATGATGCAAAACATGGCATGATATGCGGGATGCGCTATGCGATGCATATGCTTGTCTTGGAAAGGAAAGATTGAACCTGGACTCAACTTGGAAAACCAAGAGTTCCACTGGAAAGGTGAGTTGATTTCGGTCGAAATCGATATAAAGATCACCGGAATCGGATGCACGGTTTGCAAATGGCAAGCAAAACAAATATGTCACTGATCTGCGATTAACAGCACGAGGCCATCTAGATGCATCAAGAACAACAAGCTACTGCACTCTAACATAACAACAAAGCACATGGAAGATATCCACTCAATATTCTTGACAAAATATGAACACTGAGCTATGGCTAATTCACTCAATAGCAGGTTCAAACAAGCATGGCAAAAGGGCAAAAGATAACAGGTTACATACTTAGTGAAAATAACAACATGTCAGGAATTTAACATTAGGAAGCAATGTTTAGAGCAAGATAACAACATGCTATAGGATTATATCATGGCAACGCAAGGCATGTCATGAAGCTACTCAAAGCATACAACAAAAGTCCCTTACTGACCATAAGCCAAAAGGGATCAGCAAATACAATGGTAACCATGTGAATATAGCAATTTACGTTAACAGATTCAGACTTAGTAGAAAACCGGAACATGGCAAAACAGATATTAAGTAGGCATGTTTACGAGCTCGATGCACTCACCACAAGGCATTGCATGACAAACTAAGCATACACCCAGCAAGTAGACATGACATAGAAGCTAAACATGGCAAGAACAACAACATAGCATGCATGGATCAACTACAACAACCTTGGCAAAAATGCTTAACACGTAAACATTCTGCCAGGAACATTTGATAGCAAAAGTAGAGCTCGATTGAGTCAATCTAGGGTGCTCCATAATTGCAAACAAAGACATGGATGGATAGAGCACAACAATATCTACACAACATCCTTACTGATCATGCTCAAAAGAGGCATGGATCCCTCTGTAGCAACATGAATACATGGCATAAACATATAATCAGGAAAATGACTTAGAAGATTTCTAAGTCATTGAAATCAGCAACATTACGATGGGCTCCGGCGAGCAGGGGACCCGTGGTGCGAGCGGGGTGACGCGCGGGTTGCGGCGCGGGCGTGGAGAGGTAGACGCTGGCGGCGGGGACGGGCGCAGGACGGCGCGCTCCGGTCGCCGGAGTTGGTCACCGGCGACGCGCGAAGGCGGCGGGGTCGGCGAACGGGCGGCGAGGCGCAGGTTGCTCACGGGCCGCGGCGGCATGGCACCGGGCCCGGGCGGGCCCGTGATGGGCCTGCAGGGCCGGCACGGTGGAGAGAGAGAGGTGGCGACATGGCGGCGCGTGGTTGGAGGAGAGCGGCGGCGGGGTGACGTGGCGGCTGCTGATTCACCGGAGTGAGGTGGCCGGTGGACGCGTCCGGCGTGGACGGACATGTCCTGCGTCTCGGAGGGAGGTTAGGGTATGGTTTGTACCGCGAAATTTCAGGGGAAGGCACACATTTATAGGTAGAGGGAGCTAGGAGACTCCAAATGAGGTGCGGTTTTCGGCCACGTGATCGTGATCGAACGACCGAGATGATGGAGGGGGTTTAGGTGGGTTTTGGGCCACTTTGGAGGGGTGTTGGCCTGCAACACACACGAGGCCTTTACGGTCCCTCGATTAACCGTTGGAGTATCAAACAAAGTCCAAATGGCATGAAACTTGACAGGCGGTCTACCGGTAGTAAACCAAGGCCGCTTGGCAAGTCTTGGTCCAATCCGAGAACGTTTAACACCTGCACACGAAAAGAGGCAAAAAGGGACACCGGATGACATAGGAGTGCCGGATTGCAAAACGGACAACGGGGAAAATGCTCGGATGCATGAGATGACCATCTATGCAAATGCGATGCACATGATGACATGATATGATATGCATGACACGCAAGCAAATGACAAGGGCACATCGGTCTCGGGCCGTTACAGCCGCACACCCAGCGGCGACAGAGCCGAATACTAACTTCACCTCCTGTGAGACCTGTGTTGCCGGACCCTTGGTTTCGTCCCCGGCCACAGGCTCTGAGCCGCTTGCGTCCATGCCTATCGAATCTGATTGGGCATCGATCATGGAGTTCACCTCCGCGGATATCTTTCGTGCTAAATTCATTGAGGTCTCTCTCCTTGTCAGGAGACCCTTGGCCGAACTATGTCTGGCTTGAGTGGGAAGCGTACGACGAAGAAATTCATTCCCCACCCACCACCCACTTGATAGCCACTGTCGAAGACTTAACCGACATGCTTGATTTTGGCTACGAAGACATCGACGGTATGGACGACGATGCAGGAGAAGAACAGGAACCACCGCGCTCAGGGTGCTGGACAGCCACCTCATCATATGATATATACATGGTGGACACCCTCAAAGAAAGCGATGGCAATAAGGCAACGAAGGATAATCCCCTTGAGAAGCAATCCAAGCACCGGCATCATCGGCGCCGCTCTAAGTCCCGCCATAGCAAAAGCAGCGATACCGGCACAAGAGACAATGAAGCTGCAGACAGTGTCGAAGACAATCCCCTGCAGCCAAGCTTCGAGCGGGAGGATTGGCAAGCTAGCCCTAAGGAACAGGCGGCAGACAGAGAATCAGAGGATGACAATTACATGCCTCTCTCCGATGACGAGGTGAGACTCGGCGACGAAGAATTTATCATGCCCGAGGATCCCATCGAGCAGGAGCGCTTCAAGCGCCGGCTTATAGCCACAGCAAAAAGCCTGAAGAAAAAGCAACAGCAGCTTCAAGCTGATCAAGAAATGCTAGCCGATAGATGGACCGAAGTGCTGGCAGCCGAGGAATATGAACTCGAGTGCCCAACCAAAAGTTACCCAAAGCGCAGGTTGCTACCCAACTCGAGGAGGAAGCATTAAAGCCTACACTACCAGCGTACGATGCGGCTGACCGACCACCTCGTGGCTGAGACAAAGCGGCGTATCAGCCCGAAGTCCAGCCCGCACCCCGTCGCTAGTCAAACAGAAACACCAAGGCCCGCGGCAACACGTAGGACCTGCGAGAAGTATTGGAAAACAAAGTAGGACATACAAGATCGATGTACAGATCACGGGGGCGCGCCCCAACGAATGACGACGACTATCACACCAGGTATACTAAAACCAAATCCGGATGGGCCGAATATAGTAGACAAGACTCGTATGAACTGCGTCGTGATATAGCCCGGCACAGAGGCACCGCACACCCCCTATGCTTCACTGATGAAGTAATGGATCATGAATTCCCAGAAGGTTTTAAACCCGTTAATATTGAATCATACGATGGCACAACAGACCCCGCGGTATGGATCGAAGATTTCCTCCTCCACATCCACATGGCCCGCGGTGACGATCTACATGCCATCAAGTACCTCCCATTAAAACTCAAAGGACCTGCTCGGCATTGGCTGAATAGCTTGCTGGCAAACTCCGTTGGCAGTTGGGAGAACTTGGAAGACGCATTCCTTGACAACTTCCAGGGCACTTATGTGCGACCACCGGATGCCGATGACTTGAGTCACATAACCCAACAGCCAGGGGAATCAGCCAAGAAATTCTGGACTCGGTTCCTAGCTAAAAAGAACCAAATCGTCGACTATCCGGATGCCGAGGCCTTAGCGGCATTTAAGCATAACATCCGTGACGAGTGGCTCGCCCGACACCTCGGCCAAGAAAAGCCGAAGTCCATGGCACTCATAACTCGCTTTTGTGCGGGCGAGGATAGCTGGCTGGCTCACCGTAACAACACTTCATGAAACCCTGGCAATTCAGATGCTAAAGATAGCAACGGTAGGCCATGTCACAACAGACACATGCGCCGCAACAACGGCGACAACGCCGAAGACACGGCAGTTAATGCCGGATTTGACGGCTCTAAATCCGGTCAGCGGAAAAAGCCTTTCAAAAGAAGCAATCCAGGCCCGTCCAGCTTAGACCGCATGCTCGATCATTCGTGTCAAATTCACGGCACCCCCGATAAACCGGCCAACTACACCAACAGAGAATGCTGGGTGTTCAAACACACCAACAAGTTAAATGCCAAAAACAAGGAAAAGGGGCTGCATAGCGACGATGAGGAGGAGCCCCGGCCGCCGAACACGGGAGGACAGAAGAAATTTCCTCCCCAAGTGAAAATGGTAAACATGATATACGCAACCCATATTCCCAAGCGGGAATGGAAGCATGCACTGTAGGACATCTATGCGATGGAGCCAGTCGCCCCAAAGTTCAACCCATGGTCTTCTTGTCCGATCACCTTCAATCGCAGGGACCACCCCACCAGTATCCGTCATGGCGGTTCTGCCGCATTGGTCCTTGACCCCATCATCGACGGATTTCACCTCACTCGAGTCCTTATGGACGGTGGCAGCAGCCCGAACCTGCTCTATCAGGATACAATGCGTAAAATGGGCATAGACCCCTCGAGGATCAAACCCACCAAAACCACCTTTAAAGGTGTCATCCCAGGTGTAGAGGCCTGTTGCGCAGGCTCAATCACACTGGAAGTGGTCTTCGGATCACCGGACAACTTCCGAAGCTAGGAGTTAATCTTCGACATCATCCCCTTCCGCAGTGGCTATCACGCACTACTCGGACGAACCACATTTGCTAGATTAAATGCGGTACCGCATTATGCATACCTCAAGCTCAAAATTCCCGGACCTCGAGGGGTTATAACAGTTATGTAACACCCCGTATGTAACTTGCCATATTTGTATTCCAACTCTTGCCATTTCCGGCACTAAGTTATGATATTTCCTCGTTGTCGGGTTTTTGTCTCCGTGTGCTTGTGTCTTTGTCATGCATCTCATATCATGTCATCATGTGCATCGCATTTGCATACATGTTCGTCTCATGCATTCGAGCATTTTCCCCGTTGTCCGTTTTGCTTTCCGGCGCTCCTATGTCCTCCGGTGTCCCCTTTTACCTCTTTTTAGTGTGCAGGTGTTAAACATTCTCGGAATGGACCGAGACTTGCCAAGCGGCCTTGGTTTACTACCGGTAGACCGCCTGTCAAGTTTCATACCATTTGGACTTAGTTTGATACTCCAACGGTTAACCGAGGAACCGAGAAGGCCTCGTGTGTGTTGCAGCCCAACACCTCTCCAAAGTGGCCCAAAACCCACCTAAACCCACTCCATCATCTAGGCCGTTCGATAACGATCGCGTGGCCGTAAACCGTGCTCAATTTGGAGCCTCCTAGCTCACTCTACCTATAAATATAGACCTCCCCACGAAAATTCTGGATCCATACCACCCTAACCCTAGCCCCGCTCCTCATCCGCGCGCCGGACACGTCCGGGCCGCGCCGGACGCTACCGCTGCCGCCAATCACGAGCCACCACGTGGCCTCGCTCGCGCCCCACATCGCCGCCTCCACCGCGGGCCCGTGAGCCCACGGTCGGCCCCCAAGGCCCATCGCGCCCGCGCCGCCGCTCGGTCCCCGCCGCCTGTCGTCCTCCTCGCCGCGCCGCCCGCCTCCTTCCTCACCGGCGTCCGCCATCGCCGACCGCCGCCCTGCTCCGCCCCGCTCCGCCTTGTCACCGGCGGTCGTCGCTTTGCCTCGCCTCCCCGCCGCCACATCGCCTCACCGGCCTGTCCGTCCTCCTCCCCCCGGCCGGCCACCGCGTCAACGACTCCGGCCGCCGTCGCCCCGTCTCCGGCGAAGCCCCGGTCATCCTCTGGTTGCGTGCAGCTCCAGATCTGGATCCAAAACTAGGGTTGACTTTTTCTCCTGTCCTAGTAATTTTTTGCATTCTTCATCGCATCATAACTTTGCACACGTGGCTCCGTTTTGGGCGTGTAGCATATCAAATTGTTCGTCTCGACGAGTACTTCATTTCATTCCATTGCACCATGTTCATTTGAGCTCATCTTGTTGCCCTAAATGCTGTTGCAAGAGTGCTAGTTTATATTAGTTTCAGATTCTTATCAGTAATTGGACATTTGTCATTTTTGCCATGTTTAGTGTGTGCCTCCTATGAACTTGGGCCCTTCATGTGTTTCGAAGCATGCCATGCCATCTTTACAGGGGTGTATGCCATGTATTTTTGTGATCTCTGCGGTGACTAGCACAAGCAAGCAAAGTAGCTCTCGTAATGTTGCTGATTTCAGGAATTAGAAATCTTCTAAGTTTTTTCCCTGTTAATATTTTTATGCCATGTATTCATGTTGCTACAGAGGGATCCATGCCTCTCTTGAGCATGATCAGTAATGATGTTTTGTAGATATTGTTGTGCTCTATCCATCCATGTCTTTGTTTGCAATTATGGAGCACCCTAGCTTGACTCAATCGAGCTCTACTTTTTCTATAAAATGTTCCTGACAGAATGTTTACATGTTAAGAATTTTTGCCGAGGTTGTTATAGTTGATCCATGCATGCTATGGTGTTCTTCTTGCCATGTTTAGCTTCTATGCCATGTCTACTTGCTGGGTGTATGCTTAGTTTGTCATGCAATGCCTTGTGGTGAGTGCATCGAGCTAGTAAACATGCCTACTTAATATCTGTTTTGCCATGTTCCAGTTTTCTACTAAGTCTGAATCTGTTAACGAAAATTGCTATGTTCACATGGTTGCCATTGTATTTTCTGGTCCCTTTTGGCTTATGTTCAGTAAGGGACTTTTGTTGTATGCTTTGTGTAGTTTCATGCCATGCTTTGCTTTGCCATGATATGTTCCTGTAGCATGTTGATATCGTGTTCTAAACATTGCTTCCTGATGTTAAATTCCTGACATGTTAATTTCACTAAGTCTGTAACCAGATATCTTTTGCACTTTTGCCATGCTTGTTTGAACCTGCTATTGAGTGAATTAGCCGTAGCTCAGTGTTCATCTTTTGTCAAGCATCTTGAGTGGATCCCTGCCATGTGTTTTGTTGTTATGTTAGAGTGCAGTAGCTTAATTTTCTTGTTGCATTTAGATGGTCTCGTGCTGTTAATCGCAGATCGGTGCCATATTTGTTTTGCTTGTCATTTGCAAACCGTGCATCTGTTTCCAGTGATCTTTATATTGATTTCGACCGAAATCAACTCCTCTTTCCAGTGACACTCTTGGTTTTCCAAGTTGAGGCCAGGTTCAATCATTCCTTTCCGAAACATGCATATGCATTGCATATCACATCCCGCATGTCATGCCATGTTTTGCATCATGTTGCTTGTGCATTGCACGTGGTTGATTGTGTCTCCCTTTGCTTGTGTTCTTGCTTGGGTAGAGCCCTGAGACGAGTATGTGATCAAGGAGCCCGTTGAGTACGCTTACGAGGATCAAGCTAATGTCAACTCGGAGAACTTTGCAAGCAAGATGACCATACCCTCGAAATCACTTCTATCTTTGCTTGCTAGATGCTCGCTCTTTTGCTATGCCTATGCTACGATTCCTACCACTTTCTTATCATGCCTCCCATATTGCCATGTCAAACCTCTAACCCACCTTGTACTAGCAAACCGTTGTTTGGCTATGTTACCGTTTTGCTCAGCCCCTCTTATAGCGTTGCTAGTTGCAGGTGAAGATTGGAGTTTGTTTCCTTGTTGGAACATGTTTATTGTTGGGATATCATTATTATATCTTGATCTATTTTAATGCATTTATACACTTGGTAAAGGGTGGAAGGCTCGGCCTTATGCCTGGTGTTTTGTTCCACTCTTGCCGCCCTAGTTTCCGTCATACCGATGTTATGTTCCTTGATTTTGCGTTCCTTACACGGTTGGGTTATAATGGGAACCCCTTGACAGTTTGCCTTGAATAAAACTCCTCCAGCAATGCCCAACATTGGTTTTACCATTTGCCACCTAGCCTCTTTTTCCCTTGGGTTCCACGGACTCAAGGGTTATCTTTATTTCAAACCCCCGGGCCAGTGCTCCTCTGAGTGTTGGTCCAACCTGTCAGCTGCCGGTGGCCACCAGCGGCAACTTTGGGCTGGCCTACCGGAACCTTGGACAATCCGGTGTGCCCTGAGAACGAGATATGTGTAGCTCCTATCGGGATTTGTCGGCACATTCGGGTGGCTTTGCTGGTTTAGTTTTACCATTGTCGAGATGTCTTGTAACCGGGATTCCGAGTCTTATCGGATTGTCTTGGGAGAAGGAATATCCTTCGTTGACCGTGAGAGCTTGTGATGGGCTAAGTTGGGACACCCCTACAGGGCTTTGATCTTTCGAAATCCGTGCCCGCGGTTACGGGTAGATGGGAATTTGTTAATGTCCGGTTGTAGAAAAACCTAAACCTAACTTAACTAAAATGAATCAACAGAGTGTGTGGCCGTGATGGTCTCTTTTCGGCGGAGTCAGGGAAGAGAACACGGTTTCCTGTTATGCTTGAACGTAGGTTGTTCTAGGATCACTTCTAGATCATAGTTTATCGGTCGTGCCTTTGCCTTCTCTTCTCGCTCTCATTTGCGTATGTTAGCCACCATATATGCTAGTGCTTGCTACAGCTCCACCTCATACCTTTTACCCTTCCTATAAGCTTAAATAGTCTTGATCGCGAGGGTGTGAGATTGCTGAGTCCTCGTGACTCACAGATTCCTTCAAAACCAGATGCAGGGACCGATGATACCGCTCCAGGAGATTCGACTGAGCTCAAGTGGGAGTTTGTTGAGGACCCAGGACGATACTACGTTTCCTTTCCAGACGATCAGTAGTGGTGCCCAGTTTGGGCGATCGGGGACTTTGTTGCATTTGGGGTCGTTCTTTATTTTGTTTCCGTAGTCGGACCTTGATTGTATCTAGGTGAATGTAATGATATTTATGCTATTGTGTGATGTGGCGAGTGTAAGCCAACTATGTACCTCTTTTCCTTATTTATTACATGGGTTGTGTGAAGATTACCCCACTTGCGACATTGCTTACAATGCGGTTATGCATCTAAGTCGTGCTTCGACACGTGCGAGATATAGCCGCATCGTGGGCATTAGAAGTTGGTAATCAGAGCCTTCCCCGACATAGGAGCCCCCTGCTTGATCGAATCGTTGGCGTTGTTGAGTCTAGAAAAATGTTTTGAGTCATTTAGGATTATATATATCGAAGAGTAGGATTCTTTTTACTCCTTAGCCCCTTCGTCGCTCTGGTGAGGCATCCTGACGTAGAGTTTTGAATCTTCTCTTCTCAAATTTCACTAAAAAAATTTAGGATTATGCGGGTATCTTGGAATCGTTCCGATGGATTTGTGGTGAGAACATTGTTCTTGGTGCCTCCTGACATTTAGGGGTTGTGGCAGTGTCCCGGGGAGTTGAGCTCCGAGGTGTTGTCGTCACAATTTTATCGTTGCAATTCTGGAATACCTGAGTTTCGCCGACATTGAAAATCTCTTTTATGCAGTTGTTGGTGAGATAACCTCGACGCCACCCAGTACTGGGGCGGGAGTTCGGGAGTATCGCCATAACTCGTATAACGGATGCTTTTCGAAGGTTGAGGTAAATGATTTCCGAAGGTTTCTTGGTTATGTGTTGAAGGATGGATACAGCTGGATGTAGGATTTGCTAGCTTTGGGTGAAATATTATGCTTCCCCTGTATCCCCAACACCTGATTGCATAACCGGGAGAATTTCAGGAGTTTCATAGGTGGGAATTCATGTAGCTCTAGTATTTCTTCCGCGGATATTTGGTTTGTGATTGGGTGATCCTTACCAAGTATTTTTTCTTGTTTGTACCTTGTTGTTTTATTCTTCTACCTCTATCTAAGTGGCTTCTCAATTTATGGAAGCGTGACCATTTCAATTGGAATGCATTCGTTCATTTTGTTTGGATGTTAAGTCTATATGTTGCAATTTCGAGCCATTTGATTCAGCTTGAATATATGTCAGTCAAGATGCTAACGGATGTCACCCTCTTTAGGATGGCTCCTCCAACGCGTCAGAATCCTGATCCGCCACCACCACCTCCACCTCCGGAGGCATGGCAAACTGTGATGGCCGCTACCAATGCCAACACGCAGATGCTTATGCAACTCTTGCAAGAGCACAACCAAGGAAATCAAGGCCATGGCAACTTTCAGAATCAGTTTGCTACACTCAATCAGTTCCTCGCAAACCATCCAAATACCTTCAGTAACTGTGTCGAAGCAACATACGCTGATGATTGGCTCGTGGATATCTGCAAGCATTTCGAGTGCAGCAACGTCAGGCCTGAGGACTTTGTCAAGTTTGCTTCGTTCCAACTCAAAGACCAAGCTGCAGAGTGGTATCAGCAATACAAAGATTCCAGAGGAGGTCATGTGATTACCTGGGATGAATTCTGTCAAGACTTCAAAGCTCACCACATTCCTCAGAGTGTTGTTGAGAGCAAGTGTGAGGAGTTCCGCAATCTGAAGCAAGGCAGCTTGTCTGTTTACCAGTACAACATCATGTTCCAGAAGCTCGCTCGCTTCGCTAAGCAAGACATCCCTAACAAGAAGAGCATGATTTATCAGTTCAGAAGTGGCCTCAGAGAAGATCTCCAACTAGCTCTCGTGCTTTTTGAGCCGCAGAAATATGATGAGTTTTACAACATGGCACTGAAATAAGAGACTGCTTAGCTCAAATGCGATGCTTCCAAGAAGCGAGTCAGGGATGCAAATCCTTCTTCCTCAACTCAAGTGGCAACTAAGCAGCAAAAGTATTGGTTGCCTCCTCCTCCATTCCGTTAGCCTTATCAGCAGAAGAGCAAAGGTGGCAATGGATCTTCCCACCCACCCAACCCAGGCTTTCAGAACAAGACTTCGTCTCATGCTCCAAGATCAAGTGCTCCGTATCACCATCCGCTCTCGGAGGTCACGTGCAACAAGTGTCAGCAGAAGGGTCACTATGCCGACAAATGCTTCAATCAGAGACGTCTTCCTCCTCCTCCTTCTGTGAGATCTACTAGCACTACAGTGCTCAAGCATAATCCCAAGCATGCCAAGGTCAACATGATGAATGCAGCTCAGGCAGAGGACTCGTTAGATGTTATAATGGGTAACCTTCCTGTTAACGATATTCCTGCAAAAGTTCTTTTTGACACTGGTGCATCGCATTGTTTCATCTCGAGACCTTTTGCATCTAAGCATGAGTTGGCTTCCAAAGTTTTTCCTAGACCGTTAGCAGTTGTCTCTCCAGGTAAACGCATGAACGCTAACTCCATGGTTCCGGATGTTACCATCACGATGGGTGACTACAAGTTTCTGTCTTCTCCTACTGTTCTTGGCGACTCGGATATTGATCTTATTCTCGGAATGGACTGGCTTTCTAAGCACAAGGCTCAGCTTGATTGTGCTGCCAGGCGGATTCAATTGACACATTCGTTTGAGGATGTAATCGTCTTTGCCGCTCGTGATGATACCATTCGATCGTTTTCTCTCAATGAGAATGGCGAGCTGGATGCCATCTCTCATATTCGAGTCGTTTGTGAATATCAAGACGTCTTTCCAGAAGAGCTTCCAGGAATGCCTCCACACCGGCCAGTTGAATTCGTCATCGATCTTGAGCCTGGCACGGAACCTGTTTGCAAACGTCCTTACAAGCTTGGACCTGAAGAGTTGAAGGAGCTGAAGAAGCAACTCGATATTCAAGAGCGTATGGGTGTCATCCGACCAAGTTCTTCTCCTTGGGGTTGTGGTGTTCTTTTCGTCAAGAAGAAGGATGGAACGGACCGACTTTGTGTCGACTATCGTCCACTGAACAAGAAGACCATAAAGAACAAGTACCCACTTCCCAACATCAATGAGATTTTTCGAACAACTCAAAGGTGCTCATGTATTCTCCAAGCTTGACCTCCGTATGGGCTATCATCATATTCGCATTCGTGAAGAAGATATCCCCAAGACAGCATTCAGAACAAGCTATGGTTCATATGAATACACTGTCATGTCTTTCGGCCTTGTCAATGCTCCTCCAACATTCTCTCACATGATGAGCTTCATCTTCAATGCCTACACAAATGACTTCGTCTTGGTCTACCTCGATGACATTTTGGTCTTTTCCAGGAACAAGGAGGATCATGCCAAGCATTTGAGATTGGTGCTGGATAAACTCAGAGAACATCAGTTCTATGCGAAGTTTTCTAAGTCTGAGTTTTGGCTCGATGAGGTTCTCTACCTTGGGCATATCATCTGCGCCAAGGGCATAGCTATTAATCTTGAGAAGGTGTCTGCAATTGTGAATTGGGAACCACCTCAGAATGTGAAGCAACTCCGCAGCTTCCTTGGGCTCGCAAGCTATTGTCGAAGGTTCGTTGAGAACTTCTCTAAGATCGCGATGCCTCTTTCCAACCTCCTGCAGAAGCATGTGAAGTTTGTCTGGTCGCCTGAATGTGACATCGCTTTCAACACTCTGAAAGAGAAGTTAGTCACTGCTCCAGTTCTGACTCCTCCTGATGAATCCAAACCGTTCGAGGTCTTCTGTGATGCTTCCCTTCAAGGTCTCGGTGCAGTGTTGATGCAAGAGAAGAATGTTGTGGCCTATACCTCTCTCCAGTTGAAGCCCAACGAAAAGAACTACCCCACTCATGAACTCGAGTTGGCAGCAGTTGTCCGTGCTCTTTTAACATGGAGGCATCTCTTGTTGGGAAGAAAAGTGGACATCTTCACTGATCACAAGACTCTCAAGTACATCTTCACTCAGCCCAACCTCAACCTCAGGAAGACTCGTTGGGTCGAAATGATTCAAGAGTATAATCCGAGTATTGAATATACTCCAGGCAAGGCCAATGTAATTGCTGACGCATTGAGCAGGAAGGCTTACCGCAACAGTTTGATTCTCAAGCCTTACCAACCAGAGCTTTGTGAAGCTTTCCGCAAACTCAATCTCCAAGTTGTTCCTCAAGGATTCCTTGACAACCTCCAAGTCTCTCCGACTTTGGAAGATCAGATTGGCGAGGCTCAACTTCTTGATGCTATGGTGAAGAAGGTGATGATTGGCATTGCCAAGAGTCAACCCACGTACAAGTGCTATCGTCTCGATGACAAGGAAACTCTATTCTTCGAGGATCGCATGTTGTTCCTAAGGGTGACCTTCTTAAAGTCATTATGAACGAGGCTCACAATTCTCTCCTCTCTATTCACCCTGGAAGTACAAAGATGTACCAAGACCTCAAGCAGTCATATTCGTGGACTCGAATGAAGCGCGAGATTGCTCAGTTCGTGAATGAATGTGATGTCTGCAGAAGACTAAAAGCAGAACACCAACGACCAGCTGGTCTCCTCCGACCTCTTGCCATTCCAGAATGGAAGTTTAACCATATTGAGATGGACTTCGTGACTGGATTTCCAAACTCCAAGCGTGGCAATGATGCTATCTTCGTTGTCATCGACAAGCTCACTAAAGCGGCTCATTTTCTTCCTATCAAAGAATCTATCACAGCAACTTAGTTGGCAGAGCTATATACCTCCAGGATTGTCTCTCTGCATGGCATTCCGTAGTTGATATCTTCAGATCGTGGTAGCATTTTCACATCTAAGTTTTGGGATTCTTTTCAGAAGGCCATGGGCACCAACATTCGCTTCAGCACAGCCTTTCATCCTCAAAACAGTGGCCAAGTCGAGCGAGTAAATAAAATTCTTGAAGATATGCTCAGGGCTTGTGTCATTTCTTTCGGTATGAAGTGGGAAGATTGTCTCCATATGCCGAGTTCTCCTACAACAACAGCTTCCAAGCGTGTTCGGGCAAGGCCCCGTTCGAGATTCTCTATGGCAGGAAGTGTCGTACTCCTCTTAACTGGTCAGAGACTGGTGAACGTCAACATCTTGGAAATGACTTGATCACAGAGGCTGAAAAAATGTGCAAAGTCATTCGTGAAAATCTCAAA
The DNA here is from genome assembly GCF_056163025.1 of Triticum urartu. NCBI lineage: Eukaryota > Viridiplantae > Streptophyta > Magnoliopsida > Poales > Poaceae > Triticum > Triticum urartu. The sequence goes on along the minus strand of NC_141873.1, from coordinate 462,086,004 downwards.
GCCGCGCAATCGCGCCAGAAGAGTTACTATGATAGCAAGCATCGTGACTTGGCTTTCGAGATCGGAGACCATGTCTACCTCCGCGTCTCTCCAATGAAAGGTACTCGTCGCTTTGGTATCAAAGGGAAGTTTGCCCCTAGATACGTGGGTCCTTTCAAGATCATTAGTAAAAGAGGCGATCTCTCCTATCAACTTGAGCTTCCATCCAACTTTGCAAACGTGCACGACGTGTTTCACGTGTCTCAACTCCGCAAGTGTTTCAAGACTCCTGACCGCACCGTCAACTTTGAAGAGATTGATCTCCAGGAAGACCTGTCTTATCATGAGCATCCCGTTGCTATTCTTGAAGAAACTGAGCGCAAGACTCGCACAAGTCTATCAAATTCCTGAAAGTCAAGTGGTCACATCATTCCGACCGTGAAGCCACCTAGGAACGCGAGGACCACCTCCGTTCTGAGTACCCAAAGTTTTTCCAGTCCTAGATCTCGGGACGAGATCCTTTCATAGTGGTGGAGTGTTGTAACACCCCGTATGTAACTTGCCATATTTGTATTCCAACTCTTGCCATTTCCAGCACTAAGTTATTATATTTCCTCGTTGTCGGGTCTTTGTCTCCGTGTGCTTTTGTCTTTGTCATGCATCCCATATCATGTCATCATGTGCATCGCATTTGCATACGTGTTCGTCTCATGCATTCGAGCATTTTCCCCGTTGTTTGTTTTGCTTTCTGGTGCTCCTATGTCCTCTAGTGTCCCCTTTTACCTCTTTTTCGTGTGAGGGTGTTAAACGTTCTCGGATTGGACCGAGACTTGCCAAGCGGCCTTGGTTTACTACCGGTAGACTGCCTGTCCAGTTTCGTACCATTTGGACTTCGTTTGATACTCCAACGGTTAACCGAGGAACCGAGAAGGCCTCGTGTGTGTTGCAGCCCAACACCTCTCCAAAGTGGCCCAAAACCCACCTAAACCCCCTCCATCATCTAGGCCGTTCGATCACGATCGCGTGGCCGCAAACCGTGCTCAATTTGGAGCCTCCTAGCTCCCTCTACCTATAAATATAGACCTCCCCCCGAAAATTCCGGATCCATACCACCCTAACCCTAGCCCCGCTCCTCATCCGCGCGTCGGACGCGTCCGGGCCGCGCCGGACGCTACCGCCGCCACCAATCACGAGCCGCCACGTGGCCCCGCTCGCGCCCCACATCGCCGCCTCCACCGCGGGCCCGTGAGCCCACGGCCGGCCACCGCGGCCCATCGCGCCCGCGCCGCCGCTCGGTCCCCGCCTCTTGTCGTCCTCCTCGCCGCGCCGCCTGCCTCCTTCCTCGCCGGCGTCCGCCATCGCCGACCGCCGCCCCGCGCCGCCCTGCTCCGCCCCGGTCCGCCTCGTCGCCGGCGGCCGCCGCTCCGCCCTGACTCCACATCGCCTCGCTGGCCTCTCCGTCCTCCTCCTCCCGGCCGGCCACCGCGTCAACGACTCCTGCCGCCGTCACCCCGTCTCCGGCGAAGCCCCGGTCAACCTCGGGTTGCGTGCAGCTCCAGATCTGGATCGAAAACTAGGGTTGACTTTTTCTCCTGTCCCAGTAATTTTTTGCATTCTTCATCGCATCATAACTTTGCACACGTGGCTCTGTTTTGGGCGTGTAGCATATCAAATTGTTCGTCCCGACGAGTACTTCATTTCATTCCATTGCACCATGTTCATTTGAGCTCATCTTTTTGCCCTCAATGCTGTTTCAAGAGTGCTAGTTTATATTAGTTTCAGATTCTTATCAGTAATTGGACATTTGTCATTTTTCCATGTTTAGTGTGTGCCTCCTATGAACTTTAGCCCTTTATGTGTTTTGAAGTATGCCATGCCATCTTTACAGGGGTGTATGCCATGTATTTTTGTGATCTCTATGGTGACTAGCACAAGCATGCAAAGTAGCTCTCATAATGTTGCTGATTTCAGGGACTTAGAAATCTTCTAAGTTTTTGCCCTGTTAATATTTTTATGCCATGTATTCATGTTGCTACAGAGGGATCCATGCCTCTCTTGAGCATGATCAGTAAGGATGTTTTGTAGATATTGTTGTGCTCTATCCATCCATGTCCTTGTTTGCAATTATGGAGCACCCTAGCTTGACTCAATCGAGCTCTACTTTTGCTATAAAATGTTCCTGACAGAATGTTTACATGTTAAGAATTTTTGCCGAGGTTGTTATAGTTGATCCATGCATGCTATGGTGTTCTTCTTGCCATGTTTAGCTTCTATGCCATGTCTACTTGCTGGGTGTATTCTTAGTTTGTCATGCAATGCCTTGTGGTGAGTGCATCGAGCTAGTAAACATGCCTACTTAATATCTATTTTTCCATGTTCCAGTTTTCTACTAAGTCTGAATCTGTTAACAAAAATTGCTATGTTCACATGGTTGCCATTGTATTTTCTGATCCCTTTTGGCTTATGGTCAGTAAGGGACTTTTGTTGTATGCTTTGTGTAGTTTCATGCCATGCTTTGCTTTGCCATGATATGTTCCTGTGGCATGTTGATATCGTGTTCTAAACATTGCTTCCTGATGTTAAATTCATGACATGTTAATTTCACTAAGTTTGTAACCTGATATCTTTTGCACTTTTGCCATGCTTGCTTGAACCTTCTATTGAGTGAATTAGCCATAGCTCAGTGTTCATCTTTTGTCAAGCATCTTGAGTGGATCCCTGACATGTGTTTTGTTGTTATGTTAGAGTGTAGTAGCTTAATTTTCTTGTTGCATTTAGATGGTCTCGTGCTGTTAATCGCAGATCGGTGCCATATTTGTTTTGCTTGTCATTTGCAAACCGTGCATCCGTTTCCGGTGATCTTTATATCGATTTCGACCGAAATCAACTCCTCTTTCCATTAGCACTCTTGGTTTTCCAAGTTGAGGCCAGGTTCAATCATTCCTTTCCGAAACATGCATATGCATTGCATGTCGCATCCCGCATGTCATGCCATGTTTTGCATCATGTTGCTTGTGCATTGCACGTGGTTGATTGTGTCTCCCTTTGCTTGTGTTCTTGCTTGGGTAGAGCCGGGAGATGAGTACGTGATCGAGGATCCCGTTGAGTACGCTTACGAGGATCAAGCTAACGTCAACTCGGAGAACTTTGCAGGCAAGATGACCATACCCTCGAAATCACTTCTATCTTTGCTTGCTAGATGCTCGCTCTTTTGCTATGCCTATGCTACGATTCCTACCACTTTCTTATCATGCCTCCCATATTGCCATGTCAAACCTCTAACCCACCTTGTACTAGCAAACCGTTGTTTGGCTATGTTACCGCTTTGCTCAGCCCCTCTTATAGCGTTGCTAGTTGCAGGTGAAGATTGGAGTTTGTTTCCTTGTTGGAACATGTTTATTGTTGGGATATCATTATTATATCTTGATCTATTTTAATGCATCTATACACTTGGTAAAGGGTGGAAGGCTCGGCCTTATGCCTGGTGTTTTGTTCTACTCTTGCCGCCCTAGTTTCCGTCATACCAGTGTTATGTTCGTTGATTTTGCGTTCCTTACACGGTTGGGTTATAATGGGAACCCCTTGACAGTTTGCCTTGAATAAAACTCCTCCAGCAATGCCCAACATTGGTTTTACCATTTGCCACCTAGCCTCTTTTTCCCTTGGGTTCCGCGGACTCAAGGGTCATCTTTATTTTAAACCCCCGTCCCAGTGCTCCTCTGAGTGTTGGTCCAACCTGTCAGCTGCTGGTGGCCACCAGCGGCAACTCTGGGCTGGCCTACCGGAACCTTGGACAATCCGGTGTGCCCTGACAACGAGATATGTGCAGCTCCTATCGGGATTTGTCGGCACATTCGGGTGGCTTTGCTGGTTTAGTTTTACCATTGTCGAGATGTCTTGTAGCCGGGATTCCGAGTCTGATCGGATTGTCTTGGGAGAAGGAATATCCTTCATTGACCGTGAGAGCTTGTGATGGGCTAAGTTGGGACACCCCTGCAGGGATTTGATCTTTTGAAATCCCTGCCCGCGGTTATGGGTAGATGGGAATTTGTTAATGTCCGGTTGTAGAAAAACCTGAACCTAACTTAACTAAAATGAATCAACGGAGTGTGTGGTCGTGATGGTCTCTTTTCGGTGGAGTCCAGGAAGAGAACACGGTTTCGTGTTATGCTTGAACGTAGGTTGTTCTAGCATCATTTCTTGATCATAGTTTATCGATCATGCCTTTGCCTTCTCTTCTCGCTCTCATTTGCATATGTTAGCCACCATATATGCTAGTGCTTGCTGCAGCTCCACCTCATACCTTTTACCCTTCCTATAAGCTTAAATAGTCTTGATCGCGAGGGTGTGAGATTGCTGAGTCCCCGTGACTCACAGATTCCTTCAAAACCAGATGCAGGGACCGATGATACCGCTCCAGGAGATTCGACTGAGCTCAAGTGGGAGTTCGATGAGGACTCAGGACGATACTATGTTTCCTTTCCAGACGATCAGTAGTGGTGCCCAGTTGGGGCGATCGGGGACTTTGTTGCATTTGGGGTCGTTCTTTATTTTGGTTGCGTAGTCGGACCTTGATTGTATCTGGATGAATGTAATGATATTTATGCTATTGTGTGACGTGGCGAGTGTAAGCCAACTATGTACCTCTTTTCCTTATTTATTACATGGGTTGTGTGAAGATTACCCCACTTGCGACATTGCTTACAATGCGGTTATGCCTCTAAGTCGTGCTTGGACATGTGGGAGATGTAGCCGCATCGTGGGCGTTACAAGTTAATGGAAACACAGAATGCTCGCTCCGCACGAAGGAGCACACTGCGACCCTCGCAGCAAAAGCACAAAGCAGCCTTATGAGGCAAACCACCAATTCGGCGAAAAAGACCGTGGACACCTTCAAGCGAGTCCGGAGCACCTTGCAAGAGGATCACCAGGCACGTTTAGAGCTCGCCTAGCAATTCAGCCTCCGTCCCAGTCCTAGTCAAGCGGCGAAATTTGCGCCACGCGTACATAATTACGCACTCAAGATACCAAGGGCATAGGCGGAGGCATGGCTCGTAATGCGGCTCAACCGCTTGAGGACCCGTATACCTTTAACATTTTCTTCCTTCTAGGCCCCTATTCTTTGAAGGCCCTCTCCGATCGTCCGATTATCGGACCCGTCACGGGAAAGAAACACCAAGGAAGCAAGAAGCTTTGACGTACAGGGGAATCCTCAGGTGGTCTCTGATAACGATCTGTATACCTGTTTTACATACCCACACGCAGCTTGACCTTGGATAGGACATGTCAAATAGTCCTATTTTTTACTTATTGCACTACATGTATACATACGCTTTGACGTATCAGTCAAATAACAATATACAACATTAGCTCATTATTGCATTCCTTTATGTTTTTTTTCCTGTCTGCTTACTTATGACATGTTGCACCCGTACATTCTGATACGACCAGTGCGCCAGGGGCTTCAGTTTACCCCATAACATGGCATGAAAAGTCCGAACAGTTTCGATAGTGCGGCACCCCAAACTTATAGCATTATATGCACCAGCTCTGAATCATGTCTTGGGTCAATAGTTGGGTTTGCCCGGCTCCCATGTTTTGGTACCTTACGTTCCGCTATATCGGCTAAGGTAGCACTGGGAGAACTACTGCGATTGTGTCCCGGTTCTTCCGAACGAGCACCTCAGTAGACAAAGCCGAAAACTGACTGTCACGATGCGGCGAGTGCTGGTCACTGTTCGAGAGGTCTCAAATCCTTCAAGATTTTTTCCACTTCGGGCGAGGAGTCGGCCTTGTCCGATTTAGGCGTACATAGCGCCCCAAGTTCGGCCTTCTGAATACTAGGGGCTTCGCCAAAATTTAAAATTGTAGACTTCTATGGCTAAGTGAGAGTGATAAAGCCTTATAGTCTGATTACCCGGTTCGCTGTGCTGAACATCTCCTTTGAAGGACCCAAAACTAGGATAAAGAGTGATCAGGTTTATCCCGAACACCTCAATACTAGTTACATGGGGGCAGAAGCCAACGACTTGCCAACTCTCAAATTTTATAAACGGCCGCATAGAAGGTAATATTTTAAATTAACAAGCGTTACATAGTGTACATGAACTCGTTTCATATTACTGGATCAAAGAGTACATTCATTCAAATATCACATCCTTAGCACATTCATCTGCCACAAGGCGAGCACCCTTCAAGACACTGTCATACTACTTTTCAGGGTGGCGATGCTCCTTGCCCTCCGGTGGCCCCTCCTTCACCAGCTTTTCGGCGTCCATCTTCGTCCAGTGCACTTTCGCCCGGGCAAAAGCCCTATGCGCACCCTCAATGCAGGCGGACCACTTTATGACTTCAAGCCGAGGGCAGGCGTTTACAAGCCGCCTTACCAGGACGAAATAGTTGTCGGGTAGGGGGTCGCCAGGCCACATCCGGACTATGAGGCCCTTCATGGCCAGTTCGGCCGCCTTATAAAGCTCGACCAACTACTTCAATTGGTCTCTCAAGGGCATCGGATGTTCGGTTCCAGTATACTGAGACCAGAACAACTTCTCCGTCGAGCTCCCTTCCTCGGCCCGGTAGAACTCTGCGGCATCCGACACACTATGGGGTAGATCTGCAAATGCTCCTGGAGAGGTCCGAATTCGGGTAAGTAAAAGGAAAGTTTCCTTCACATGCTTGCTTTGCATAAAGAATGCCTTACCCGCCGCTATCTTCGTGACCGCCTCAATTTCCTGGAGGGCCTTTTGGGCTTCGGCCTTAGCATTTTGTGCGTTCTCGAGGGCCTTTGCAAGCTCGGACCCTTGTGTCTTAGAGTCATACTCCAAGGACTCGTACTTCTTGACAAACTCCTGGAGCTCTTGCTGAACCTCGCCGACTCGGGCCTCTGGCTTCTCGCGCTCGGCGCGCTCCTTGGCCGCTTTGCCTTCGGCCTCGGACATCGCCTTCTTCAGGGTCGCCACCTCGGTCGTGGCCCATAGCAAGATTCATGACGATCCTGTGATCTAATAACCAGTTTCCTTTTTCTTTATCAATAAACATACGAGGTATCACTTACCTTTGTTCTCCTCGAGCTGCCTCTTGGTAAGGCCGAGCTCTTTCTCGGACCGCTCAAGGTCCCGCTTCAGTGCGGAGACCTCCGCCATGTGAGTGGCAGCGGCCAGCAGTGAAGCCTGCTTATTCACATAGACATATTCTGATTAGACTCCTGTGATTATTATTTGATCCTCTGTTCGGCCTTTCTTCCGAACACCAAACAGAGCATCAGGGGCTACTATCTATGCTGTAACATTTTCTCACAATTTGATTACTTACCTCAAAGCCTGTTAGGAGGCTGGCACATGCTTCAGTCAGTCCACTTTTGGCGGACTAAATCTTCTTGACCACCGCACTCATGATAGTGCGGTGCTCTTCGTCAATGGAAGCGCCGCGAAGCGCTTCCAGCAAATTGTCCGATGACCCTGGATGGACAGAGGCCATCGGCACAGACTTGCTACCCCCGACATTAGAGCCCATGGGAGTCTTGCCCCTTGTGCGCCCAGCGTCCGGAATGTCGCCTTGGGGCGCTTCCGGAACTGTCTCCCCTTGGTTCGGTACCTTTTGAGATAGCACCTCGATGTCGTCCATAGGGCGCGGGGAGGAGGCAGTCGGGAGTGAATCGATGTTCATCTCCGACGGGCCCAAAGACTCATCCGAAGAGGATACGTCGATACAAGCTTTGGAGGGGCTGCATGATCATGTTCGGCACGATAAGAAGTAATAGAATAAAACATACCAAGAACTATTACGGTATCCGGATACTTACGACTTCGCCAGGGGCTTGTCCCTGGGTACCCACTCCTCGTCGCTAAAAGCGGCCGCCGTGGAGCAGTCCGGAAGGAGAGTCCTTCCCTTCTTGGACCCTTCCGCTTCCCCTGACGGGGCGACCTTCCTTTTCTTGTCTCCCCCGGTTGGGGGGGGGACTTTCCTCTTCCTCCTCCTCGTTTTCGTGGGAGGATGGCACCTCGGTGTTATCGGATGATGATTCCGATACAACCTTGCGCCGGAGACCTTTCTTGGTCCCCATGGCCTTCTTCTTGGCCTTCTTCTCCGGCGCCTCATAGGGCGCCGGAACCAGCATCTCCGTTAAGAGAGCACTTGATGGATCCTTGGGCAGTGGGGACGGACAATCAATCTGCTCCGCTATCGCGACCCATTCCTATTAAATGGCGTGGAGGCTTAGATCCACCACATGATTATACTGAGGAAAGAAACATCTTATGAGATATAGGGAGCTTACCGGATTGGCAGGGCGCTTTGCGCTGAGTCCGCGGTCCTCGATAAGGGAAGGAGGTACCTCGGCGGACTTGAACAGCACCCTCCAGATGTCCTGGTGTGTCGTGTCGAAGAGCTCTCGTAGTGTCTGGTGCTTAGCCGGGTCGAACTCCAACATATTGAATGCCCGTCTTTGACACGGGAGGATCCGGCGGAAGAGCATGACCTGGACCACATTGACAAGCTTGATTTTCTTGCTTATCATGTTTTTAACACAGTTCTGGAGTTCGGTCAGCTCCACCGATGAACCCTGGGATAGGCCCTTCTCTTTCTAGGAGGTGAGTCACGTGGGGATGACGGATCGAAATTCAGGGGCCACCACCCAGTTGGTGTCGCGCGGTTCGGTGATGTAGAACCACCCCAATTGCCACCCCTTCACTGTCTCCACATAGGAGCCTTCGAGCCAAGTGACGTTGGGCATTTTTCCCGCCATGGCGCCTCCGCACTCCGCTTGCTGGCCGACCACCACCTTCGGTTTAACGTTGAAGGTTTTCAGCCACAGGCCGAAGTGGGGCTTGATGCGGAAGAAGGCCTCGCACACGATGATAAACGACGAGATGTTGAGGATGAAATTTGGGGCCAGATCGTGGATGTCCAGCCCGTAGTAGAACATGAGCCCGCGAAAAAATGGGTGGAGGGGAAATCCCAGCCTGCAGACAAAATGGGTAAGGTACACAACCCTTTCATAGGGTTCGGGGGTGGGGACGATCTGCCCCTCGTCCGGGAGCCGGTGTGTGATGTCTTCGGCCAGGTATCCGGCTTCTCGGAGCTTCGTAATGTTCTCCTCCGTAATGGAGGAGACCATCCACATGCCTCCCGCTCCGGACATGTTTGGAGTGGTTTTACGGAGAAAATGCAAACTTGAGCGCTGCAGCTCGAGTGCGCAAGAATGGATGGGCAGGGAGAAGAAGGCGTGGGTGAAAAGGAGGAGTCCTTGTCCCTTTATAAGGGCGGAAGAAGCTATGCGCCTCCCCACCTGCCTGGTAAACTTGCTAATTCCCCAAGTGCCGTAATTGATGGCGCGGTTGGGTTACCCACACCCGTATTGATGAGAATCCCGTGATAAGGGGACACGATCTCTGCTTCGACAAGACGTGCCACGAAAACCGCCTCGCAATATGTGTAGTAGCTGGTTGAGAAAAACGGTTCGAATAATGACCGGGCCATGGCGTGATGTCACGTTATGAAAAGTTGTCAGCAGATTAGATTTGTGGAAATATTATACTCTCTACGGTGGTATGTGAAATTTGTTTTGCAGAGCCGGACACGATCCTTGTGTTCCGAAATCTTCTGTGTAGTATTCGGAGGAGGAACCCGCCTTGCAATGCTGAAGACAATTGGCGTGCCGGACTCATCGTCATTGAAGCCAGGTTCAGGGGCTACTGAGGGAGTCCTGAATTAGGGGGTCCTCGGACAGCCGGACTATATTCTTCGGTCGGACTATTGGACTATGAAGATACAAGATTGAAGACTTCGTCCCGTGTCCGGGTGGGACTCTCCTTTGCGTGGAAGGCAAGCTTGGCAGTTTGGATATGTAGATCTCCTACCTTGTAACCGACTCTGTGTAACCCTAGCCCCCCCTAGTGTCCATATAAACCAGAGGGTTTAGTCCATAGGACAACAACAATCATAATCATAGGTTAGCTTCTAGGGTTTAGCCTCTATGATCTCATGGTAGATCAACTCTTATAATACTCATATCATCAAGATCAATCAAGCAGGACGTAGGGTATTACCTCCATCGAGAGGGCCCGAACCTAGGTAAACATTGTGTCCCCTGCCTCCTGTTACCATCCGCCTTAGACGCACAGTTCGGGACCCCCTACCCGATATCCGCCGGTTTTGACACCGACACCAGGCGCGCCCGATCCTTCAATGGTCATTACTGCCTTATCCTTGCACCTTTTATTGCGCTTCTTGTTCTTCTTCTTCTTCTTCTGACTGGTGGCCTCGTCGTCATCTTCTGAGTCGATGTCGATGCCACCCTCTTCTCCGGGGAGCCGTCTCCCCTCGTCTACCCAAGCACACTTAAGCTCCTTCACAATCTTGGGCAGTCGAACGTTCATCTTGGAACGTATCCAACGATTGTGCACGTTGGACTGGAATGCAGCTATCACTGCTGCCGGGTGGATGTCTGCAATGTTCCTGTGTACTTGGCTGGACCTCTTCATGTACTTCCGCAGGGTCTCTCCTTCTTTCTGCGGGAGGAGCTGCAAGTCATTGGGCCGCCCTGGTTCTTGATGGCTGCCCGTGAAGGCACCAACGAACTCATGGCACAGGTCAGCCCAGGACGAAATGGAGTTCTCTGGCAGGTGCATCAGCCAAGACCTCAATTTGGCTTGAGCGCCAAAGGGAAGTAGTTGGCAGACACCTTCTCATCTCTTCCCTCGGTAGCTTGAACAACAATGGTGTAGATGCTCAAGAACTCTACTGGGTTCAGTCTCCCGTCATACTTCTCTGGTATCTCTGGCTTGAACATGCGAGTGGATGGCCAACGGACTTGCCGCAACTCATGGGTGAAGGCAAGGCACCCAGCTTCGAAAGGCAGGTACCCGCCTTCGGCGAGTGCGGGCTCGTCGACGTCGGGGCCATCTCGCCTGTCGGACTGGTGGTGGGTGTCGCGGCGTCGCTTGATGGTGACACGCGCGCCTTCCCTTTGCCTGTCCTCCAGGACTCGCGTTAGCCTTGACGCCACGAGGGTCGGATGGAGCCATCGAGACGTCGTCGAGCTCTTGGTCACGTGGCTCTCGTGCTGGCTCCCATGGAGGGGATTGCACCGTAGGGGGGGGCCCTTCGGCACGGTTAGCAGCGTGGGCCGTTGTTGTCGCGTGGGGAGGCTGTGGCGGGCCAGCTCGCTGTGATCCTCCAACTTCAGCAAAACCGACTAGGCTTTGGATGGTGGCTCTCCACTCATCTATCTGATCGGCTGCCGGCAGAAATCTCAACAACAGTTGGGCCCGTGCCATGGCCTCCAAAGCGGTGCTTGGCATGGATGTCGATGAAGATCAGAACGTCGCCCGGCTCCTGATGGTGCCGGCAGTGGCCGCATCGTGTTCTTGTCGCCGTGAGCCACCGCTAGGATGATACGGTGACGAGGTGGTGGCGCTTGGGGACCAGTGGCTCCGTTTGGTGCATTGGTTGGGTCAGCTCGCTTCAGGGCTGATGCATGCCCTGCGGCCGTGCCTGCGGCGGGAACGGCCGGAGAGTTCCGATTTAGCCTAGAACGAGTGCCGCCGTTGCGGGTGTGCCCTTCGGCCGGGCGGATAGGTGCAGAAGGAATGATCTCTCTAGCTGTACCCCGCGGAGCATGGTCGTTGGGATATTGGTGGTGTTGTCCTTCTCCGGTGCCTCCCGCTCCTGCTTTGGCCGCAGGGGAGGTCGTGACGATGTCGCCTGTGTCGACCGTGCCCCCCGCAGTGTCCACGTCCCCTCGCAGAAATGGAACCATTCAAATTAACAAGTTCTCGATTCTCGTGGCAATGCATCTATATTGGAAAATTGGAGACACTGTTCTACTCATGATCTACTAAGGCACAGGAGGGCTCTTCCTTTTCATTGACGAGATGCCGAGTCGCCGTGATCAAGCTGCTTCCACTGGATAGTTGTGGTTGTTGGCCCTCAGCCACTTAAAATGTGCTAGCTGTTACTATATATGTTAAGTATGTAGATATGGACCATATGGTTCTTGGCCCTTAGCCTCTTAAAATGTGATAGTTGTTACTATGTTAAGTATGTAGATATGGACCATATGGTTGGCAAAACCATGTTACGAAGATCCTCCTTTTGTCGAATAGTGTAACCACTATATATATATATGTGTGTGTGTGTGTGTGTTACTCAAATGTTGTTACCCAAGTTCATAAATTTTCATGGAAAGTATAAGTATCGTACACAGTTCATTGGGTTTAAGCGTGTGCCCGATGACCAGAAGGCAGTTGCATATTAATTGTCCATATTGCAAATTCACACACGTTATCATAAGGAAATGTATGTGTAACATACTAATCATCGCACACGAGTACTCGCAGATGCATCATGTGCGATACTCCGCCACCGCAAGCAACTAGTTTGCATTTTTCAAAGTTTTTTGTACACACAGAATCACACACGAAGTAACTTCATTGACCGTCTGTGTTGTAATTTCTCATCGCAAATAGTTCATCCAAGTAGGTTGTTTGCCACGTATCACCCACATCTTGTTTACACGACTCGTTTGTGTTCTTTTGGCTCATCGCAAACAGTTCATCCATGTGAACTGTATGCCGCATATCACACACATCTTGTTAAGTTGAACCGTTTCTGTTGTGTTCCCTAATCGAAAACAGTTCGTCTGAGTTAACCGTATGTCGTATATCGCACACACATTGATATGGCTGCCCGTTTATGTTGTTCTACCTCATCGCAAACAGTTCGAATGGATTAACCATGTGTCCTGCATCACACACACATTGTTATGGCTGCCCGTTTATGTTGTTCTGCCTCATCACAGACAGTTTGAATGGATTAACCGTGTGTCCTGCATCGCACACGCAACTAAAATTTGAACAGTGTTTGATGGCTCCGCCATTGCAAACGTTTTGCACCTTTTTGACGGGTTTTTTACACCACCGTTTGCGATTATTGCATCATAGACAGTTTCGGCAAAGGGTCTCTGATCGTAGTGTCGCGTTAGCAGTATCCTGCAGTAGTGTACCTTTATCTTATTTTGCAATTTTATTTACCTTTATCCTTGCAAGTAACCATGAAGGGATTGACAACCCCTTTATCGCATAGTGTGCAAGTATTTGATTGTTTGTGTAGGTGCAATCATTGGTGACTTGTGTGTTCCTCCTACTGGATTGATACCTTGTTTCTCAACTGAGGGAAATAGTTATCTCTACTTTGCCACATCACCCTTTCCTCTTCAAGGGAAAAACCAACGCAAGCGCAAGAAGTAGCAGGAAGAATTTTTGGTGCCGTTGCTGGGGAGGATGATCTACATCAAGCCTACCAAGTACCCATCATAAACTCTCATATCTTGCATTTATATTATTCACCATTTTCCTCTCGTTTTCATCTCCCCCACTTCTAAAATTTTTTCAAAAAAATACAAAAATATTTTCCTTTTATTTGCCTTCTTTCCATTTGCCTTTGTCTTACTTGGTATGTTTGCTTGTTAGCTTGGCATAATTGTATGTTTATTCCAAATAAGAAGCAAAAAGCTTATGGGTCCTCATCCACTTGCTAATCTTTTTAAAAGATCCAATTATTATGAACCAATTTCTAGTGAGTTGGGTGCACTAGATTATCTTTATGAAGTTTTGCTTGAAATTCGTGAATCTGAAAATTGTGATGAAGTGCTAAAAGAAGAAATTTATAAAGTGATCCATGATAGCTCCTTGAATGAAAATCATGATTGCAATGATCTTATTATAAATTCTATTAATGTCAATTGTGCTAATAATATGCAAACCCCAATCTTGGGTATGCTAATTTTGTTATGTCCACTACTTATTGCAATGATCATGATTGGGGTGATAATGCTTCTTATGATCTTAAAATTTTATTTAAGCCTCATGATGAATATGTTTGCGATAATATTGAAAGTGAGTTTGGAAGAGTGTCAACTTTAGTTAAAAATAGACCCACATATTTGGAGAGTGTTCAATATTATTATTATTTTTTGATAAAATGGGTTTGAAGAGGTCATGACTTTAGTTCATGTTAATCCCACTATCTTGGAAGATTATATAAGTTTTATGCATGTGGATCATGAAGAAAATTTTTTATATGATAGCTATATTTTTGAATTTGGTTATGATACTACATGTAATTATTATGAGAGAGGAAAACATGGTTGTAGAAAATTTCATGTTATTAAATTACCTCTCGTTATCTTGAGATTGCTATTGTTTCTTTCTTCTTCCTTGCATATCCTAGTTTTGCTTGTCTGGATAAATCTTTTCCCTATAAAATGCCTATGCATAGGAAGTATGTTAGACTTAAACTTCTTTTTAACATGATATATGATGCTCTCTTTGTGCTTCGGTTTTTTGTCTTTCATGTGAGCATCATTAAAATTATCAACGCCTAGCTAAAAGGCTTTAAAGAAAAGCGCTTGTTGGGAGACAACCCGATATTTTTATTTTTTGCTTTTATGAGTTTACACAATTATACTTCTGTTATGATTGTGTTTTAGTATTTTAATTAGTGTTTGTGCCAAGTAAGAACTTTGGGATGATTTAGAATATTGTTGATTTGATTCTGTGAGAAAACAGAGACTTTTGCATCCAGTAGCAGAATTGTTAAAATTTGCTGGAGCATGATAGAATTTTGAATTTTTTACACTTTATTCATATACAAATTTCCCACATTGTCGTAAGTTTTCAGAACTTTTGATGTTACAAAATTTTGGCTAAGTTACAGATTACTACAGACTATTCTGTTTTTGACAAATTCTGTTTTCATTGTGTTGTTCGCTTGTTTTAATGAATCCATGGGTCGTATTGGGGGGGGTATGAACCATGGCGAAGTTAGAATACAATAGATATAATGAAAATATAAAATTGGTATGAGTTTACAACAGTACCTTAAGCTGGCGATTTGCTTTATTATACTAACGGATCTCAAGATTTTTCTGTCGAGTTTTGTGTTGTGACGTTTTCATGTTTTGGGCGAAGTTTTGATGGACTAGGGAATAAGGAGTCTAAGCTTGGGGATGCCCATGACACCTCAAGGTAATATTCAAGGACAACCAAGCACCTAAGCTTGGGGATGCCCCGGAAGGTATCCCCTCTTTTGTCTACGATCCATCGGTAAATTACTTGAGGCTATATTTGTATTCAACACATGATATGTGTTTTGGTTGGAGCATCTTGTATTATATGAGTCTTTGCTTTATTTGATTTTTAGCTTGCCACAATCATCCTTTCTGGACACACGTTTTGAGAGGGACACACATTAATCGTGAATTGGTTAGAATACTCTATGTGCTTCACTTGTATTTTTGGAGATAAGTAGTTGCTCTAGTGCTTCACTTATATCTTTTAGAGCACGGCGGTGGTTATATTTTAAAGAAATTGATGAACTCTCGTACTTCACTTATGTTATTTTGAGAGTCTTATAAATAGTACGGCAATTTTCTTGGGTTATGAATTTAGTCCTAATATGATGGGTATTCAAGACGGATATAATAAAAACTTTCATGAAGATCATTGAATAAATGAGAAGTTTGATTCCTTGAATTTGTTTTGAGATATAAAGATGGTAATATTAGAGTCACGCTAGTAAGTAATTGTGGTTTAGTAAGAATATATGTGTTAAGGTTGTGATTCCCGAAGCATGCACGTATGGTGTCTCGTTATGCTATAAAATTGGAGCATGATTTATTATTGATTGTCTTACTTTAAGTATGTGAGTTCTTTATGACTAATGTGAGTCCATGGATTATATGCACTCTCACCTTTCCGATTTTTCTATCCTCTTCGGCTCTGTGCATTGCCCCTTCTCACCTTGAGTTGTGGTGCAAACTTCGCCGGCGCATCCAAGTCACATGATATGATACGCTGTATCACACATAAGCCACCTTATATCTTCCTCAAAATAGCCACCATACCTATCTATTATGGAATTTCATAGCCATTCCGAGATATATTGCCATGCAACTTCCACCGTGTCGTTTTATTATGACACATATCATCATTGTCATATTGCATTGCATGATCATATAGTTGACATAGTATTTGTGGATTGGCCACCATTAATGTTTTTATACATGTCATGCTAGATCATTGCACATCCCGGTACACTACTGTTGGATTTCGGGTTCCGGCAGACCCTTGAGGTTCGAACACTGGGGTGCACGCGGAGATCTCTCCCCTACCGATCTACGTCCAATCTCCTCGTGTGATCTAAGCTGGAATCAACGAACAACACAAGGGACACGAGGTTTATACTGGTTCGGGCCACCATTGTCGTGTAATACCCTACTCCAGTGTGTGGTGTGGTGGATTGCCTCAGGGGCTGGTGATGAACAGTACAAGGGAAGAACAGCCTCGCGAGAGGTGTTCTTGAGCTGGTGCGATGAACTGTTAGGGTGAGTTCAGTCGCCTCTCTCTCTATATGTCCCTCTGGGGTGCCTTTACTCTATGGTGGCTAGCTCTATTTATAGAGGCCCTGGGCCTCTCCCCAAATAATGAGCGGGAAGGGCGCCAACACTTGGCCATTTTGAAGGGGAACATATAGTACGAGTTATCCTGACCAAAGGTGGTCTTCAGCTGCCAAAAGCACTGGTGACGACGCCGTCTTGGGCTCCACGGTGACCTCCGTCCGACTGCTCTACTGGTCTTGGTCTCGTTGCATCGGAATGGCAACCTTTGCCCGATGCCCTGGCCTGTGCTTGCCCCCTTTGCACCAAAGGGGAAACAAGGACATTGCGCAGGCCGGCGCCCGCCTGGCGCCCGACTAGTCTCGATTGTCATGGCTTGCGTCACGGGCTCCCCGCGAGGTATTCCCGCCTTGATCTCTCCGCCTCCTCACGAGCCTGTCTGATGAGGCTGCCTCTGAGGAAGCTTTCTGTTGTCCGCCCCGCGAGGCTTGGCCCCTTGCGAGGGTCTTGAGCTTGAGCTGATGAAGATGGGCTGCGCTGGGCCCCCACTTGAGCCACGCCGCAGGCAGGCAAGTCTGGGGACCCCCGTTCCCAGAACGCCGACAGTAGCCCCTGGGCCCAAGGCGCGCCCGGGCTTGGCCTGGCGGGGAAGCGAAGGGATAAGCGTGAAGCGCCGCGGGCCCCAACAGCCTGTGGCCTTGGGCGCCGCGTGGCGGTTGACTGGACGAGGGTGTCTGCGCTTCCCCACGATGCCTCGGCGGCCGCACGACTTGACAAGTCCCTGCATGCAGAGAGACCGGTCATGATTACCTGCGATCGTGGTGCTCGACGGTTGGTCTCCTCCGGCTATAAGTACGGGGCTGCATGAGCCCCTTCAGCCCGTCCCTTCTTGCTGCTCCTTTTCTTCTTCTTGGCTACTCGCCGTCCCCATGGCGCCAAAGAGATTCTCGGCCGTGGAGAAAGGAAAGGCCCCCCCAGGCAGGGCCTGACTCCCCCCGACCAAGCGCGGCTGAGGCCGCCCTCGCAAGTATACCATGGTCCCCATGGAGGCCTCCCACGGCCGGGGAGGCAGTTCCTTGTGTGGTGGTGAGCGCCCGGTTGCCGACGGGGGGCACGCCGTGGGCGTGCGCCACCCTAGGCCACGCTTTCGCTCTGCGGAGGTGCTGCCGGAGTTCGTCATGTGGTCGGCAGACCCATTCAGCACCCAGCTCTAGCTCCCCCGTTTCTTCGTAGATGAACTGCCGGCCAGTGCTCAGTGCGGCTTCTGGCTCCAGGCAGACGGCTGCTGCAGTAGGGCCTCCTGGGCTTCGCTGGAGGTCTCCGTTTCTGGGAATGGGGCTCTGACACGCGGCTGGCAAACGTTTTCCCGCGCACGCGGCCTGGGCCGGTGGTGCACCCTGTACTTCAAGTTTGATGGCGACGCCACCCTCTACGTGAGGGTGTTCGGGGAAGATGGTCGCCGTGCCGGGTGCTGCCCTGAAGACGACGACCGCGGCCGCCTGCCCAGCCCCGGCACTGACCAGGATGAAGATGGCGACTGGCGTACAAGCGGCGGTGCTCGGGGTTCGCTGAGCTTCGGCGACCCCCTCTCAGGCAGCAGCTCCTCTAGCGGTGGCCGCGACCAGCCCCCACGCCGTCGCGCCCGCCTGGGTGAAGGTTGCGGGTCAGCCCGCCGTCGCGCCCTGATGAAGCGAGAGGAGGGATCCGTCTGAGCCCCAGGAGCAGCTTGAGCCTTCGCTATGGGTTGGTGCAGGACGAATCGCGCCCGTTTTGTTTTCTTTCTTATCCTGCGTAAAAATAGAAAGTAATGTAGGGCCCCGCGGGGGCGTGTTAGAACTGCTGCTGTTTAACCATCGCATTGTTTCCGCTATTTCTACGCTGTGTTTCCGCGCTGCGCACCCATGTGCAGGATCTATTTTAGCTCGATGGGGCTTGGCGCGGTCCTCGCCTCCCGAGGCCATGGCCTCGTCGTGCGCTTCGTGCCCTGCAAGGATCAGTAGGAGGGCTAACTTATGGTCTTGGTTGTGGGGGCGATCGGCCCAGGTCCTGAGCTCGTGTCGCGATGCCCGTGGGGCACGGACTGGGAGGGGTGCTCCCGCAGAGGACTCGGATAGGAAAGCTCCAAATGATCGGGACAGAAAACACTCGCGAGGGCGCCCGCGAACCTCCCTCGTGAGACTTGTGCGGGAGAAAACGAGGCAAGCGAGTCAGAAAGACAAAGAGTCACAAGCCAGGAACGTCAGCAACTCCAATAAAACTTCAAACGAGAATAAACAAGCCAACTGCAGAAAGCAAATGGGAAAGCCGCGTCCGGCGCCTATTCTAGTCTTTGACGTCTTCTCACCAGCGTGGAGCTAAGTGCTGCCACTGGGCATGGGCGGGAGCCCCCGAGGCCCGAGGGCGGCACTCCGGAGACTCCGGGGCGTGTACAGCCCCACTCATTATTACGTGAGAGTGTCACGGGCGGCGAGCTTCACAGGAATTTGCCTTCTTCACAGGCACCGGGCCTTTCCCAAATCGCAGGAGCTTCACAAGCATTCGCCTTCTTCACAGGCACCGGGCCTTTCCCAAAACGCAGCAGCTTTACAGGCACCGGGCCTTTCCCAAAACGCAGCAGCTTCACAGGCATTCGCCTTCTTCACAGGAACCGGACCTTTCCCAAAACGCAGCAGCTTCACAGGCATTCGCCTTCTTCACAGGTACCAGGCCTTTCCTAGGCGCTAGGCCTCACTCAGGGATAGAACCTCCGGAGATGTTGAATGTTCCACGCGTTCTGGATGGGTACCCCCTCCAGGGTCTCCAAGCACGCGGAGCCAGGCCTGGAAACATGAACAACCTTGAATGGGCCCTCCCACATGGGAGAGAGCTTGTGTAGCCCCTCGCTGGAGAGAGCCCGTCTGAGCACGAGATCCCCTACCTCAAGAGTTCTGGGGCGGATGTTGTGGCAGTCGTATCGTCGTAGAGCCTGTTGATACCTTGCCACTCGCAGCGCAGCTTCTCGACGGCGTTCCTCCCCAAGCACGAGATCCGTCCCCCGCATGGCATCCTGCTACGTCTCGTCGAACGCCAGGACCCGTGCGGAGCGACACCTGACCTCGTGAGGGAGAACAGCCTCTGCTCCGTAGACGAGGAAGAACGGGGTCTCGCCAGTAGGCTTGGTCGCAGTTGTGCGGATTGACCACAGCATGGACTGGAGCTCGTCGTACCAGCCCCTGCCGCAGGCTTCCAGCTTCTTCTTGAAGGTCCTGGCTTTGAGGCCCCTCAGGACCTCTGCGTTGGCCCGCTCGGCCTGGCCGTTGCTCCGGGGGTGTGCTACCGAAGCGTAGCATATCTGCGTTCCAAGGTTAGCACAGTACGTTTTGAAGAGATTACTGGTGAATTGTGAACCGTTGTCGGTGATGATGCGGTTGGGCACCCCAAATCTGCTCACGAGGCCCTTGATGAATTTGACCGCTGAACCTGCCGGGATTGTGTGGACGGCTTCCACCTCAGCCCACTTGGTGAATTTGTCCACGACGACGTAGAGGTAGCGAGAGCCCCCTGGCGCCCGAGGAAACGGGCCCAAAATGTCCAGCCCCCAAACTGCGAACGGCCATGAGAGGGGTATAGTCTGTAGACCCCCCGCAGGCTGATGGATCTGCTTAGCGTGAAACTGGTAGGCCTCGCAAGCCTTCACAAGCTCAACGGCGTCGTTGAGCGCTGCGGGCCAATAGAATCCACTACGGAATGCCTTGCCGACGAGGGTCTGTGATGACGAGTGGTGCCCGCAGTCTCCGCCGTGTATGTCCGCCAGTAGCTCCTTCCCTTGCTCTCGGGAGATGCAACATAGGGACACGTCATTTGGTCGCTTCCTGTAGAGCTCTCCATCCCTAATGCAATAAGCCGTGGCCTGCCGTGCCACATGCTCCGCTTCCTCCTCATTCTCCGGCAGAGTCCCTTGCATCAGGTAGTTCTTGAGCTCCGAGATCCAACACCCTTCCTGAGGCTCTAACGCCAGGAGCAGGCGTGCCCCTGAGGCTGGGCCGCAGACCGGGGCTCCTGAGGCAGGCGGCTGAGGGAGCTCCTTCCTTGGTTGCGCCGTGCTCGACAGTGACGGCACCGCCGAGGGTTTGAAGAGCTGCTCCTCGAAGACGCCAGGCTCCTGAGGCAGCCGCCTAGATGCCCTCTTGATAATGTCATCAACCTCCTGATTGGTGCCTCGAGGCACTGCTGCAACTCCAGCCCCCAGAACTGTTTCTCCATCTTGCGAACCTCAGCGAGGTAGGCTTCCATGTGCCCGTCCTTTGGCTCGTATATCTTGTTGGAGAAGTTGACGAGGAGCTACGAATCGCCCTTGATGATGAGGCGCTTCACCCCTAAGGCAATCGTGGCCTTCAAGCATGCTATTAGGCCTTCGTACTCCGCTATGTTGTTGGAGACCTTTTCTCCGTGCTGGAAGCAAAGTTGTACGACGTAGTAGAGTTTGTCCTGGGTAGGGATACGAGCACTGCGCCAGCTCCCGCACCGTGTCGGGAGAATGCCCCATCAAAGTACATGACCCAGCCATCTGGTGCTTCACTTCCCGAGGAAAGTGATCGGTCTTCGCCTGCCTCGAGACCCGGCGCTTCTGCCCATTCTGCCACGAAATCCGCAAGTGCAACTCCCTTGATGAATCTGGTCATACTGAATTCTAGATGAAATGCCTGTAGCTCGATGTTCCATTCAACAACCCTTCCAGCTGAGTTAAGGCTCCTGAGCACTCTTTCCAAGGGGTATGCCAAGACGACTTTGATGGGATGTCCTTGGAAGTAGCGGCGCAGCTTGCGTGAGGCCACTAGTAGCGCGAGGAGGAGTTTTTGAGGCGTGGGATACCATGCCCTTGCGTCCCCTAGCACTGTGCTGACGAAGTACACGGGATGCTCGACGAGGTTGAGGGTGCTGGCGCAGCTTGTGTCCTCCAGAGGTCGAGGCGTCTCTTGAGATGATGGAGCTCCTAGTGCTTGGTCGCCTGAAGAGGCCCCTCCTGCTCCGGGTGCGTTCTCCTACTGTGGCTGTTCCTTTCCGGCTGCGGTTGCAGCCTTCGCGAGGCCCTCCTGGCTCTGCTTTGCTTCAGTTTGAACGGTCGATGCGGCCTTGGCACAGCGCTCCTCCCTGACTGCCACCAGGGCTGCGCTAGCGGAGTAGGGGTGGCCGCAAGGTAGAGCACCAGGGGCTCCCGAGGACGCAGAGCTACCATCACTGGTGGACTGGTAAGGTACCTCTTGAGGTCTTGGAATGCCTTGTCGGCCTCTTCAGTCCATTCGAAGGGGCCCTTTTTCTTCATCAGCTTGAAGAAGGGCAGCGCTCGTTCCCCCCACTTGGAGATGAAGCGCCCCAGCGCAGTCACACGCCCGGTGAGCTTCTGCATTTCTCTGAGGGTCCTCGGTGGGCTCATGTCTTCGACTGCCTTGACCTTCTCCGGGTTGGCCATAGGTCCACTTCGTTGAGGCTTGAAAAGGTTTCTTCCAGGTCCTGTATCAGGGTTCTTGCCCCACGGGACTTCACCACAATGTCATCGACGTAAGCTTCAGTGTTCCTCCCGAGTTGCTGGCCTAAGGCGATGTGCATCAGCCGCTGAAAGGTTGCGCCTGCATTGCGCAACCCAAACGGCATGCACGTATAGCAGTACACTCCACACGGGGTCAGTAAAGCCGTCTTCTCCATGTCTTCTACCGCCATCTTGATCTGGTGATAGCCTGAGAAGGCATCTAGGAAGCACAATAGGTCACACTCTGCGGTGGAGTCGACTATCTGGTCAATGCGGGGGAGCGGAAATGGATCCTGGGGGCAGGCCTTGTTGAGGTTGGTGAAGTCGACGCACATGCGCTCCTTTCCTCCCTTTTTTGTCACAACGACCGGATTAGACAGCCAATCAGGGTAGCGGACCTCGCGGATAACTCCTGCCGCCTCTAGCTTCTGGGTCTCTTGAACGATGAAAGCCTATTTCTCAGTAGATTGCCGCCTCGCCTTCTGCTTCACGGGGCGCACATTGGGGCACACGTTGAGGTGATGCTCAATCACTTCCCTTGGGACCCCTGCTAACTGATCAGGTTCCCACACGAACACCTTCTTGTTCGCACACAGGAACCTGATCAGGGCCTTCTCTTGCTCGGGCTCGAGGTTGGCCCCTATGGTGAAGGTGGCGCTAGTGGACCCGTCCTCGTCGACTGGTACCTGCTTGGTTTCCGCCTTGTCTTGGGTGAACAACTGCTTCTTTTTAGCCAGCGCAGCCCCCTTGGGCTCAAGGGCGTCGGTGCTAGTGGGCTGCGCCACCACGGCCGCCCTGAAAACAAGCTGGAGCACCTGTAGCGCATCCCTTGTGTCTCCTGACACGGTGAGGACGCCGCTGCTCCCAGGCATCTTCATGAGGTTGTACTATCAAGCAAAGATAGAAGTGATTTCGAGGGTATGGTCATCTTGCCTGCAAAGTTCTCTGAGAAGACGAAAGCTTGAACCTCGTAAGCGTACTCAACAGGTACCTCAAACATGAACTCGTCTCCCAGCTCTACCCAAGCAAGAACACAAGCAAATGGAGACACAATCAACCACGTGCAATGCACAAGCAACATGATGCAAAACATGGCATGATATGCGGGATGCGCTATGCGATGCATATGCTTGTCTTGGAAAGGAAAGATTGAACCTGGACTCAACTTGGAAAACCAAGAGTTCCACTGGAAAGGTGAGTTGATTTCGGTCGAAATCGATATAAAGATCACCGGAATCGGATGCACGGTTTGCAAATGGCAAGCAAAACAAATATGTCACTGATCTGCGATTAACAGCACGAGGCCATCTAGATGCATCAAGAACAACAAGCTACTGCACTCTAACATAACAACAAAGCACATGGAAGATATCCACTCAATATTCTTGACAAAATATGAACACTGAGCTATGGCTAATTCACTCAATAGCAGGTTCAAACAAGCATGGCAAAAGGGCAAAAGATAACAGGTTACATACTTAGTGAAAATAACAACATGTCAGGAATTTAACATTAGGAAGCAATGTTTAGAGCAAGATAACAACATGCTATAGGATTATATCATGGCAACGCAAGGCATGTCATGAAGCTACTCAAAGCATACAACAAAAGTCCCTTACTGACCATAAGCCAAAAGGGATCAGCAAATACAATGGTAACCATGTGAACATAGCAATTTACGTTAACAGATTCAGACTTAGTAGAAAACCGGAACATGGCAAAACAGATATTAAGTAGGCATGTTTACGAGCTCGATGCACTCACCACAAGGCATTGCATGACAAACTAAGCATACACCCAGCAAGTAGACATGACATAGAAGCTAAACATGGCAAGAACAACAACATAGCATGCATGGATCAACTACAACAACCTTGGCAAAAATGCTTAACACGTAAACATTCTGCCAGGAACATTTGATAGCAAAAGTAGAGCTCGATTGAGTCAATCTAGGGTGCTCCATAATTGCAAACAAAGACATGGATGGATAGAGCACAACAATATCTACACAACATCCTTACTGATCATGCTCAAAAGAGGCATGGATCCCTCTATAGCAACATGAATACATGGCATAAACATATAATCAGGAAAATGACTTAGAAGATTTCTAAGTCACTGAAATCAGCAACATTACGATGGGCTCCGGCGAGCAGGGGACCCGTGGTGCGAGCGGGGTGACGCGCGGGTTGCGGCGCTCCGGCGAGCGTTGCGGCGCGGGCGTGGAGAGGTAGACGCTGGCGGCGGGGACGGGCGCAGGACGGCGCGCTCCGGTCACCGGAGTTGGTCACCGGCGACGCGCGAAGGTGGCGGGGTCGGCGAACGGGCGGCGAGGCGCAGGTTGCTCACGGGCCGCGGCGGCATGGCACCGGGCCCGGGCGGGCCCGCGATGGGCCTGCAGGGCCGGCACGGTGGAGAGAGAGAGGTGGCGACATGGCGGCGCGTGGTTGGAGGAGAGCGGCGGCGGGGTGACGTGGCGGCTGCTGATTCACCGGAGTGAGGTGGCCGGTGGACGCGTCCGGCGTGGACGGACATGTCCTGCGTCTCGGAGGGAGGTTAGGGTATGGTTTGTACCGCGAAATTTCAGGGGAAGGCACACATTTATAGGTAGAGGGAGCTAGGAGACTCCAAATGAGGTGCGGTTTTCGGCCACGTGATCGTGATCGAACGACCGAGATGATGGAGGGGGTTTAGGTGGGTTTTGGGCCACTTTGGAGGGGTGTTGGCCTGCAACACACACGAGGCCTTTACGGTCCCTCGATTAACCGTTGGAGTATCAAACAAAGTCCAAATGGCATGAAACTTGACAGGCGGTCTACCGGTAGTAAACCAAGGCCGCTTGGCAAGTCTTGGTCCAATCCGAGAACGTTTAACACCTGCACACGAAAAGAGGCAAAAAGGGACACCGGATGACATAGGAGCGCCGGATTGCAAAACGGACAACGGGGAAAATGCTCGGATGCATGAGATGACCATCTATGCAAATGCGATGCACATGATGACATGATATGATATGCATGACACGCAAGCAAATGACAAGGGCACATCGGTCTCGGGCCGTTACAGCCGCACACCCAGCGGCGATAGAGCCGAATACTAACTTCACCTCCTGTGAGACCTGTGTTGCCGGACCCTTGGTTTCGTCCCCGGCCACAGGCTCTGAGCCGCTTGCGTCCATGCCTATCGAATCTGATTGGGCATCGATCATGGAGTTCACCTCCGCGGATATCTTTCGTGCTAAATTCATTGAGGTCTCTCTCCTTGTCAGGAGACCCTTGGCCGAACTATGTCTGGCTTGAGTGGGAAGCGTACGACGAAGAAATTCATTCCCCACCCACCACCCACTT
The DNA here is from genome assembly GCF_056163025.1 of Triticum urartu. Taxonomy (NCBI): domain Eukaryota; kingdom Viridiplantae; phylum Streptophyta; class Magnoliopsida; order Poales; family Poaceae; genus Triticum; species Triticum urartu. The sequence continues at coordinate 462,060,776 of NC_141873.1, read as the reverse complement.
GATAGCCACTGTCGAAGACTTAACCGACATGCTTGATTTTGGCTACGAAGACATCGACGGTATGGACGACGATGCAGGAGAAGAACAGGAACCACCGCGCTCAGGGTGCTGGACAGCCACCTCATCATATGATATATACATGGTGGACACCCTCAAAGAAAGCGATGGCAATAAGGCAACGAAGGATAATCCCCTTGAGAAGCAATCCAAGCACCGGCATCATCGGCGCCGCTCTAAGTCCCGCCATAGCAAAAGCAGCGATACCGGCACAAGAGACAATAAAGCTGCAGACAGTGTCGAAGACAATCCCCTGCAGCCAAGCTTCGAGCGGGAGGATTGGCAAGCTAGCCCTAAGGAACAGGCGGCAGACAGAGAATCAGAGGATGACAATTACATGCCTCTCTCCGATGACGAGGTGAGACTCGGCGACGAAGAATTTATCATGCCCGAGGATCCCATCGAGCAGGAGCGCTTCAAGCGCCGGCTTATAGCCACAGCAAAAAGCCTGAAGAAAAAGCAACAGCAGCTTCAAGCTGATCAAGAAATGCTAGCCGATAGATGGACCGACGTGCTGGCAGCCGAGGAATATGAACTCGAGTGCCCAACCAAAAGTTACCCAAAGCGCAGGTTGCTACCCAACTCGAGGACGAAGCATTAAAGCCTACACTACCAGCGTACGATGCGGCTGACCGACCACCTCGTGGCTGAGACAAAGCGGCGTATCAGCCCGAAGTCCAGCCCGCACCCCATCGCTAGTCAAACAGAAACACCAAGGCCCGCGGCAACACGTAGGACCTGCGAGAAGTATTGGAAAACAAAGTAGGACATACAAGATCGATGTACAGATCACGGGGGCGCGCCCCAACGAATGACGATGACTATCACACCGGGTATACTAAAACCAAATCCGGATGGGCCGAATATAGTAGACAAGACTCGTATGAACTGCGTCGTGATATAGCCCGGCACAGAGGCACCGCACACCCCCTATGCTTCACTGATGAAGTAATGGATCACGAATTCCCAGAAGGTTTTAAACCCGTTAATATTGAATCATACGATGGCACAACAGACCCCGCGGTATGGATCGAAGATTTCCTCCTCCACATCCACATGGCCCGCGGTGACGATCTACATGCCATCAAGTACCTCCCATTAAAACTCAAAGGACCTGCTCGGCATTGGCTGAATAGCTTGCCGGCAAACTCCGTTGGCAGTTGGGAGAACTTGGAAGACGCATTCCTTGACAACTTCCAGGGCACTTATGTGCGACCACCGGATGCCGATGACTTGAGTGACATAACCCAACAGCCAGGGGAATCAGCCAGGAAATTCTGGACTCGGTTCCTAGCTAAAAAGAACCGAGACTTGCCAAGCGGCCTTGGTTTACTACCGGTAGACCGCCTGTCAAGTTTCATACCATTTGGACTTAGTTTGATACTCCAACGGTTAACCGAGGAACCGAGAAGGCCTCGTGTGTGTTGCAGCCCAACACCTCTCCAAAGTGGCCCAAAACCCACCTAAACCCACTCCATCATCTAGGCCGTTCGATAACGATCGCGTGGCCGTAAACCGTGCTCAATTTGGAGCCTCCTAGCTCACTCTACCTATAAATATAGACCTCCCCACGAAAATTCTGGATCCATACCACCCTAACCCTAGCCCCGCTCCTCATCCGCGCGCCGGACACGTTCGGGCCGCGCCGGACACTACCGCTGCCGCCAATCACGAGCCACCACGTGGCCTCGCTCGCGCCCCACATCGCCGCCTCCACCGCGGGCCCGTGAGCCCACGGTCGGCCCCCAAGGCCCATCGCGCCCGCGCCGCCGCTCGGTCCCCGCCGCCTGTCGTCCTCCTCGCCGCGCCGCCCGCCTCCTTCCTCACCGGCGTCCGCCATCGCCGACCGCCGCCCTGCTCCGCCCCGCTCCGCCCCGCTCCGCCTTGTCACCGGCGGTCGTCGCTTTGCCTCGCCTCCCCGCCGCCACATCGCCTCACCGGCCTGTCCGTCCTCCTCCCCCCGGCCGGCCACCGCGTCAACGACTCCGGCCGCCGTCGCCCCGTCTCCGGCGAAGCCCCGGTCATCCTCTGGTTGCGTGCAGCTCCAGATCTGGATCCAAAACTAGGGTTGACTTTTTCTCCTGTCCTAGTAATTTTTTGCATTCTTCATCGCATCATAACTTTGCACACGTGGCTCCGTTTTGGGCGTGTAGCATATCAAATTGTTCGTCTCGACGAGTACTTCATTTCATTCCATTGCACCATGTTCATTTGAGCTCATCTTGTTGCCCTAAATGCTGTTACAAGAGTGCTAGTTTATATTAGTTTCAGATTCTTATCAGTAATTGGACATTTGTCATTTTTGCCATGTTTAGTGTGTGCCTCCTATGAACTTGGGCCCTTCATGTGTTTCGAAGCATGCCATGCCATCTTTACAGGGGTGTATGCCATGTATTTTTGTGATCTCTGTGGTGACTAGCACAAGCAAGCAAAGTAGCTCTCGTAATGTTGCTGATTTCAGGAATTAGAAATCTTCTAAGTTTTTTCCCTGTTAATATTTTTATGCCATGTATTCATGTTGCTACAGAGGGATCCATGCCTCTCTTGAGCATGATCAGTAATGATGTTTTGTAGATATTGTTGTGCTCTATCCATCCATGTCTTTGTTTGCAATTATGGAGCACCCTAGCTTGACTCAATCGAGCTCTACTTTTTCTATAAAATGTTCCTGACAGAATGTTTACATGTTAAGAATTTTTGCCGAGGTTGTTATAGTTGATCCATGCATGCTATGGTGTTCTTCTTGCCATGTTTAGCTTCTATGCCATGTCTACTTGCTGGGTGTATGCTTAGTTTGTCATGCAATGCCTTGTGGTGAGTGCATCGAGCTAGTAAACATGCCTACTTAATATCTGTTTTGCCATGTTCCAGTTTTCTACTAAGTCTGAATCTGTTAACGAAAATTGCTATGTTCACATGGTTGCCATTGTATTTTCTGGTCCCTTTTGGCTTATGTTCAGTAAGGGACTTTTGTTGTATGCTTTGTGTAGTTTCATGCCATGCTTTGCTTTGCCATGATATGTTCCTGTAGCATGTTGATATCGTGTTCTAAACATTGCTTCCTGATGTTAAATTCCTGACATGTTAATTTCACTAAGTCTGTAACCAGATATCTTTTGCACTTTTGCCATGCTTGTTTGAACCTGCTATTGAGTGAATTAGCCGTAGCTCAGTGTTCATCTTTTGTCAAGCATCTTGAGTGGATCCCTGCCATGTGTTTTGTTGTTATGTTAGAGTGCAGTAGCTTAATTTTCTTGTTGCATTTAGATGGTCTCGTGCTGTTAATCGCAGATCGGTGCCATATTTGTTTTGCTTGTCATTTGCAAACCGTGCATCTGTTTCCAGTGATCTTTATATTGATTTCGACCGAAATCAACTCCTCTTTCCAGTGACACTCTTGGTTTTCCAAGTTGAGGCCAGGTTCAATCATTCCTTTCCGAAACATGCATATGCATTGCATATCACATCCCGCATGTCATGCCATGTTTTGCATCATGTTGCTTGTGCATTGCACGTGGTTGATTGTGTCTCCCTTTGCTTGTGTTCTTGCTTGGGTAGAGCCGTGAGACGAGTATGTGATCAAGGAGCCCGTTGAGTACGCTTACGAGGATCAAGCTAATGTCAACTCGGAGAACTTTGCAAGCAAGATGACCATACCCTCGAAATCACTTCTATCTTTGCTTGCTAGATGCTCGCTCTTTTGCTATGCCTATGCTACGATTCCTACCACTTTCTTATCATGCCTCCCATATTGCCATGTCAAACCTCTAACCCACCTTGTACTAGCAAACCGTTGTTTGGCTATGTTACCGTTTTGCTCAGCCCCTCTTATAGCGTTGCTAGTTGCAGGTGAAGATTGGAGTTTGTTTCCTTGTTGGAACATGTTTATTGTTGGGATATCATTATTATATCTTGATCTATTTTAATGCATTTATACACTTGGTAAAGGGTGGAAGGCTCGGCCTTATGCCTGGTGTTTTGTTCCACTCTTGCCGCCCTAGTTTCCGTCATACCGATGTTATGTTCCTTGATTTTGCGTTCCTTACACGGTTGGATTATAATGGGAACCCCTTGAAAGTTTGCCTTGTATAAAACTCCTCCAGCAATGCCCAACATTGGTTTTACCATTTGCCACCTAGCCTCTTTTTCCCTTGGGTTCCACAGACTCAAGGGTTATCTTTATTTCAAACCCCCGGGCCAGTGCTCCTCTGAGTGTTGGTCCAACCTGTCAGCTGCCGGTGGCCACCAGCGGCAACTTTGGGCTGGCCTACCGGAACCTTGGACAATCCGGTGTGCCCTGAGAACGAGATATGTGTAGCTCCTATCGGGATTTGTCGGCACATTCGGGTGGCTTTGCTGGTTTAGTTTTACCATTGTCGAGATGTCTTGTAACCGGGATTCCGAGTCTTATCGGATTGTCTTGGGAGAAGGAATATCCTTCGTTGACCGTGAGAGCTTGTGATGGGCTAAGTTGGGACACCCCTACAGGGCTTTGATCTTTCGAAATCCGTGCCCGCGGTTACGGGTAGATGGGAATTTGTTAATGTCCGGTTGTAGAAAAACCTGAACCTAACTTAACTAAAATGAATCAACAGAGTGTGTGGCCGTGATGGTCTCTTTTCGGCGGAGTCAGGGAAGAGAACACGGTTTCCTGTTATGCTTGAACGTAGGTTGTTCTAGGATCACTTCTAGATCATAGTTTATCGGTCGTGCCTTTGCCTTCTCTTCTCGCTCTCATTTGCGTATGTTAGCCACCATATATGCTAGTGCTTGCTACAGCTCCACCTCATACCTTTTACCCTTCCTATAAGCTTAAATAGTCTTGATCGCGAGGGTGTGAGATTGCTGAGTCCTCGTGACTCACAGATTCCTTCAAAACCAGATGCAGGGACCGATGATACCGCTCCAGGAGATTCGACTGAGCTCAAGTGGGAGTTTGTTGAGGACCCAGGACGATACTACGTTTCCTTTCCAGACGATCAGTAGTGGTGCCCAGTTGGGGCGATCGGGGACTTTGTTGCATTTGGGGTCGTTCTTTATTTTGTTTCCGTAGTCGGACCTTGATTGTATCTAGGTGAATGTAATGATATTTATGCTATTGTGTGACGTGGCGAGTGTAAGCCAACTATGTACCTCTTTTCCTTATTTATTACATGGGTTGTGTGAAGATTACCCCACTTGCGACATTGCTTACAATGCGGTTATGCATCTAAGTCGTGCTTCGACACGTGCGAGATATAGCCGCATCGTGGGCATTAGAAGTTGGTAATCAGAGCCTTCCCCGACATAGGAGCCCCCTGCTTGATCGAATCGTTGGCGTTGTTGAGTCTAGAAAAATGTTTTGAGTCATTTAGGATTATATATATCGAAGAGTAGGATTCTTTTTACTCCTTAGCCCCTTCGTCGCTCTGGTGAGGCATCCTGACGTAGAGTTTTGACTCTTCTCTTCTCAAATTTCACTAAAAAAATTTAGGATTATGCGGGTATCTTGGAATCGTTCCGATGGATTTGTGGTGAGAACATTGTTCTTGGTGCCTCCTGACATTTAGGGGTTGTGGCAGTGTCCCGGGGAGTTGAGCTCCGAGGTGTTGTCGTCACAATTTTATCGTTGCAATTCTGGAATACCTGAGTTTCGCCGACATTGAAAATCTGTTTTATGCAGTTGTTGGTGAGATAACCTCGACGCCACCCAGTACTGGGGCGGGAGTTCGGGAGTATCGCCATAACTCGTATAACGGATGCTTTTCGAAGGTTGAGGTAAATGATTTCCGAAGGTTTCTTGGTTATGTGTTGAAGGATGGATACAGCTGGATGTAGGATTTGCTAGCTTTGGGTGAGATATTATGCTTCCCCTGTATCCCCAACACCTGATTGCATAACCGGGAGAATTTCAGGAGTTTCATAGGTGGGAATTCATGTAGCTCTAGTATTTCTTCCGCGGATATTTGGTTTGTGATTGGGTGATCCTTACCAAGTATTTTTTTCTTGTTTGTACCTTGTTGTTTTATTCTTCTACCTCTATCTAAGTGGCTTCTCAATTTATGGAAGCGTGACCATTTCAATTGGAATGCATTCGTTCATTTTGTTTGGATGTTAAGTCTATATGTTGCAATTTCGATCCATTTGATTCAGCTTGAATATATGTCAGTCAAGATGCTAACGGATGTCACCCTCTTTAGGATGGCTCCTCCAACGCGTCAGAATCCTGATCCGCCACCACCACCTCCACCTCCGGAGGCATGGCAAACTGTGATGGCCGCTACCAATGCCAGCACGCAGATGCTTATGCAACTCTTGCAAGAGCACAACCAAGGAAATCAAGGCCATGGCAACTTTCAGAATCAGTTTGCTACACTCAACCAGTTCCTCGCAAACCAGCCAAATACCTTCAGTAACTGTGTGAAGCAACATACGCTGATGATTGGCTCGTGGATATCTGCAAGCATTTCGAGTGCAGCAACGTCAGGCCTGAGGACTTTGTCAAGTTTGCTTCGTTCCAACTCAAAGACCAAGCTGCAGAGTGGTATCAGCAATACAAAGATTCCAGAGGAGGTCATGTGATTACCTGGGATGAATTCTGTCAAGACTTCAAAGCTCACCACATTCCTCAGAGTGTTGTTGAGAGCAAGTGTGAGGAGTTCCGCAATCTGAAGCAAGGCAGCTTGTCTATTTACCAGTACAACATCATGTTCCAGAAGCTCGCTCGCTTCGCTAAGCAAGACATCCCTAACAAGAAGAGCATGATTTATCAGTTCAGAAGTGGCCTCAGAGAAGATCTCCAACTAGCTCTCGTGCTTTTTAAGCCGCAGAAATATGATGAGTTTTACAACATGGCACTGAAATAAGAGACTGCTTAGCTCAAATGCGATGCTTCCAAGAAGCGAGTCAGGGATGCAAATCCTTCTTCCTCAACTCAAGTGGCAACTAAGCAGCAAAAGTATTGGTTGCCTCCTCCTCCATTCCGTTAGCCTTATCAGCAGAAGAGCAAAGGTGGCAATGGATCTTCCCACCCACCCAACCCAGGCTTTCAGAACAAGACTTCGTCTCATGCTCCAAGATCAAGTGCTCCGTATCACCATCCGCTCTCGGAGGTCACGTGCAACAAGTGTCAGCAGAAGGGTCACTATGCCGACAAATGCTTCAATCAGAGACGTCTTCCTCCTCCTCCTTCTGTGAGATCTACTAGCACTGCAGTGCTCAAGCATAATCCCAAGCATGCCAAGGTCAACATGATGAATGCAGCTCAGGCAGAGGACTCGTTAGATGTTATAATGGGTAACCTTCCTGTTAACGATATTCCTGCAAAAGTTCTTTTTGACACTGGTGCATCGCATTGTGACCTTTTGCATCTAAGCATGAGTTGGCTTCCAAAGTTTTTCCTAGACCGTTAGCAGTTGTCTCTCCAGGTAAACGCATGAACGCTAACTCCATGGTTCCGGATGTTACCATCACGATGGGTGACTACAAGTTTCTGTCTTCTCCTACTGTTCTTGGCGACTTGGATATTGATCTTATTCTCGGAATGGACTGGCTTTCTAAGCACAAGGCTCAGCTTGATTGTGCTGCCAGGCGGATTCAATTGACACATTCGTCTGAGGATGTAATCGTCTTTGCCGCTCGTGATGATACCATTCGATCGTTTTCTCTCAATGAGAATGGCGAGCTGGATGCCATCTCTCATATTCGAGTCGTTTGTGAATATCAAGACGTCTTTCCAAAAGAGCTTCCAGGAATGCCTCCACACCGGCCAGTTGAATTCGTCATCGATCTTGAGCCTGGCACGGAACCTGTTTGCAAACGTCCTTACAAGCTTGGACCTGAAGAGTTGAAGGAGCTGAAGAAGCAACTCGATATTCAAGAGCGTATGGGTGTCATCCGACCAAGTTCTTCTCCTTGGGGTTGTGGTGTTCTTTTCGTCAAGAAGAAGGATGGAACGGACCGACTTTGTGTCGACTATCGTCCACTGAACAAGAAGACCATAAAGAACAAGTACCCACTTCCCAACATCAATGAGATTTTTCGAACAACTCAAAGGTGCTCATGTATTCTCCAAGCTTGACCTCCGTATGGGCTATCATCATATTCGCATTCGTGAAGAAGATATCCCCAAGACAGCATTCAGAACAAGCTATGGTTCATATGAATACACTGTCATGTCTTTCGGCCTTGTCAATGCTCCTCCAACATTCTCTCACATGATGAACTTCATCTTCAATGCCTACACAAATGACTTCGTCTTGGTCTACCTCGATGACATTTTGGTCTTTTCCAGGAACAAGGAGGATCATGCCAAGCATTTGAGATTGGTGCTGGATAAACTCAGAGAACATCAGTTCTATGCGAAGTTTTCTAAGTGTGAGTTTTGGCTCGATGAGGTTCTCTACCTTGGGCATATCATCTGCGCCAAGGGCATAGCTATTAATCTTGAGAAGGTGTCTGCAATTGTGAATTGGGAACCACCTCAGAATGTGAAGCAACTCCGCAGCTTCCTTGGGCTCGCAAGCTATTGTCGAAGGTTCGTTGAGAACTTCTCTAAGATCGCGATGCCTCTTTCCAACCTCCTGCAGAAGCATGTGAAGTTTGTCTGGTCGCCTGAATGTGACATCGCTTTCAACACTCTGAAAGAGAAGTTAGTCACTGCTCCAGTTCTGACTCCTCCTGATGAATCCAAACCGTTCGAGGTCTTCTGTGATGCTTCCCTTCAAGGTCTCGGTGCAGTGTTGATGCAAGAGAAGAATGTTGTGGCCTATACCTCTCTCCAGTTGAAGCCCAACGAAAAGAACTACCCCACTCATGAACTCGAGTTGGCAGCAGTTGTCCGTGCTCTTTTAACATGGAGGCATCTCTTGTTGGGAAGAAAAGTGGACATCTTCACTGATCACAAGACTCTCAAGTACATCTTCACTCAGCCCAACCTCAACCTCAGGAAGACACGTTGGGTCGAAATGATTCAAGAGTATAATCCGAGTATTGAATATACTCCAGGCAAGGCCAATGTAATTGCTGACGCATTGAGCAGGAAGGCTCACCGCAACAGTTTGATTCTCAAGCCTTACCAACCAGAGCTTTGTGAAGCTTTCCGCAAACTCAATCTCCAAGTTGTTCCTCAAGGATTCCTTGACAACCTCCAAGTCTCTCTGACTTTGGAAGATCAGATTGGCGAGGCTCAACTTCTTGATGCTATGGTGAAGAAGGTGATGATTGGCATTGCCAAGAGTCAACCCACGTACAAGTGCTATCGTCTCGATGACAAGGAAACTCTATTCTTCGAGGATCGCATGTTGTTCCTAAGGGTGACCTTCTTAAAGTCATTATGCACGAGGCTCACAATTCTCTCCTCTCTATTCACCCTGGAAGTACAAAGATGTACCAAGACCTCAAGCAGTCATATTCGTGGACTCGAATGAAGCGCGAGATTGCTCAGTTCGTGAATGAATGTGATGTCTGCAGAAGACTAAAAGCAGAACACCAACGACCAGCCGGTCTCCTCCGACCTCTTGCCATTCCAGAATGGAAGTTTAACCATATTGAGATGGACTTCGTGACTGGATTTCCAAACTCCAAGCGTGGCAATGATGCTATCTTCGTTGTCATCGACAAGCTCACTAAAGCGGCTCATTTTCTTCCTATCAAAGAATCTATCACAGCAGCTTAGTTGGCAGAGCTATATACCTCCAGGATTGTCTCTCTGCATGGCATTCCGTAGTTGATATCTTCAGATCGTGGTAGCATTTTCACATCTAAGTTTTGGGATTCTTTTCAGAAGGCCATGGGCACCAACATTCGCTTCAGCACAGCCTTTCATCCTCAAAACAGTGGCCAAGTCGAGCGAGTAAATAAAATTCTTGAAGATATGCTCAGGGCTTGTGTCATTTCTTTCGGTATGAAGTGGGAAGATTGTCTCCATATGCCGAGTTCTCCTACAACAACAGCTTCCAAGCGTGTTCGGGCAAGGCCCCGTTCGAGATTCTCTATGGCAGGAAGTGTCGTACTCCTCTTAACTGGTCAGAGACTGGTGAACGTCAACATCTTGGAAATGACTTGATCACAGAGGCTGAAAAAATGTGCAAAGTCATTCGTGAAAATCTCAAAGCCGCGCAATCGCGCCAGAAGAGTTACTATGATAGCAAGCATCATGACTTGGCTTTCGAGATCGGAGACCATGTCTACCTCCGCGTCTCTCCAATGAAAGGTACTCGTCGCTTTGGTATCAAAGGGAAGTTTGCCCCTAGATACGTGGGTCCTTTCAAGATCATTAGTAAAAGAGGCGATCTCTCCTATCAACTTGAGCTTCCATCCAACTTTGCAAACGTGCACGACGTGTTTCACGTGTCTCAACTCCGCAAGTGTTTCAAGACTCCTGACCGCACCGTCAACTTTGAAGAGATTGATCTCCAGGAAGACCTGTCTTATCATGAGCATCCCGTTGCTATTCTTGAAGAAACTGAGCGCAAGACTCGCAACAAGTCTATCAAATTCCTGAAAGTCAAGTGGTCACATCATTCCGACCGTGAAGCCACCTGGGAACGCGAGGACCACCTCCGTTCTGAGTACCCAAAGTTTTTCCAGTCCTAGATCTCGGGACGAGATCCTTTCATAGTGGTGGAGTGTTGTAACACCCCGTATGTAACTTGCCATATTTGTATTCCAACTCTTGCCATTTCCAGCACTAAGTTATTATATTTCCTCGTTGTCGGGTTTTTGTCTCCGTGTGCTTTTGTCTTTGTCATGCATCCCATATCATGTCATCATGTGCATCGCATTTGCATACGTGTTCGTCTCATGCATTCGAGCATTTTCCCCGTTGTTTGTTTTGCTTTCTGGTGCTCCTATGTCCTCTAGTGTCCCCTTTTACCTCTTTTTCGTGTGAGGGTGTTAAACGTTCTCGGATTGGACCGAGACTTGCCAAGCGGCCTTGGTTTACTACCGGTAGACTGCCTGTCCAGTTTCGTACCATTTGGACTTCGTTTGATACTCCAACGGTTAACCGAGGAACCGAGAAGGCCTCGTGTGTGTTGCAGCCCAACACCTCTCCAAAGTGGCCCAAAACCCACCTAAACCCCCTCCATCATCTAGGTCGTTCGATCACGATCGCGTGGCCGCAAACCGTGCTCAATTTGGAGCCTCCTAGCTCCCTCTACCTATAAATATAGACCTCCCCCCGAAAATTCCGGATCCATACCACCCTAACCCTAGCCCCGCTCCTCATCCGCGCGTCGGACGCGTCCGGGCCGCGCCGGACGCTACCGCCGCCACCAATCACGAGCCGCCACGTGGCCCCGCTCGCGCCCCACATCGCCGCCTCCACCGCGGGCCCGTGAGCCCACGGCCGGCCACCGCGGCCCATCGCGCCCGCGCCGCCGCTCGGTCCCCGCCTCTTGTCGTCCTCCTCGCCGCGCCGCCTGCCTCCTTCCTCGCCGGCGTCCGCCATCGCCGACCGCCGCCCCGCGCCGCCCTGCTCCGCCCCGCTCCGCCTCGTCGCCGGCGGCCGCCGCTCCGCCCTGACTCCACATCGCCTCGCTGGCCTCTCCGTCCTCCTCCTCCCGGCCGGCCACCGCGTCAACGACTCCTGCCGCCGTCACCCCGTCTCCGGCGAAGCCCCGGTCAACCTCGGGTTGCGTGCAGCTCCAGATCTGGATCGAAAACTGGGGTTGACTTTTTCTCCTGTCCCAGTAATTTTTGGCATTCTTCATCGCATCATAACTTTGCACACGTGGCTCTGTTTTGGGCGTGTAGCATATCAAATTGTTCGTCCCGACGAGTACTTCATTTCATTCCATTGCACCATGTTCATTTGAGCTCATCTTTTTGCCCTCAATGCTGTTGCAAGAGTGCTAGTTTATATTAGTTTCAGATTCTTATCAGTAATTGGACATTTGTCATTTTTCCATGTTTAGTGTGTGCCTCCTATGAACTTTAGCCCTTTATGTGTTTTGAAGTATGCCATGCCATCTTTACAGGGGTGTATGCCATGTATTTTTGTGATCTCTGTGGTGACTAGCACAAGCATGCAAAGTAGCTCTCATAATGTTGCTGATTTCAGGGACTTAGAAATCTTCTAAGTTTTGGCCCTGTTAATATTTTTATGCCATGTATTCATGTTGCTACAGAGGGATCCATGCCTCTCTTGAGCATGATCAGTAAGGATGTTTTGTAGATATTGTTGTGCTCTATCCATCCATGTCCTTGTTTGCAATTATGGATCACCCTAGCTTGACTCAATCGAGCTCTACTTTTGCTATAAAATGTTCCTGACAGAATGTTTACATGTTAAGAATTTTTGCCGAGGTTGTTATAGTTGATCCATGCATGCTATGGTGTTCTTCTTGCCATGTTTAGCTTCTATGCCATGTCTACTTGCTAGGTGTATGCTTAGTTTGTCATGCAATGCCTTGTGGTGAGTGCATCGAGCTAGTAAACATGCCTACTTAATATCTATTTTTCCATGTTCCAGTTTTCTACTAAGTCTGAATCTGTTAACAAAAATTGCTATGTTCACATGGTTGCCATTGTATTTTCTGATCCCTTTTGGCTTATGGTCAGTAAGGGAATTTTGTTGTATGCTTTGTGTAGTTTCATGCCATGCTTTGCTTTGCCATGATATGTTCCTGTAGCATGTTGATATCGTGTTCTAAACATTGCTTCCTGATGTTAAATTCATGACATGTTAATTTCACTAAGTTTGTAACCTGATATCTTTTGCACTTTTGCCATGCTTGCTTGAACCTTCTATTGAGTGAATTAGCCATAGCTCAGTGTTCATCTTTTGTCAAGCATCTTGAGTGGATCCCTGACATGTGTTTTGTTGTTATGTTAGAGTGTAGTAGCTTAATTTTCTTGTTGCATTTAGATGGTCTCGTGCTGTTAATCGCAGATCGGTGCCATATTTGTTTTGCTTGTCATTTGCAAACCGTGCATCCGTTTCCGGTGATCTTTATATCGATTTCGACCGAAATCAACTCCTCTTTCCATTGGCACTCTTGGTTTTCCAAGTTGAGGCCAGGTTCAATCATTCCTTTCCGAAGCATGCATATGCATTGCATGTCGCATCCCGCATGTCATGCCATGTTTTGCATCATGTTGCTTGTGCATTGCACGTGGTTGATTGTGTCTCCCTTTGCTTGTGTTCTTGCTTGGGTAGAGCCGGGAGATGAGTACGTGATCGAGGATCCCGTTGAGTACGCTTACGAGGATCAAGCTAACGTCAACTCGGAGAACTTTGCAGGCAAGATGACCATACCCTCGAAATCACTTCTATCTTTGCTTGCTAGATGCTCGCTCTTTTGCTATGCCTATGCTACGATTCCTACCACTTTCTTATCATGCCTCCCATATTGCCATGTCAAACCTCTAACCCACCTTGTACTAGCAAACCGTTGTTTGGCTATGTTACCGCTTTACTCAGCCCCTCTTATAGCGTTGCTAGTTGCAGGTGAAGATTGGAGTTTGTTTCCTTGTTGGAACATGTTTATTGTTGGGATATCATTATTATATCTTGATCTATTTTAATGCATCTATACACTTGGTAAAGGGTGGAAGGCTCGGCCTTATGCCTGGTGTTTTGTTCCACTCTTGCCGCCCTAGTTTCCGTCATACCAGTGTTATGTTCCTTGATTTTGCGTTCCTTACACGGTTGGGTTATAATGGGAACCCCTTGACAGTTTGCCTTGAATAAAACTCCTCCAGCAATGCCCAACATTGGTTTTACCATTTGCCACCTAGCCTCTTTTTCCCTTGGGTTCTGCGGACTCAAGGGTCATCTTTATTTTAAACCCCCGTCCCAGTGCTCCTCTGAGTGTTGGTCCAACCTGTCAGCTGCTGGTGGCCACCAGCGGCAACTCTGGGCTGGCCTACCGGAACCTTGGACAATCCGGTGTGCCCTGACAACGAGATATGTGCAGCTCCTATCGGGATTTGTCGGCACATTCGGGTGGCTTTGCTGGTTTAGTTTTACCATTGTCGAGATGTCTTGTAGCCGGGATTCCGAGTCTGATCGGATTGTCTTGGGAGAAGGAATATCCTTCATTGACCGTGAGAGCTTGTGATGGGCTAAGTTGGGACAACCCTACAGGGATTTGATCTTTCGAAATCCCTGCCCGCGGTTATGGGCAGATGGGAATTTGTTAATGTCCGGTTGTAGAAAAACCTGAACCTAACTTAACTAAAATGAATCAACGGAGTGTGTGCCCGTGATGGTCTCTTTTCGGTGGAGTCCAGGAAGAGAACACGGTTTCGTGTTATGCTTGAACGTAGGTTGTTCTAGCATCATTTCTTGATCATAGTTTATCGATCATGCCTTTGCCTTCTCTTCTCGCTCTCATTTGCATATGTTAGCCACCATATATGCTAGTGCTTGCTGCAGCTCCACCTCATACCTTTTACCCTTCCTATAAGCTTAAATAGTCTTGATCGCGAGGGTGTGAGATTGCTGAGTCCCCGTGACTCACAGATTCCTTCAAAACCAGATGCAGGGACCGATGATACCGCTCCAGGAGATTCGACTGAGCTCAAGTGGGAGTTCGATGAGGACTCAGGACGATACTATGTTTCCTTTCCAGACGATCAGTAGTGGTGCCCAGTTGGGGCGATCGGGGACTTTGTTGCATTTGGGGTCGTTCTTTATTTTGGTTGCGTAGTCGGACCTTGATTGTATCTAGATGAATGTAATGATATTTATGCTATTGTGTGACGTGGCGAGTGTAAGCCAACTATGTACCTCTTTTCCTTATTTATTACATGGGTTGTGTGAAGATTACCCCACTTGCGACATTGCTTACAATGCGGTTATGCCTCTAAGTCGTGCTTGGACATGTGGGAGATGTAGCCGCATCGTGGGCGTTACAAGTTAATGGAAACACAGAATGCTCGCTCCGCACGAAGGAGCACACTGCGACCCTCGCAGCAGAAGCACAAAGCAGCCTTATGAGGCAAACCACCAATTCGGCGAAAAAGACCGTGGACACCTTCAAGCGAGTCCGGAGCACCTTGCAAGAGGATCACCAGGCACGTTTAGAGCTCGCCTAGCAATTCAGCCTCCGTCCCAGTCCCAGTCAAGCGGCGAAATTTGCGCCACGCGTACATAATTACGCACTCAAGATACCAAGGGCATAGGCGGAGGCATGGCTCGTAATGCGGCTCAACCGCTTGAGGACCCGTATACCTTTAACATTTTCTTCCTTCCAGGCCCCTATTCTTTGAAGGCCCTCTCCGATCGTCCGATTATCGGACCCGTCACGGGAAAGAAACACCAAGGAAGCAAGAAGCTTTGACGTACAGGGGAATCCTCAGGTGGTCTCTGATAACGATCTGTATACCTGTTTTACATACCCACACGCAGCTTAACCTTGGATAGGACATGTCAAATAGTCCTATTTTTTACTTATTGCACTACATGTATACATACGCTTTGACGTATCAGTCAAATAACAATATACAACATTAGCTCATTATTGCATTCCTTTATGTTTTTTTTCCTGTCTGCTTACTTATGACATGTTGCACCCGTACATTCTGATACGACCAGTGCGCCAGGGGCTTCAGTTTACCCCATAACATGGCATGAAAAGTCCGAACAGTTTCGATAGTGCGGCACCCCAAACTTATAGCATTATATGCACCAGCTCTGAATCATGTCTTGGGTCAATAGTTGGGTTTGCCCGGCTCCCATGTTTTGGTACCTTACGTTCCGCTATATCGGCTAAGGTAGCACTGGGAGAACTACTGCGATTGTGTCCCGGTTCTTCCGAACGAGCACCTCAGTAGACAAAGCCGAAAACTGACTGTCACGATGCGGCGAGTGCTGGTCACTGTTCGAGAGGTCTCAAATCCTTCAAGATTTTTTCCACTTCGGGCGAGGAGTCGGCCTTGTCCGATTTAGGCGTACATAGCGCCCCAAGTTCGGCCTTCTGAATACTAGGGGCTTCGCCAAAATTTAAAATTGTAGACTTCTATGGCTAAGTGAGAGTGATAAAGCCTTATAGTCTGATTACCCGGTTCGTTGTGCTGAACACCTCCTTTGAAGGACCCAAAACTAGGATAAAGAGTGATCAGGTTTATCCCGAACACCTCAATACTAGTTACATGGGGGCAGAAGCCAACGACTTGCCAACTCTCAAATTTTATAAACGGCCGCATAGAAGGTAATATTTTAAATTAACAAGCGTTACATAGTGTACATGAACTCGTTTCATATTACTAGATCAAAGAGTACATTCATTCAAATATCACATCCTTAGCACATTCATCTGCCACAAGGCGAGCACCCTTCAAGACACTGTCATACTACTTTTCGGGGTGGCGATGCTCCTTGCCCTCCGGTGGCCCCTCCTTCACCAGCTTTTCGGCGTCCATCTTCGTCCAGTGCACTTTCGCCCGGGCAAAAGCCCTATGCGCACCCTCAATGCAGGCGGACCACTTTATGACTTCAAGCCGAGGGCAGGCATTTACAAGCCGCCTTACCAGGACGAAATAGTTGTCGGGTAGGGGGTCGCCAGGCCACATCCGGACTATGAGGCCCTTCATGGCCAGTTCGGCCGCCTTATAAAGCTCGACCAACTACTTCAATTGGTCTCTCAAGGGCATCGGATGTTCGGTTCCAGTATACTGAGACCAGAACAACTTCTCCGTCGAGCTCCCTTCCTCGGCCCGGTAGAACTCTGCGGCATCCGACACACTATGGGGTAGATCTGCAAATGCTCCTGGAGAGGTCCGAATTCGGGTAAGTAAAAGGAAAGTTTCCTTCACATGCTTGCTTTGCATAAAGAATGCCTTACCCGCCGCTATCTTCGTGACCGCCTCAATTTCCTGGAGGGCCTTTTGGGCTTCGGCCTTAGCATTTTGTGCGTTCTCGAGGGCCTTTGCAAGCTCGGACCCTTGTGTCTTAGAGTCATACTCCAAGGACTCGTACTTCTTGACAAACTCCTGGAGCTCTTGCTGAACCTCGCCGACTCGGGCCTCTGGCTTCTCGCGCTCGGCGCGCTCCTTGGCCGCTTTGCCTTCGGCCTCGGACATCGCCTTCTTCAGGGTCGCCACCTCGGTCGTGGCCCATAGCAAGATTCATGACGATCCTGTGATCTAATAACCAGTTTCCTTTTTCTTTATCAATAAACATACGAGGTATCACTTACCTTTGTTCTCCTCGAGCTGCCTCTTGGTAAGGCCGAGCTCTTTCTCGGACCGCTCAAGGTCCCGCTTCAGTGCGGAGACCTCCGCCATGTGAGTGGCAGCGGCCAGCAGTGAAGCCTGCTTATTCACATAGACATATTCTGATTAGACTCCTGTGATTATTATTTGATCCTCTGTTCGGCCTTTCTTCCGAACACCAAACAGAGCATCAGGGGCTACTATCTATGCTGTAACATTTTCTCACAATTTGATTACTTACCTCAAAGCCTGTTAGGAGGCTGGCACATGCTTCAGTCAGTCCACTTTTGGCGGACTGAATCTTCTTGACCACCGCACTCATGATAGTGCGGTGCTCTTCGTCAATGGAAGCGCCGCGAAGCGCTTCCAGCAAATTGTCCGATGACCCTGGATGGACAGAGGCCATCGGCACAGACTTGCTACCCCCGACATTAGAGCCCATGGGAGTCTTGCCCCTTGTGCGCCCAGCGTCCGGAATGTCGCCTTGGGGCGCTTCCGGAACTGTCTCCCCTTGGTTTGGTACCTTTTGAGATAGCACCTCGATGTCGTCCATAGGGCGCGGGGAGGAGGCAGTCGGGAGTGAATCGATGTTCATCTCCGACGGGCCCAAAGACTCATCCGAAGAGGATACGTCGATACGAGCTTTGGAGGGGCTGCATGATCATGTTCGGCACGATAAGAAGTAATAGAATAAAACATACCAAGAACTATTACGGTATCCGGATACTTACGACTTCGCCAGGGGCTTGTCCCTGGGTACCCACTCCTCGTCGCTAAAAGCGGCCGCCGTGGAGCAGTCCGGAAGGAGAGTCCTTCCCTTCTTGGACCCTTCCGCTTCCCCTGACGGGGCGACCTTCCTTTTCTTGTCTCCCCCGGTTGGGGGGGGACTTTCCTCTTCCTCCTCCTCGTTTTC
The DNA here is from genome assembly GCF_056163025.1 of Triticum urartu. Taxonomy (NCBI): domain Eukaryota; kingdom Viridiplantae; phylum Streptophyta; class Magnoliopsida; order Poales; family Poaceae; genus Triticum; species Triticum urartu. Next base: position 462,042,664 of record NC_141873.1, on the reverse strand, counting down.
GTGGGAGGATGGCACCTCGGTGTTATCGGATGATGATTCCGATACAACCTTGCGCCGGAGACCTTTCTTGGTCCCCATGGCCTTCTTCTTGGCCTTCTTCTCCGGCGCCTCATAGGGCGCCGGAACCAGCATCTCCGTTAAGAGAGCACTTGATGGATCCTTGGGCAGTGGGGACGGACAATCAATCTGCTCCGCTATCGCGACCCATTCCTATTAAATGGCGTGGAGGCTTAGATCCACCACATGATTATACTGAGGAAAGAAACATCTTATGAGATATAGGGAGCTTACCGGATTGGCAGGGCGCTTTGCGCTGAGTCCGCGGTCCTCGATAAGGGAAGGAGGTACCTCGGCGGACTTGAACAGCACCCTCCAGATGTCCTGGTGTGTCGTGTCGAAGAGCTCTCGCAGTGTCTGGTGCTTAGCCGGGTCGAACTCCAACATATTGAATGCCCGTCTTTGACACGGGAGGATCCGGCGGAAGAGCATGACCTGGACCACATTGACAAGCTTGATTTTCTTGCTTATCATGTTTTTAACACAGTTCTGGAGTCCGGTCAGCTCCACCGATGAACCCCGGGATAGGCCCTTCTCTTTCTAGGAGGTGAGTCGCGTGGGGATGACGGATCGAAATTCAGGGGCCACCACCCAGTTGGTGTCGCGCGGTTCGGTGATGTAGAACCACCCCAATTGCCACCCCTTCACTGTCTCCACATAGGAGCCTTCGAGCCAAGTGACGTTGGGCATTTTTCCCGCCATGGCGCCTCCGCACTCCGCTTGCTGGCTGACCACCACCTTCGGTTTAACGTTGAAGGTTTTCAGCCACAGGCCGAAGTGGGGCTTGATGCGGAAGAAGGCCTCGCACACGATGATAAACGACGAGATGTTGAGGATGAAATTTGGGTCCAGATCGTGGAAGTCCAGCCCGTAGTAGAACATGAGCCCGCGAAAAAATGGGTGGAGGGGAAATCCCAGCCTGCAGACAAAATGGGTAAGGTACACAACCCTTTCATAGGGTTCGGGGGTGGGGACGATCTGCCCCTCGTCCGGGAGCCGGTGTGTGATGTCTTCGGCCAGGTATCCGGCTTCCCGAAGCTTCGTAATGTTCTCCTCCGTAATGGAGGAGACCATCCACATGCCTCCCGCTCCGGACATGTTTGGAGTGGTTTTATGGAGAAAATGCAAACTTGGGCGCTGCAGCTCGAGTGCGCAAGAATGGATGGGCAGGGAGAAGAAGGCGTGGGTGAAAAGGAGGAGTCCTTGTCCCTTTATAAGGGCGGAAGAAGCTATGCGCCTCCCCACCTGCCTGGTAAACTTGCTAATTCCCCAAGTGCCGTAATTGATGGCGCGGTTGGGTTACCCACACCCGTATTGATGAGAATCCCGTGATAAGGGGACACGATCTCTGCTTCGACAAGACGTGCCACGAAAACCGCCTCGCAATATGTGTAGTAGCTGGTTGAGAAAAACGGTTCGAATAATGACCGGGCCATGGCGTGATGTCACGTTATGAAAAGTTGTCAGCAGATTAGATTTGTGGAAATATTATACTCTCTACGGTGGTATGTGAAATTTGTTTTGCAGAGCCGGACACGATCCTTGTGTTCCGAAATCTTCTGTGTAGTATTCGGAGGAGGAACCCGCCTTGCAATGCTGAAGACAATTTGCGTGCCGGACTCATCGTCATTGAAGCCAGGTTCAGGGGCTACTGAGGGAGTCCTGAATTAGGGGGTCCTCGGACAGCCGGACTATATTCTTCGGTCGGACTATTGGACTATGAAGATACAAGATTGAAGACTTCGTCCCGTGTCCGGGTGGGACTCTCCTTTGCGTGGAAGGCAAGCTTGGCAGTTTGGATATGTAGATCTCCTACCTTGTAACCGACTCTGTGTAACCCTAGCCCCCCCTAGTGTCCATATAAACCAGAGGGTTTAGTCCATAGGACAACAACAATCATAATCATAGGTTAGCTTCTAGGGTTTAGCCTCTACGATCTCATGGTAGATCAACTCTTATAATACTCATATCATCAAGATCAATCAAGCAGGACGTAGGGTATTACCTCCATTGAGAGGGCCCGAACCTAGGTAAACATTGTGTCCCCTGCCTCCTGTTACCATCCGCCTTAGACGCACAGTTCGGGACCCCCTACCCGATATCCGCCGGTTTTGACACCGACACCAGGCGCGCCCGATCCTTCAATGGTCATTACTGCCTTATCCTTGCACCTTTTATTGCGCTTCTTGTTCTTCTTCTTCTTCTTCTGACTGGTGGCCTCGTCGTCATCTTCTGAGTCGATGTCGATGCCACCCTCTTCTCCGGGGAGCCGTCTCCCCTCGTCTACCCGAGCACACTTAAGCTCCTTCACAATCTTGGGCAGTCGAACGTTCATCTTGGAACGTATCCAACGATTGTGCATGTTGGACTGGAATGCAGCTATCACTGCTGCCGGGTGGATGTCTGCAATGTTCCTGTGTACTTGGCTGGACCTCTTCATGTACTTCCGCAGGGTCTCTCCTTCTTTCTGCGGGAGGAGCTGCAAGTCGTTGGGCCGCCCTGGTTCTTGATGGCTGCCCGTGAAGGCACCAACGAACTCATGGCACAGGTCAGCCCAGGACGAAATGGAGTTCTCTGGCAGGTGCATCAGCCAAGACCTCAATTTGGCTTGAGCGCCAAAGGGAAGTAGTTGGCAGACACCTTCTCATCTCTTCCCTCGGTAGCTTGAACAACAATGGTGTAGATGCTCAAGAACTCTACTGGGTTCAGTCTCCCGTCATACTTCTCTGGTATCTCTGGCTTGAACATGCGAGTGGATGGCCAACGGACTTGCCGCAACTCATGGGTGAAGGCAAGGCACCCAGCTTCGAAAGGCAGGTACCCGCCTTCGGCGAGTGCGGGCTCGTCGACGTCGGGGCCATCTCGCCTGTCGGACTGGTGGTGGGTGTCGCGGCGTTGCTTGATGGTGACACGCGCGCCTTCCCTTTGCCTGTCCTCCAGGACTCGCGTTAGCCTTGACGCCACGAGGGTCGGATGGAGCCATCGAGACGTCGTCGAGCTCTTGGTCACGTGGCTCTCGTGCTGGCTCCCATGGAGGGGATTGCACCGTAGGGGGGGCCCTTCGGCACGGTTAGCAGCGTGGGCCGTTGTTGTCGCGTGGGGAGGCTGTGGCGGGCCAGCTCGCTGTGATCCTCCAACTTCAGCAAAACCGACTAGGCTTTGGATGGTGGCTCTCCACTCATCTATCTGATCGGCTGCCGGCAGAAATCTCAACAACGGTTGGGCCCGTGCCATGGCCTCCAAAGCGGTGCTTGGCATGGATGTCGATGAAGATCAGAACGTCGCCCGGCTCCTGATGGTGCCGGCAGTGGCCGCATCGTGTTCTTGTCGCCGTGAGCCACCGCTAGGATGACACGGTGACGAGGTGGTGGCGCTTGGGGACCAGTGGCTCCGTTTGGTGCATTGGTTGGGTCAGCTCGCTTCAGGGCTGATGCATGCCCTGTGGCCGTGCCTGTGGCGGGAACGGCCGGAGAGTTCCGATTTAGCCTAGAACGAGTGCCGCCGTTGCGGGTGTGCCCTTCGGCCGGGCGGATAGGTGCAGAAGGAATGATCTCTCTAGCTGTACCCCGCGGAGCATGGTCGTTGGGATATTGGTGGTGTTGTCCTTCTCCGGTGCCTCCCGCTCCTGCTTTGGCCGCAGGGGAGGTCGTGACGATGTCGCCTGTGTCGACCGTGCCCCCCCGCAGTGTCCACGTCCCCTCGCAGAAATGGAACCATTCAAATTAACAAGTTCTCGATTCTCGTGGCAATGCATCTATATTGGAAAATTGGAGACACTGTTCTACTCATGATCTACTAAGGCACAGGAGGGCTCTTCCTTTTCATTGACGAGATGCCGAGTCGCCGTGATCAAGCTGCTTCCACTGGATAGTTGTGGTTGTTGGCCCTCAGCCACTTAAAATGTGCTAGCTGTTACTATATATGTTAAGTATGTAGATATGGACCATATGGTTCTTGGCCCTTAGCCTCTTAAAATGTGATAGTTGTTACTATGTTAAGTATGTAGATATGGACCATATGGTTGGCAAAACCATGTTACGAAGATCCTCCTTTTGTCGAATAGTGTAACCACTATATATATATATGTGTGTGTGTGTGTGTGTTACTCAAATGTTGTTACCCAAGTTCATAAATTTTCATGGAAAGTATAAGTATCGTACACAGTTCATTGGGTTTAAGCGTGTGCCCGATGACCAGAAGGCAGTTGCATATTAATTGTCCATATTGCAAATTCACACACGTTATCATAAGGAAATGTATGTGTAACATACTAATCATCGCACACGAGTACTCGCAGATGCATCATGTGCGATACTCCGCCACCGCAAGCAACTAGTTTGCATTTTTCAAAGTTTTTTGTACACACAGAATCACACACGAAGTAACTTCATTGACCGTCTGTGTTGTAATTTCTCATCGCAAATAGTTCATCCAAGTAGGTTGTTTGCCACGTATCACCCACATCTTGTTTACACGACTCGTTTGTGTTCTTTTGGCTCATCGCAAACAGTTCATCCATGTGAACTGTATGCCGCATATCACACACATCTTGTTAAGTTGAACCGTTTCTGTTGTGTTCCCTAATCGAAAACAGTTCGTCTGAGTTAACCGTATGTCGTATATCGCACACACATTGATATGGCTGCCCGTTTATGTTGTTCTACCTCATCGCAAACAGTTCGAATGGATTAACCATGTGTCCTGCATCACACACACATTGTTATGGCTGCCCGTTTATGTTGTTCTGCCTCATCACAGACAGTTTGAATGGATTAACCGTGTGTCCTGCATCGCACACGCAACTAAAATTTGAACAGTGTTTGATGGCTCCGCCATTGCAAACGTTTTGCACCTTTTTGACGGGTTTTTTACACCACCGTTTGCGATTATTGCATCATAGACAGTTTCGGCAAAGGGTCTCTGATCGTAGTGTCGCGTTAGCAGTATCCTGCAGTAGTGTACCTTTATCTTATTTTGCAATTTTATTTACCTTTATCCTTGCAAGTAACCATGAAGGGATTGACAACCCCTTTATCGCATAGTGTGCAAGTATTTGATTGTTTGTGTAGGTGCAATCATTGGTGACTTGTGTGTTCCTCCTACTGGATTGATACCTTGTTTCTCAACTGAGGGAAATAGTTATCTCTACTTTGCCACATCACCCTTTCCTCTTCAAGGGAAAAACCAACGCAAGCGCAAGAAGTAGCAGGAAGAATTTTTGGTGCCGTTGCTGGGGAGGATGATCTACATCAAGCCTACCAAGTACCCATCATAAACTCTCATATCTTGCATTTATATTATTCACCATTTTCCTCTCGTTTTCATCTCCCCCACTTCTAAAACATTTTCAAAAAAATACAAAAATATTTTCCTTTTATTTGCCTTCTTTCCATTTGCCTTTGTCTTACTTGGTATGTTTGCTTGTTAGCTTGGCATAATTGTATGTTTATTCCAAATAAGAAGCAAAAAGCTTATGGGTGCTCATCCACTTGCTAATCTTTTTAAAAGATCCAATTATTATGAACCAATTTCTAGTGAGTTGGGTGCACTAGATTATCTTTATGAAGTTTTGCTTGAAATTCGTGAATCTGAAAATTGTGATGAAGTGCTAAAAGAAGAAATTTATAAAGTGATCCATGATAGCTCCTTGAATGAAAATCATGATTGCAATGATCTTATTATAAATTCTATTAATGTCAATTGTGCTAATAATATGCAAACCCCAATCTTGGGTATGCTAATTTTGTTATGTCCACTACTTATTGCAATGATCATGATTGGGGTGATAATGCTTCTTATGATCTTAAAATTTTATTTAAGCCTCATGATGAATATGTTTGCGATAATATTGAAAGTGAGTTTGGAAGAGTGTCAACTTTAGTTAAAAATAGACCCACATATTTGGAGAGTGTTCAATATTATTATTATTTTTTGATAAAATGGGTTTGAAGAGGTCATGACTTTAGTTCATGTTAATCCCACTATCTTGGAAGATTATATAAGTTTTATGCATGTGGATCATGAAGAAAAAAATTTATATGATAGCTATATTTTTGAATTTGGTTATGATACTACATGTAATTATTATGAGAGAGGAAAACATGGTTGTAGAAAATTTCATGTTATTAAATTACCTCTCGTTATCTTGAGATTGCTATTGTTTCTTTCTTCTTCCTTGCATATCCTAGTTTTGCTTGTCTGGATAAATCTTTTCCCTATAAAATGCCTATGCATAGGAAGTATGTTAGACTTAAACTTCTTTTTAACATGATATATGATGCTCTCTTTGTGCTTCGGTTTTTTGTCTTTCATGTGAGCATCATTAAAATTATCAACGCCTAGCTAAAAGGCTTTAAAGAAAAGCGCTTGTTGGGAGACAACCCGATATTTTTATTTTTTGCTTTTATGAGTTTACACAATTATACTTCTGTTATGATTGTGTTTTAGTATTTTAATTAGTGTTTGTGCCAAGTAAGAACTTTGGGATGATTTAGAATATTGTTGATTTGATTCTGTGAGAAAACAGAGACTTTTGCATCCAGTAGCAGAATTGTTAAAATTTGCTGGAGCATGATAGAATTTTGAATTTTTTACACTTTATTCATATACAAATTGCCCACATTGTCGTAAGTTTTCAGAACTTTTGATGTTACAAAATTTTGGCTAAGTTACAGATTACTACAGACTATTCTGTTTTTGACAAATTCTGTTTTCATTGTGTTGTTCGCTTGTTTTAATGAATCCATGGGTCGTATTGGGGGGGTATGAACCATGGCGAAGTTAGAATACAATAGATATAATGAAAATATAAAATTGGTATGAGTTTACAACAGTACCTTAAGCTGGCGATTTGCTTTATTATACTAACGGATCTCAAGATTTTTCTGTCGAGTTTTGTGTTGTGACGTTTTCATGTTTTGGGCGAAGTTTTGATGGACTAGGGAATAAGGAGTCTAAGCTTGGGGATGCCCATGACACCTCAAGGTAATATTCAAGGACAACCAAGCACCTAAGCTTGGGGATGCCCCGGAAGGTATCCCCTCTTTTGTCTACGATCCATCGGTAAATTACTTGAGGCTATATTTGTATTCAACACATGATATGTGTTTTGGTTGGAGCATCTTGTATTATATGAGTCTTTGCTTTATTTGATTTTTAGCTTGCCACAATCATCCTTTCTGGACACACGTTTTGAGAGGGACACACATTAATCGTGAATTGGTTAGAATACTCTATGTGCTTCACTTGTATTTTTGGAGATAAGTAGTTGCTCTAGTGCTTCACTTATATCTTTTAGAGCACGGCGGTGGTTATATTTTAAAGAAATTGATGAACTCTCGTACTTCACTTATGTTATTTTGAGAGTCTTATAAATAGTACGGCAATTTTCTTGGGTTATGAATTTAGTCCTAATATGATGGGTATTCAAGACGGATATAATAAAAACTTTCATGAAGATCATTGAAAAAATGAGAAGTTTGATTCCTTGAATTTGTTTTGAGATATAAAGATGGTAATATTAGAGTCACGCTAGTAAGTAATTGTGGTTTAGTAAGAATATATGTGTTAAGGTTGTGATTCCCGAAGCATGCACGTATGGTGTCTCGTTATGCTATAAAATTGGAGCATGATTTATTATTGATTGTCTTACTTTAAGTATGTGAGTTCTTTATGACTAATGTGAGTCCATGGATTATATGCACTCTCACCTTTCCGATTTTTCTATCCTCTTCGGCTCTGTGCATTGCCCCTTCTCACCTTGAGTTGTGGTGCAAACTTCGCCGGCGCATCCAAGTCACATGATATGATACGCTGTATCACACATAAGCCACCTTATATCTTCCTCAAAATAGCCACCATACCTATCTATTATGGAATTTCATAGCCATTCCGAGATATATTGCCATGCAACTTCCACCGTGTCGTTTTATTATGACACATATCATCATTGTCATATTGCATTGCATGATCATATAGTTGACATAGTATTTGTGGATTGGCCACCATTAATGTTTTTATACATGTCATGCTAGATCATTGCACATCCCGGTACACTACTGTTGGATTTCGGGTTCCGGCAGACCCTTGAGGTTCGAACACTGGGGTGCACACGGAGATCTCTCCCCTACCGATCTACGTCCAATCTCCTCGTGTGATCTAAGCTGGAATCAACGAACAACACAAGGGACACGAGGTTTATACTGGTTCGGGCCACCATTGTCGTGTAATACCCTACTCCAGTGTGTGGTGTGGTGGATTGCCTCAGGGGCTGGTGATGAACAGTACAAGGGAAGAACAGCCTCGCGAGAGGTGTTCTTGAGCTGGTGCGATGAACTGTTAGGGTGAGTTCAGTCGCCTCTTTCTCTGTATGTCCCTCTGGGGTGCCTTTACTCTATGGTGGCTAGCTCTATTTATAGAGGCCCTGGGCCTCTCCCCAAATAATGAGCGGGAAGGGCGCCAACACTTGGCCATTTTGAAGGGGAACATATAGTACGAGTTATCCTGACCAAAGGTGGTCTTCAGCTGCCAAAAGCACTGGTGACGACGCCGTCTTGGGCTCCACGGTGACCTCCGTCCGACTGCTCTACTGGTCTTGGTCTCGTTGCATCGGAATGGCAACCTTTGCCCGATGCCCTGGCCTGTGCTTGCCCCCTTTGCACCAAAGGGGAAACAAGGACATTGCGCAGGCCGGCGCCCGCCTGGCGCCCGACTAGTCTCGATTGTCATGGCTTGCGTCACGGGCTCCCCGCGAGGTATTCCCGCCTTGATCTCTCCGCCTCCTCACGAGCCTGTCTGATGAGGCTGCCTCTGAGGAAGCTTTCTGTTGTCCGCCCCGCGAGGCTTGGCCCCTTGCGAGGGTCTTGAGCTTGAGCTGATGAAGATGGGCTGCGCTGGGCCCCCACTTGAGCCACGCCGCAGGCAGGCAAGTCTGGGGACCCCCGTTCCTAGAACGCCGACAGTAGCCCCTGGGCCCAAGGCGCGCCCGGGCTTGGCCTGGCGGGGAAGCGAAGGGATAAGCGTGAAGCGCCGCGGGCCCCAACAGCCTGTGGCCTTGGGCGCCGCGTGGCGGTTGACTGGACGAGGGTGTCTGCGCTTCCCCACGATGCCTCGGCGGCCGCACGACTTGACAAGTCCCTGCATGCAGAGAGACCGGTCATGATTACCTGCGATCGTGGTGCTCGACGGTTGGTCTCCTCCGGCTATAAGTACGGGGCTGCATGAGCCCCTTCAGCCCGTCCCTTCTTGCTGCTCCTTTTCTTCTTCTTGGCTACTCGCCGTCCCCATGGCGCCAAAGAGATTCTCGGCCGTGGAGAAAGGAAAGGCCCCCCCAGGCAGGGCCTGACTCCCCCCGACCAAGTGCGGCTGAGGCCGCCCTCGCAAGTATACCACGGTCCCCATGGAGGCCTCCCACGGCCGGGGAGGCAGTTCCTTGTGTGGTGGTGAGCGCCCGGTTGCCGACGGGGGGCACGCCGTGGGCGTGCGCCACCCTAGGCCACGCTTTCGCTCTGCGGAGGTGCTGCCGGAGTTCGTCATGTGGTCGGCAGACCCATTCAGCACCCAGCTCTAGCTCCCCCGTTTCTTCGTAGATGAACTGCCGGCCAGTGCTCAGTGCGGCTTCTGGCTCCAGGCAGACGGCTGCTGCAGTAGGGCCTCCTGGGCTTCGCTGGAGGTCTCCGTTTCTGGGAATGGGGCTCTGACACGCGGCTGGCAAACGTTTTCCCGCGCACGCGGCCTGGGCCGGTGGTGCACCCTGTACTTCAAGTTTGATGGCGACGCCACCCTCTACATGAGGGTGTTCGGGGAAGATGGTCGCCGTGCCGGGTGCTGCCCTGAAGACGACGACCGCGGCCGCCTGCCCAGCCCCGGCACTGACCAGGATGAAGATGGCGACTGGCGTACAAGCGGCGGTGCTCGGGGTTCGCTGAGCTTCGGCGACCCCCTCTCAGGCAGCAGCTCCTCTAGCGGTGGCCGCGACCAGCCCCCACGCCGTCGCGCCCGCCTGGGTGAAGGTTGCGGGTCAGCCCGCCGTCGCGCCCTGATGAAGCGAGAGGAGGGATCCGTCTGAGCCCCAGGAGCAGCTTGAGCCTTCGCTATGGGTTGGTGCAGGACGAATCGCGCCCGTTTTGTTTTCTTTCTTATCCTGCGTAAAAATAGAAAGTAATGTAGGGCCCCGCGGGGGCGTGTTAGAACTGCTGCTGTTTAACCATCGCGTTGTTTCCGCTATTTCTACGCTGTGTTTCCGCGCTGCGCACCCATGTGCAGGATCTATTTTAGCTCGATGGGGCTTGGCGCGGTCCTCGCCTCCCGAGGCCATGGCCTCGTCGTGCGCTTCGTGCCCTGCAAGGATCAGTAGGAGGGCTAACTTATGGTCTTGGTTGTGGGGGCGATCGGCCCAGGTCCTGAGCTCGTGTCGCGATGCCCGTGGGGCACGGACTGGGAGGGGTGCTCCCGCAGAGGACTCGGATAGGAAAGCTCCAAATGATCGGGACAGAAAACACTCGCGAGGGCGCCCGCGAACCTCCCTCGTGAGACTTGTGCGGGAGAAAACGAGGCAAGCGAGTCAGAAAGACAAAGAGTCACAAGCCAGGAACGTCAGCAACTCCAATAAAACTTCAAACGAGAATAAACAAGCCAACTGCAGAAAGCAAATGGGAAAGCCGCGTCCGGCGCCTATTCTAGTCTTTGACGTCTTCTCACCAGCGTGGAGCTAAGTGCTGCCACTGGGCATGGGCGGGAGCCCCCGAGGCCCGAGGGCGGCACTCCGGAGACTCCGGGGCGTGTACAGCCCCACTCATTATTACGTGAGAGTGTCACGGGCGGCGAGCTTCACAGGAATTTGCCTTCTTCACAGGCACCGGGCCTTTCCCAAATCGCAGGAGCTTCACAAGCATTCGCCTTCTTCACAGGCACCGGGCCTTTCCCAAAACGCAGCAGCTTTACAGGCACCGGGCCTTTCCCAAAACGCAGCAGCTTCACAGGCATTCGCCTTCTTCACAGGAACCGGACCTTTCCCAAAACGCAGCAGCTTCACAGGCATTCGCCTTCTTCACAGGTACCAGGCCTTTCCTAGGCGCTAGGCCTCACTCAGGGATAGAACCTCCGGAGATGTTGAATGTTCCACGCGTTCTGGATGGGTACCCCCTCCAGGGTCTCCAAGCACGCGGAGCCAGGCCTGGAAACATGAACAACCTTGAATGGGCCCTCCCACATGGGAGAGAGCTTGTGTAGCCCCTCGCTGGAGAGAGCCCGTCTGAGCACGAGATCCCCTACCTCAAGAGTTCTGGGGCGGATGTTGTGGCAGTCGTATCGTCGTAGAGCCTGTTGATACCTTGCCACTCGCAGCGCAGCTTCTCGACGGCGTTCCTCCCCAAGCACGAGATCCGTCCCCCGCATGGCATCCTGCTACGTCTCGTCGAACGCCAGGACCCGTGCGGAGCGACACCTGACCTCGTGAGGGAGAACAGCCTCTGCTCCGTAGACGAGGAAGAACGGGGTCTCGCCAGTAGGCTTGGTCGCAGTTGTGCGGATTGACCACAGCATGGACTAGAGCTCGTCGTACCAGCCCCTGCCGCAGGCTTCCAGCTTCTTCTTGAAGGTCCTGGCTTTGAGGCCCCTCAGGACCTCTGCGTTGGCCCGCTCGGCCTGGCCGTTGCTCCGGGGGTGTGCTACCGAAGCGTAGCATATCTGCGTTCCAAGGTTAGCACAGTACGTTTTGAAGAGATTACTGGTGAATTGTGAACCGTTGTCGGTGATGATGCGGTTGGGCACCCCAAATCTGCTCACGAGGCCCTTGATGAATTTGACCGCTGAACCTGCCGGGATTGTGTGGACGGCTTCCACCTCAGCCCACTTGGTGAATTTGTCCACGACGACGTAGAGGTAGCGAGAGCCCCCTGGCGCCCGAGGAAACAGGCCCAAAATGTCCAGCCCCCAAACTGCGAACGGCCATGAGAGGGGTATAGTCTGTAGACCCCCCGCAGGCTGATGGATCTGCTTAGCGTGAAACTGGTAGGCCTCGCAAGCCTTCACAAGCTCAACGGCGTCGTTGAGCGCTGCGGGCCAATAGAATCCACTACGGAATGCCTTGCCGACGAGGGTCTGTGATGACGAGTGGTGCCCGCAGTCTCCGCCGTGTATGTCCGCCAGTAGCTCCTTCCCTTGCTCTCGGGAGATGCAACATAGGGACACGTCATTTGGTCGCTTCCTGTAGAGCTCTCCATCCCTAATGCAATAAGCCGTGGCCTGCCATGCCACATGCTCCGCTTCCTCCTCATTCTCCGGCAGAGTCCCTTGCATCAGGTAGTTCTTGAGCTCCGAGATCCAACACCCTTCCTGAGGCTCTAACGCCAGGAGCAGGCGTGCCCCTGAGGCTGGGCCGCAGACCGGGGCTCCTGAGGCAGGCGGCTGAGGGAGCTCCTTCCTTGGTTGCGCCGTGCTCGACAGTGACGGCACCGCCGAGGGTTTGAAGAGCTGCTCCTCGAAGACGCCAGGCTCCTGAGGCAGCCGCCTAGATGCCCTCTTGATAATGTCATCAACCTCCTGATTGGTGCCTCGAGGCACTGCTGCAACTCCAGCCCCCAGAACTGTTTCTCCATCTTGCGAACCTCAGCGAGGTAGGCTTCCATGTGCCCGTCCTTTGGCTCGTATATCTTGTTGGAGAAGTTGACGAGGAGCTACGAATCGCCCTTGATGATGAGGCGCTTCACCCCTAAGGCAATCGTGGCCTTCAAGCATGCTATTAGGCCTTCGTACTCCGCTATGTTGTTGGAGACCTTTTCTCCGTGCTGGAAGCAAAGTTGTACGACGTAGTAGAGTTTGTCCTGGGTAGGGATACGAGCACTGCGCCAGCTCCCGCACCGTGTCGGGAGAATGCCCCATCAAAGTACATGACCCAGCCATCTGGTGCTTCACTTCCCGAGGAAAGTGATCGGTCTTCGCCTGCCTCGAGACCCGGCGCTTCTGCCCATTCTGCCACGAAATCCGCAAGTGCAACTCCCTTGATGAATCTGGTCATACTGAATTCTAGATGAAATGCCTGTAGCTCAATGTTCCATTCAACAACCCTTCCAGCTGAGTTAGGGCTCCTGAGCACTCTTTCCAAGGGGTATGCCAAGACGACTTTGATGGGATGTCCTTGGAAGTAGCGGCGCAGCTTGCGTGAGGCCACTAGTAGCGCGAGGAGGAGTTTTTGAGGCGTGGGATACCATGCCCTTGCGTCCCCTAGCACCGTGCTGACGAAGTACACGGGATGCTCGACGAGGTTGAGGGTGCTGGCGCAGCTTGTGTCCTCCAGAGGTCGAGGCGTCTCTTGAGATGATGGAGCTCCTAGTGCTTGGTCGCCTGAAGAGGCCCCTCCTGCTCCGGGTGCGTTCTCCTACTGTGGCTGTTCCTTTTCGGCTGCGGTTGCAGCCTTCGCGAGGCCCTCCTGGCTCTGCTTTGCTTCAGTTCGAACGGTCGATGCGGCCTTGGCACAACGCTCCTCCCTGACTGCCACCAGGGCTGCGCTAGCGGAGTAGGGGTGGCCGCAAGGTAGAGCACTAGGGGCTCCCGAGGACGCAGAGCTACCATCACTGGTGGACTGGTAAGGTACCTCTTGAGGTCTTGGAATGCCTTGTCGTCCTCTTCAGTCCATTCGAAGGGGCCCTTTTTCTTCATCAGCTTGAAGAAGGGCAGCGCTCGTTCCCCCCACTTGGAGATGAAGCGCCCCAGCGCAGTCACACGCCCGGTGAGCTTCTGCATTTCTCTGAGGGTCCTCGGTGGGCTCATGTCTTCGACTGCCTTGACCTTCTCCGGGTTGGCCTCGATGCCCCTGTGGGATACGAGGAAACCCAGGAGCTTGCCCGAGGGGACTCCAAACATGCACTTCTCCGGGTTGAGCCATAGGTCCACTTCGTTGAGGCTTGAAAAGGTTTCTTCCAGGTCCTGTATCAGGGTACTTGCCCCACGGGACTTCACCACAATGTCATCGACGTAAGCTTCAGCGTTCCTCCCGAGTTGCTGGCCTAAGGCGATGTGCATCAGCCGCTGAAAGGTCGCGCCTGCATTGCGCAACCCAAACGGCATGCACGTATAGCAGTACACTCCACACGGGGTCAGTAAAGCCGTCTTCTCCATGTCTTCTACCGCCATCTTGATCTGGTGATAGCCTGAGAAGGCATCTAGGAAGCACAATAGGTCACACTCTGCGGTGGAGTCGACTATCTGGTCAATGCGGGGGAGCGGAAATGGATCCTGGGGGCAGGCCTTGTTGAGGTTGGTGAAGTCGACGCACATGCGCTCCTTTCCTCCCTTTTTTGTCACAACGACCGGATTAGATAGCCAATCAGGGTAGCGGACCTCGCGGATAACTCCTGCCGCCTCTAGCTTCTGGGTCTCTTGAACGATGAAAGCCTGTTTCTCAGTAGATTGCCGCCTCGCCTTCTGCTTCACGGGGCGCACATTGGGGCACACGTTGAGGTGATGCTCAATCACTTCCCTTGGGACCCCTGCTAACTGATCAGGTTCCCACACGAACACCTTCTTGTTCGCACGCAGGAACTTGATCAGGGCCTTCTCTTGCTCGGGCTCGAGGTTGGCCCCTATGGTGAAGGTGGCGCTAGTGGACCCGTCCTCGTCGACTGGTACCTGCTTGGTTTCCGCCTTGTCTTGGGTGAACAACTGCTTCTTTTTAGCCAGCGCAGCCCCCTTGGGCTCAAGGGCGTCGGTGCTAGTGGGCTGCGCCACCACGGCCGCCCTGAAAACAAGCTGGAGCACCTGTAGCGCATCCCTTGTGTCTCCTGACACGGTGAGGACGCCGCTGCTCCCAGGCATCTTCATGAGGTTGTACACCGGGTGAGTTGCTGCCATGAACCGAGCCAAGGCCGGATAGCCGAGGATGGCATTGTAGGGGAGGCCAATGGGGGCGATGTCAAAGTCGATCAGCTCCGTGCGGAAGTTGTCGCAGGTGCCGAAGGTCACTGGGAGGCAGATGTGTCCCAAGGAGGCGGTGGAACCGGCTCCGATGCCCGAGAAAGGCCTGCTGGGTTGGAGCCGTTCCAGCGGCACGTGGAGGAGGCTGAAGGCCTCCACCGAGAGCATGTTGAGGCCGGCACCATCGTCGATGAGGGTCTTGGTGACGACCACTTGGCAGATGGTGGGGGCGCACAGCATCGAGAGTGCGCCCGAAACAATGGGGTTGAAGGGGTGGTCCTCCGAGTCGAATATTAGATCGGCCTCGTGCACCACCCAGCCCGGGGGGCTTCTCGGCGCTTGGAGGCGGTGCTGATCCGGCGGGTGAACGGTTTGATGTGATGGCTTGAGGGTGGTGCCTAGGAGCCACCCAGGAGAGCTGCGACAACGGGCGGCGTTGGTGCGGCGAAACGGGTGAGGAAGAGGTCGCGCAGCTCCTCCCAGGAGGTGACAGAGGCCGTCGGCAGGTGGAGAAGCCATGCGCGCGGGACGCCGGTGAGGGCCATGGGTAACCGGTTGGCCATCACCCGGTCGTCGCCCCCGGCTCTGAGGACGGCCTCCTCGTACGCCAGCAAGAAAATCATCAGGTCCGTCGCGCCGTTGTAGCGCGGCGACGTCCCGGGCTTGGACTTGCGCGGCCACTGCACCTATCGCAAGGCGGGGGCCAAGGCCCGGAGCCCCCTGGCCCCAGTGTCGGCATCCGTTGCTAGAGCAGGCG
Source organism: Triticum urartu (assembly GCF_056163025.1). Lineage (NCBI taxonomy): Eukaryota > Viridiplantae > Streptophyta > Magnoliopsida > Poales > Poaceae > Triticum > Triticum urartu. Next base: position 462,026,940 of record NC_141873.1, on the reverse strand, counting down.
GCGCGTTGTCCGCCATGAGGGCGGGATGCAATGTCGGGGGGAGAGCGGGTCATCAGGAGGAAGGACTCTGGCGCACCCCCTACCTGGCGCGCCAAATGTTAGATTTCGGGTTCCGGCAGACCCTTGAGGTTCAAACACTGGGGTGCGCGCGGAGATCTCTCCCCTACCGATCTACGTCCAATCTCCTCACATGATCTAAGCTGGAAACAACGAACAACACAAGGGACCCGAGGTTTATACTGGTTCGGGCCACCGTTGTCGTGTAATACCCTACTCCAGTGTGTGGTGTGGTGGATTGCCTCAGGGGCTGATGATGAACAGTACAAGGGAAGAACAGCCTCGCGAGAGGTGTTATTGAGCTGGTGCGATGAACTACTAGGGTGAGTTCAGTCACCTCTCTCTCTCTAGATGTCCCTCCGGGGTGCCTTTACTTTGTGGTGGCTAGCTCTATTTATAGAGGCCCTGGGCCTCTCCCCAAATAATGAGCGGGAAGGGCGCCAACACTTGGCCATTTTGAAGGGGAACATATAGTATGATTTATCCTGACCAAAGGTGGTCTTCGGGTGCCAAAAGCACTGGTGATGACGCCGTCTTGGGCTCCACGGTGACCTCCATCCTGCCGCTCTGCTGGTCTTGGTCTCGTTGCATCGGAATGGCAACCTTTGCCCAATGCCTTGGCCTGTGCTTGCCCCCTCTCCAGCAAAGGGGAAACAAGGACACTGCGCAGGCCGGCGCCCGCCTGGCGCCCGCCTGGTCTCGATCGTCATGGCTTGCGTCACGGGCTCCTCGCGAGGTATTCCCGCCTTGATCTCTCTGCCTCCTCGTGAGCCTATCTGATGAGGCTACCTCTGAGGAAGCTTTCTGTCGTCCGCCCCGCGAGGCTTGGCCCCTCGCGAGGGTCTTGAGCTTGAGCTGATGAAGATGGCCCGCGCTGGGCCCCCACTTGAGCCACGCCGCAGGCCGCAGGCAGGCAAGTCTGGGGACCCCCGTTCCCAGAACACCGACAACTACCAGAGGCATCAATATAGAGTCATATTTTTATTCTAGTATCGAGTTGAAATTCTTGAGTTGTAAGTAAATAAAAGTGTGATGATCATCATTATCAGAGCATTGTCCCATGTGAGGAAAGGATGATGGAGAGTATGATTCCCTCACAAGTCAGGATGAGACTCCAGATAAAACAAGAAAAGAAAAAAAAAGTCCAAAGAGCCCAATGAAAAAAATGGAAATAAAAAATGAGAGAAAAAGAGAGAAGGGACAATGTTACTATCCTTTTCCACACTTTTGCTTCAAAGTAGCACCATGTTCTTCACGATGGAGAGTCTCCTATTTTTTTCACTTTCATATATTACTATTGGGAATTTTTCATTATAGAACTTGGCTTCTATATTCCAATGATGGGATTCCTCAAATGCCCGACGTCTTCATGAGCAAGCAAGTTGGATGCACACCCACTTAGTTTTTTTCTTTTGAGCCTTCATACACTTATAGCTCTAGTGCATCCATTGCATGGAAATTGATACGTCTCCAACGTATCTATAATTTTTGATTGGTCCATGCTATTATATTATCCATCTTGGATGTTTTATATGCATTATTATGCTATTCTATATCATTTTTTGGGACTAACCTATTAACCTAGTGCCAAGTGCCAGTTGTTGTTTTTTCCTTGTTTTTATCTTTTACAGAAAATCAATACCAAATAGAGTACAAAAGGAACGAAACTTTTTGAGGATTTTTCTTGGACTAGAAGACACCCAAGAACCTTCGGGTGGGGGCTAGAGGGCCCCCTAGTTGGCGACAAGCCATGGAGGCGCGCCCTAGGGGGCGCCCCCCAGGGCTTGATGGCCCCCTGATGCCTCTCCAACCGTAATCTTTTCTCTATAAATACCCAAATATGCCCCGTATACTAGAAAGCACACCAAAAATACTTTTTCGCAGTCGCAAGTTTCTGTCGTCGTGAGATCCCATCAGGAGACCTATTCTGGTACTCTGCCAGAGGGGGATTCGATCATGCAGGGCCTCTACATGAACCTTGCTGCCCTTTCGATGTTGTGTGATTAGTTTACCATAGACCTAAGGGTCCATAGCTAGTAGCTAGATGGCTTCTTCTCTCTCTTTGATCTTCAATACAATTTCTCCTCGATGTTCTTGGAGATCTATTCGATGTAATCTTCTTTTGTGGTGCGTTTGTTGAGATCCGATGAATTGTTGATTTATGATCAGATTATCTATGAATATTATTTGATTCTTCTCAGAACTCTTTTATGTCTGATTAAGATAGCTTTGTATTTCTCTCTGATCTATTGATTTGGTTTGGCCAACTAGATTGATTTTTCTTGCCATGGGAGAGGTGCTTTGTAATGGGTTCAACCGTGCGATGTCCTCACCCAATGACAAAAGGGTAGCAAGGCACGTATTTGTATTGTTTCCATTAAGGATAAAAAGGTGGGGTTTATTCATATTGATTGGATCTATCCCTCTACATCATGCCATCTTGCTTAAGGCGTTACTCCATTCTTGTTAAGTTAATACACTAGATGCATGCTGGATAGCGGTCGATCTGTAGAGTTATAGTAGTAGATGTAGGCAGGAGTCGGTCTACTTGTCACGAACGTGATGCATATATTCATGATTATTTCCTTAGATATCATCATAACTTTGTGCTTTTCTATCAATTGCTCAATAGTAATTTGTTTATCCACTGTATGCGTTCTTTCAAGACAGAAGCCTCTAGTGAAAACTATGCATGGCCCCTGGTCTATCTTTTATCATATTATTTTCAGATCTATGAAACGAAAAACCCAAAAATACCTTGCTGTAATTTATTTACATTTACTTTATTTTGCATGTTTATTTATCTTTTATACCTATCTCTATCATATCTCATCCTTGCAAGTAACTGTGAAGGGATTGAGAACTCCTTTATCACGTTGGGCGCAAGTATTTGTTTGTTTGTGTAGGTGTAACCATTGGTGACTTGTGTGTTCCTCCTACTGGATTGATACCTTGGTTCTTAAATGAGGGAAATACTTATCTCTACTTTGCTGCATCACCCTTTCCTCTTCAAGGAAAAAACTAACACAAGCTCAAGAAGTAGCAGGAAGAATTTCTGGCGCCATTGTCGGGGAGGATCTATATCAAGCCTACCAAGTACCCATCATAAACTCTCATCTCTTGCATTTACATTATTCTCCATTTGCCTCTCATTTTCCTCTCCCCCGCTTCTAAAACATTTTCAAAAAAATACAAAAATATTTTCCTTTTATTTGCCTTCTTTCCATTTGCCTTTATGTCTCATATAGCAGAAGATGGGCACCGGAGGCCTGCCAGGGGGCCCACGAGGCAGGGGGCGTGCCCAGGGGGTAGGGCGCGCCCCCACCCTCGTGGACGGTGGGTGGCCCCCCTCTGGTACTTTCTTCCCCAATATTTTTTGTATATTCTGGAAATAATTCCCGTGGAGTTTCAGGACTTTTGGATTTGCGCAGAATAGGTCTCTAATATTTGCTCCTTTTCCAGCCTAGAATACTAGCTGCCGACATTCTCCCTCTTCATGTAAACCTTATAAAATAAGAGAGAATAGGCATAAGTATTGTGACATAATGTGTAATAACAGCCCATAATGCAATAAATATCGATATAAAAGCATGATGCAAAATGGACGTATCAACTCCCCCAAGCTTAGACCTCGCTTGTCCTCAAGTGGAAGTCGATATCAAGAAATATGTCCACATGTTTAGAGATAGAGGTGTCGATAAAATCAAATACGTACATGAGGGCATCATGATCATTCTTTGAACAACAACATATATATATATTGCCATATGATCTCTTATGCTAAAGTAACAATTCATTCACAGTTTCGAGTATGAATCAGAAATTCATTGAGAACCAACAAACTACAATCTCAGTCATTGAAGCAATTGCAATTTATCATAACATAGGAAAGAGTCAATATAAGAGCTTTTCAGCAAGTCCACATACTCAACCATCATTTAGTCTTTCACAATTGCAAACACTCATGCAATATTTATGGTTATGAAGTTTTAGTCGAACACAGAGGAAGATAGGAGCTTATAGTTTTGCCTCCCAACCTTTTACCTCAAGGGTAATGTCAACAATAATAGTTAATGAAAACTCACATCCAATTAGCTATATATATATATATATCAGGATCTTTCCAACACATTGTGCTTGCCAAAGGATAAAATGTAAAAAGGAAGGGTGGAGATCACCATGACTCTTGTATGAAGTATAGGACAAGAATGAAAGATAGGCCCTTCGCAGAGGGAAGCAGGGGTTGTCATGTGCTTTTATGGTTGGATGCACAAAATCTTAATGCGAAAGAATGTCACTTTATATTGCCACTTGTGATATGGACCTTTATTATGCAGTCCGTCGCTTTTATTTCTTCCATATCACAAGATCGTATAAAGCTTATTTTCTCCACACTAATAAATCATACATATTTAGAGCGCAATTTTTATCTCTTGAAACAATGACAACTTACTTGAAGGATCTTACTCAATCCATAGGTAGATATGGTGGACTCTCATGGCAAAACTGGGCTTAAGGATATTTGGAAGCATAAGTAGTATCTCTACTTGGTGCAAAGAATTTGGCTAGCATGAGAGGGAAAGGCAAGCTCAACATATTGGATGATCCATGACAATATAATTTATTTCAGATGTAAGAAAACATAACCCATTACATTGTCTTCCTTGTCCAACGTCAACTCTTTAACATGTCATATTTTAATGAGTGCTCACAATCATAAAAGTTGTCCAAGATAGTATATTTATATGTGAAAACCTCTCTTTCTTTATTACTTCCTATTAATTGCAAAGATGACCAAAACTATGTTTTTCAACTCTCAACAACTTTTATTCATCATATTCTTTATATGTGAAGTATAAGATCCATATGATCCCTTTATTTCTTTTTATTCTTTCTCTTTTCTTTTTATTCCCTCAAGATCATAGCAAGATAATCAAGCCCTTGACTCAACACTCATATTTATTATGTATAGCTCACGGACTCGATTACATAGAAGGATCATGAAGCAAAACTAAAAACTAGATTATGCTAAAACTTTATTGTACTAGATCAAGATATTACCAAAAGGATCGAACTAAGAAAAAACCGGTAAATATAAAAGTGTGATGGTGATACGATACCGGGGCACTCCCCCAAGCTTGGCAGTTCCAAGGGGAGTGCCCATACCAGATACTCAGTTCTTCTTTGTTGGTGGATAAGATGATGGCGATGATGGATAGTCTCACATCGAGTGTAGGAGATCCTCCAATTTGCGGATGATGCCCTTGAGTGTGATGATATGCTCCTTCAACAAAATATTTTCACTTGTGAGATACTTGTTTTGAATGCGAGCTAACTCAATCATCTTGAAAGCTTCAATATCCATTGGGGTAAGGAGATTATGATGAGATTGAAGGATGTCTTCGTCTTCTATTGCCGGAACTTGATCCCCCATTGCCTTCTTGATCCCATCATCCTTGTTGATCTCTCCGGGCTCCTGTCTCTTCATTAGACAAGCATCGTTGCCCTCATTGTTGGAGGAGGAGGGAGATGATATGATTCCTGGCCTTGACAATCCTGGCAGAAAACAGCTCGAAACAAAAACAGGAGATATTTGCGTGGTACGGTGATCAAAACCTTTGGGATATTATATAATGAATTTTTACTGACCAAAAGAAGTATCGTGCAAGAAATCGGATTCCGGAGAGCACACGAGGTGCCCACGAGGCAGGGGGTGCGCCCAGGGGGCTATGGCGCGCCCTCCACCCTCATGGAAGACGTCCTTCCAGGACTACTTCTTATTTTCCTATTCTCTTAAATATTCCAAAATGGAGAAAAATTGCTATTAGAACTGTTTTGGAGTCGGTTTACTTACTGTACCACATACCTCTTCCTTTTCGGAGTCTGAAACATTATGGAAAGTGTCCCTTATGTATTCCTCCGGGGTTATGGTTTCAATAACATTACTTTCAACATTTATGGGATTACCTGAGATATAATGTTTGATTCTTTGACCGTTCGCCACCCTCGGATTTGTGCCTTCGAAGTTGTTGATTTTTATGGCCCCGAAATGATAGACCTCCTCGATAATGTAAGGACCTTCCCATTTAGAGAGGAGTTTTCCTGCAAAAAATCTTAAACAAGAGTTGTATAACAATACATAATCACCTACATTAAGCTCGCGTTTTTGTATCCTTTTGCCATGCCATCTTTTAACTTTTTCTTTAAACAGTTTGGCATTCTCATAGGCATGGGTTTTCCATTCATCAAGTGAGCTAATGTCAAAAAGCCTCTTCTCACCGGCAAGTTTGAAATCATAATTGAGCTTTTAATGGCCCAATATGCATTATGTTCTAGTTCGAGAGGTAAGTGACATGCTTTTCCATAAACCAGAGACATACCCATAGGATTTTTATATGCAGTTCTATAGGCCCATAATGCATCATCAAGTTTCTTTGACCAATTCTTTCTAGATCTATTAACAGTCTTTTGCAAAATTAATTTAAGCTCTCTATTACTTAGTTCTACTTGACCGCTAGACTGTGGATGATATGGAGATGCAATTCTATGATTAACATCATACTTAGCAAGAATTTTACGAAAGGCACCATGAATAAAATGTGAACCACCATCAGTCATTAGGTATCTAGGGACTCCAAACCTCGGAAAAATAACTTCTTTCAGCATCTTAATAGAGGTGTTATGATCAGCACTACTAGTTGGAATTGCTTCTACCCACTTAGTAATGTAATCAACAACAACAAAAATATGAGTATACCCATTAGAGGTAGGAAACGGTCCCACATAATCAAAGCCCCAAACATCAAATGGTTCAATAACAAGTGAATAATTCATAGGCATTTCTTGATGTCTACAAATATTAACAATTGTTTGACATTCATCACAAGACAAGACAAACTTACGGGCATCCTTGAAGAGAGTAGGCCAATAAAAACCCGATTGCAATACCTTATGTGCAGTTCTATCTCCAGCGTGGTGCCCTCCATAAGCCTCGGAGTGACACTTGCATAGGATCTGTTCCTGTTCATGCTCAGGTACACAACATCTAATAACACCATCTACTCCTTCTTTATAAAGATGTGGGTCATCCCAGAAGTAATGTCTTAAATCATAGAAAAACTTTTTCTTTTGCTGGTATGTGAAACTAGGTGGTATAAATTTAGCAACAATGTAATTAGCATAATCAGCATACCATGAAGTAGTACGAGAAGCATTTATGACAGCTAATTGTTCATCAGGAAAGCTATCATCAATAGGTAGTGGGTCATCAAGAACATTCTCTAGCCTAGACAAGTTGTCTGCAACGGGGTTCTCAGCTCCCTTTCTATCAATAATATGCAAATCAAATTCCTGAAGCAAGAGAACCCATCTAATAAGTCTAGGTTTAGCATCTTTCTTTTCCAAGGTATTTAATAGCAGTAGGATCAGTGTGAACGGTTACTTTAGAATCAACAATATAGGGTCTGAACTTATCACAAGCAAATACAACTATTAGAAATTCCTTTTTAGTAGTAGCATAATTTCTTTGGGCACTGTCCAGAGTCTTACTAGCATATTGGATAACATTTAATTTCTTATCAACCCTTTGTCCTAAAACAGCCCCTACAGCATAATCACTAGCATCACACATAATTTCAAATGGTAAATTCCAATAAGGGGGCTGAATAATAGGTGCAGAAATCAAAGCTTTCTTAAGTATTTCAAATGCTTCTACACAATCATCATCCAAGACAAATGGAACATCTTTTTGTAAGAGATTAGTCAGAGTCCAAGAAATTTTAGAGAAGTACTTAATGAACCTCCTATAAAATCCGGCATGACCAAGGAAACTTCTTATACCTTTGATGTCTTCAGGACACGACATCTTTTCAATAGCATCAACTTTAGCTTTATCAACTTCAATACCTCATTCATAAATTTTATACCCCAAGACAATACCTTCATTGACCATAAAGTGGCACTTCTCCCAATTTAAGACAAGATTAGTTTCTTCACATCTCTGCAAAACTCGATCAAGGTTTCTTAAGCAATCATCAAAAGAAGTTCCATAAACAGAGAAATCATCCAGGAAAACCTCAACAATCTTTTCATAGAAGTCAAAGAATATAGCAGTCATACATCTTTGAAAGGTAGCAGGTGCATTGCATACACCAAAACGCATACGTCTATAAGCAAAGGTACCGAAAGGGCCAGTAGTTGTCTTTTCTTGATCCTCTTTTGACACGGGTATTTGAGAGAAACTAGAATAACCATCTAGAAAGCAAAAATGTGTATGTTTGGATAATATTTCTAGCATTTGATCAATAAAAGGTAAAGGGTAATGATCCTTTTTAGGAGCTTTATTTAATTTGTGGAAATCAATTACCATTCTATAACATGTAACAATTCTTTGTGGAATCAATTCATCTTTATCATTAGGAACAACAGTAATACCTCCCTTCTTGGGGACACAATGGACAGGACTTACCCACTGACTATCAGCGACGGGATAAATTATACCTGCCTCCAGAAGCTTTAGTATTTATTTTCTTACCACTTCTTTCATCTTAGGATTTAATCGTCGTTGGTGATCAACAACCGGTTTTGCGTCTTTCTTCAATTCTATTTTGTGCTGGCATAGAGTGGGACTAATGCCCTTAAGATCATCAAGAGTATATCCAATAGCAGCACGGTGCTTCTTCAGAGTTTTCAATAATTTCTTTTCTTCATGCTCTGAAAGGTTAGCACTAATAATAACAGGATATATCTCTTTCTCATCAAGATAAGCATATTTAACAGTATCAGGTAAAGGTTTAAGCTCAAACATGGGATCACCCTTGGGTGGAGGAGGATCCCCAAGGATTTCAACAGACAAGTTGTGTTTCAAAATAGGTCCCTGTTTAAAGAATACTTCATCTATTTCCCTTCTTTCATTCATAAATATATCATTTTCATGGTCTAGCAAATATTGTTCTAAACGACCATTAGGAGGCACGGCAATAGAATCAAGACCAATAATTTCATATTTACTAGGCAATTCTATATCATGGGGTTGTCTACGAAATTAAGCAAAATAAAACTCATGAGACATATCCCCCAAACCAATAGTAACAACATCTTTTTGCAATCTATCTTAGCATTGACAGTATTCAAGAAGGGTCTACCAAATATAATGGGACAAAACTAATCTTGTGGGAAATCAAGAACAAGAAAATCAGCAGGATATTTAACTTTCCCACACAAGACTTCAACATCTCTAACAATCCCAACTGGTGAAATAGTGTCTCTATTGGCAAGCTTAATTGTAACAACAATTTCCTCTATTTCAGCGAGTGCAATATCATGCATAATTTCTTTATATAAGGAATGAGGTATTGCACTTGCACTAGCACCCATATCACACAAGCCATGATAGCAATGATCTCCTATTTTAACAGAAATAATAGGCATGCCTACAACAGCTCTATGTTTATTTTTAGTATCGGGTTAAGCAATTCTAGCGGCTTCATCATAGAAGTAAATAACATGCCCATCAATATTATTGGCCAAGAGATCCTTAACCATAGCAATACTAGGTTCAACTTTAATTTGCTCAGAGGGTGTAGGTGTTCTAGTATTACTCTTACGAACAACAGTTGAAGATTTAGCGTGATCCTTTATTCTAACAAGGAAAGGTGGTTTCTCAATATAAGCAGTAGGAACAATAGAATCATTATAAGTGATAGTCTTTTCTTCAACTTTAATAGGTGCAACTACTTTTACTTCAATGGGAGGATTATATTTAAACTACTTCTCCTTAGGGAGATCAACATGAGTAGCAAAGGATTCACAGAAAGAAGCTACTATCTCAGAGTCAAGTCCATATTTAGTGCTAAATTCACGGAAAGCATCGGTATCCATAAAAGATTTAACACAATCAAACTTAGGTATTATACCTGACTCCTTACCTTCGTCGAGATCCCAATCTTCAGAGTTTTGTTTAATTCTTTCCAATAAATCCCATTTGAATTCAATAGTCTTCATCATAAAGGAGCCAGTACAAGAAGTATCGAGCATGGAGCGATTATCGAGAGAAAACCGAGCATAAAAAATTGAATAATAATTTCTCTTGAGAGCTCATGATTGGGGCATGAATATAACATTTACTTAATCCTCCCCCAAGCTTGAGCGATGCTTTCTCCTTCACGGGGCCAAAAATTATATATATAATTACGATCACGATGAACAAGATTCATAGGATAAAACTTCTGATGAAGTTCCAATTTCAATCGGTTGTAGTTTCATGATCCCATATCATCACATAGCCTAAACCATGTCAACGCCTTTCCCTTCAAAGATAAAGGGAAGACCTTCTTCTTGATAACATCCTCGGGCATACCTGCAAGCTTAAATAATCCACAAACTTCATCCACATAGATTAGGTGCAAATCGGGATGTAATGTTCCATCACCTGTTAATGGATTAGCTAACAATTTCTCTATCATACCTGAAGGAATTTCAAAGTAAACATTTTCAGTAGGTTCAGTAGGTTGAGGAGCAACTCTTTGCTCTACTGGTCGGGTGAAGATACCCCGAACAAGCCCCTCAAAGGATTACTTTCCATAGTAACAAGTGACAGTAAATTTCAGCACACTATATAAATTTTTCCTTACCAAATTCCACCTACCAAAGGCGCTTCACTCCCCGGCAACGGCGCCAGAAAAGAGTCTTGATGACCCACAAGTGTATGGGATCTATCGTAGTCCTTTCAATAAGTAAGAGTGTCGAACCCAACTAGGAGCAGAAGGAAATGATAAGCAATTTTCAGTAAGGTATTCTCTGCAAGCACTGAAATTATCGGTAATAGATAATTTTGTGATAAGGTAATTTGTAACGGGTAACAAGTAAATAAATAAAATAAGGTGCAGCAAGATGGCCCAATCCTTTTTGAAGCAAAGGAAAAGCCTGGAAAAACTCTTATATAAAGGAAAACGCTCCCGAGGACACATGGGAATTATCGTCAAGCTAGTTTTCATCACGTTCATATGATTCGTGTTCGGTACTTTGATAATTTGATATGTGGGTGGACCGGTGCTTGGGTACTTCCCTTCCTTGGACAAGAATCCCACTTATGATTAACCCCTATTGCAAGCATCCGCAACTAAAAAAGAAGTATTAAGGTAAACCTAACCATAGCATGAAACATATGGATCCAAATCAGCCCCTTATGAAGCAACTCATAAACTAGGGTTTAAGCTTCTATCACTCTAGCAACCCATCATCTACTTATTACTTCCCAATGCCTTCCCCTAGGCCCAAACAATGGTGAAGTGTCATGTAATCGACGTTCACATGACACCACTAGAGGAGAGACAACATACATCTCATCAAAATATCAAACGAATACCAAATTCACATGACTACTTATAGCAAGACTTCTCCCATGTCCTCAGGAACAAACGTAACTACTCACAAATCATATTCATGTTCATAATCAAAGGGGTATTAATATGCATAAAGGATCTGAACATATGATCTTCCACCGAATAAACCAACTAGCATCAACTACAAGGAGTAATCAACACTACTAGCAACCCACAGGTACCAATCAGAGGCTTTGGGACAAAGATTGGATACAAGAGATGAACTAGGCTTTGAGATGAGATGGTGCTGGTGAAGATGTTGATGGATATTGACCCCCTCCTGATGAGAGAATCGATGGTGATGATTTCCCCCTCCACGGGGGAAGTTTCCCCGGCAGAACAGCTCCGCTGGAGCCCTAGATTGGTTCCGCCAAGGTTTCGCCTTGTGGTGGCGGAGTTTCGTCGCGTGAGCTAGCTTCTGATTTTTTCTCAGATGAAAGACCTCATATAGCAGAAGATGGGCACCGGAGGCCTGCCAGGGGGCCCACGAGGCAAGGGGGCGCCCCCCACCCTCGTGGACGGTGGGTGGCCCCCTCTGGTACTTTCTTTGCCCAATATTTTTTATATATTCTAAAAATAATTCTCATGGAGTTTCACGACTTTTGGAGTTGCGCAGAATAGGTCTCTAATATTTGCTCATTTTCCAACCCAGAATTCCAGTTGTCGGCATTCTCCCTCCTCATGTAAACCTTATAAAATAAGCGAGAATAGGCATAAGTATTGTGACATAATGTGTAATAACAGCCCATAATGCAATAAATATCGATATAAAAGCATGATGCAAAATGGACGTATCATAATACCCTACACCAGTGTGGTGTGGTGGATTGCCTCGTGGACTGAGGATGAACAGTTACAAGGGGAAGAATGGCCTCCTGGAGAGAGGTGTTCTTGTGCTTGGCGAGCTTGTGTGGTGTCTGGTGGTCTGAATGATCCTCTCCCATTGCTACGGTGGTGGCTAGTCCTATTTATAGAGGCCCTGGTCCTCTTCCCAAATATTGAGCGGGAAGGTATCCCACAATGGCCAAGTTTGAAGGGGGGAAGCTAGTACAAGTTATCCTGACAAAAGTAGTCTTCGCCTGCCAAAGGCTCTGGTGGTGATGCCGTCTTGGGCTCCATGGTGACCTCCGTCCTGCTGGTCTTGCTGGTCTTGGTCTTGTTGCACCGATATGGAAACCTTTGCTTGATTCCTCGGGACTCCGTGCCTGAGCTTGCCTCTTTAGCACCAAAGAGGAATTGAGGACACTACACGCTGGCACCCGCCTGGCCTTGGTTGTCATGGCTTACATCACGGGGACCTCGCGAGGTCTCCCTTGCCTTGATCTCTCCACCCCTCGTGAGCTAGCCTGATGAGGCTGCCCCCGAGGAGGTCTTGCATCGTCCGCCTCGCGAGGGTCTTGAGTGCTTGCTGGTGAAGATGGGCCGCACAGGGCCGCTGGTGGAGCCACGACGTGCGCCGCAGCCAGGCAAGTCTGGGCACCCCTATTCCCAGAACGCCGACAGTAGCCCCCGGGCCTAAGGCACGCTCATACTTGGCTTCAAGGCGAAGCCAAGGGGCAAGTGTGGGGCGCCACGGGCCCTAATAGCCTTCGGCCTCGGTTGACGCGTGGAGGTTGATTGGACATGGGCGTCCCTTCTTCCCCATGCTGCCTCGGCAACTGCCTGCCTAACAAAAGGTTGGCGCGGGCTACATTTGCCTTCATTACTTTCCTTTGTCTTGCTCCAGATCCCCTTTCTTGCCCTTCGCTTCCTGAGACTCCAGATCCACCCAGACCTTCAAGCTTGGTGTCAATGGCGCCCAAGAAAGCCCGGGCTACCCCTTCGCCATCCTGGTACGAGCCCGCGCTTGAGGCACCGAGCGTGCCGGAGAAGATCCTGGCCAGTGTGTCCTTGATGATGGAGGAGGGTGACTAGAAGAGGAAGACTGTGCTCCGGGCCGGCTCCGCCGAGCCTGAGGACTCTGGTAGCACCTTCTACCCCTTCTTCACGAGTAGCATCGTTGCCGGGTTGGTTCCCCCCTTCTCCGACTTCTTCTACTCCGTCCTTAGTCACTAGAAGATCCACGCCCTTTAACTTCATCCCAACTTCGTCCTTGTTCTGTCGATTTTCACCTTCTACTACCAGGCGTACGTCGGGGTGATGCCGTCTGTGGTGCTGCTGTGCCACTTCTTCTTTCTCCGGCTTAAGGAGGGCCCTTGCTCGGGGTGTGTTGTCTTCGTTGCGGCCAACAAGACCAATGCCATCTCGAAGGCCGGGAAGAAGGCCGAGGGCTTCAGGAGCAAATGGGTCCTGATGGACACCAAGCACGTCCACCCCCGGCTGGTGCTGTCGTCGGAGATGCCTGTGTCCCACGAGGGGTGGCTTTGCACGAAGCTCACCGACCCGCGGGCAACGCGGAAGCTGAAGACGATGACCGCCAACCTGAAGCCCGGCGATTCAAGGACAGCGAAGCTGACGGGGGCCATGATTGCCCAAGAATTCATGGCGCAACGCGTGGCTCCCCTCCAGTTGCGCCCGCGCCCACTGTGGAAACTTGGAGAAGGAGGGGACTACCTTCGCCTGTGCCCGGGGCTCCTTTCCAATGAGCAATTGCACTCGGCTCTTCATTCCTTGGTTAGGGACGACCAAGGGTACCCGCTTGATGGCCTCGTTCCCCTGTACCACCGCCTGGATGGGGCGGAGGTCGTCACCGCTCTGCCTGCCTTCGACGAGCATGGGCTTGTGCCGCCTGCGCCCACCGACATCCTGGTGGCGAGAACTCCGATGGTCGTGTCTTCGGGCGAGTCTCGTGAGGAGGGTGAGGAGGAAGAAGAGGGAGAGGAGGAGCGCGACTCGGAGGCGACCCGCGAAGGGGCGGGGAAGACCTCCCCCTTACGCAAGGCAGACATCCTCCGCACCTTGCCTGATGGTGATGACGAGGCTGATGCCCCCCCCCCCCCGAAGAGGGAGGAGCTGCCCGTGGCTGGGGGTCCTTGAGGCCCAAGGCCAACCCCCGGAGGAGGTCACCGGTCGACATTCCGACGAGAGGCAGGTCGGTGCTGATCTCCCGAGACGACGCTCCTGCCCCGACACCGCTTGGAGCTGCTTCCAGTCCATCTGCTGCCCCCGCTTCCGCTCCTGGAGCCCGCACGCCTGTGCCTTAGGCTGCCAGGCTCTTAGGCTTCAAGCTTAAGAAGCGGAGGAATTATACTGCGGTGGACCAGTAAGTGTTCTTGTCATGTCTTATTCTTGCTTCTGCTGCTTATCCTTGATGCTTCTCTGCTGCTTGATTAGGCCGTCGCCCGCGGCGAAGAAGAGGAAGGAGGAAGAGGCGGTGCTGCTCGGGACCAGATCGCCTATGGTGGCCGCACCCTTCTCTGTGGACAAGGGCTATGACGGCGCTCGCGCTTCTCCGGCCCGATCATCCTCGCGAGGCTTGGGAGAGCATCCTCGGGGGGAGTCAGCCCCCGTGGCCCCGCTGGCTCCGGAGGTGCCAACATCTGGCCTAGGCGCCGGGGTCCTCGAAGCTCAGGAGCTTCTGGCCTCCCAGGCCATGGTGACGACGTCGACTCCTCCCCCTCCTGCCGCACCGCAATCTCCGGGTCCATTCGCCTCCCTTGACATCCTGGAGCGTGCTCTTTCTGCGATGACCCTGCTGCGAGAAGACCTTCGGGGCACCGACCCCCGCCTGGTACTCAGGCGCCTGGAACTGTTCTTTGGCTGGCTTCACTCAGACGTGTCCATTCGGGCGGCGCTGAGCCAGGCGGCGGCAACCTCCGAGAAGGACAAGCAGGCCGCCGCTCAGGCTATGACCGCTCACGAGGTGGCACTGAAAGATGTTGGGGCCGCCCAGGATTGCTGCCATGCTAGAGGCTGAATTGAAGACTCTGCGCAACGAGCGTGCGGGAGAAACTCGTGGCCGCAAGGAGGAGGAGGAGAGGATGAAGGCCCGAGAGGACGCCGTCAGGGGTCGCGACACCGAGCTGGAACAGTTGGGGAAGGCGCAGACCATGGACCGCAGCTGGCTAGAGAAGCTGAAGCGGGAGATGGAAGCGGAGAAAGCCGAGCTTGATGCCAAGGCGAAGGTCCTGGCCGAGGACCGCGCGGCCTTCAAGCTCATCGAGGAGAGGTCCCGCAAGGCGCTGCGGTCGCTCTACGAGAAGGGCTTGGAGGAGCTGTTGGCAACCGCCGACGAGGGCCCCACCCAGCTGCTTCCTTATCTGGTCGAGGCGCTTGAGGAAGTCATGAGCGGTGTCGGCCCCTTGGTGGTGGAAGAAGCCTGCATTCTTTCTTCAGCCGCGTTGATGCGTGCCTTCAGCCACCTCCTTTTTCGCGATCCCACCGCCCACCTTGACGAGCTGCTAGAACCTGTGGACGTCGAGCACTACGCAGTTGCTGCCAAAGCCGTGAAGAGCCAGGTGGAGGCCCTGCTGAAGAGGTTTCGCGCCTTCGATATCGTTCCTTCAACTGGCGGTGCTGCTGATCCCGCAACTCCGACGGGTGGTGCAGACGAGGGCAACGCCACTACAGGAGAAGCATCCCTTGTGCCCGATGGCGGCATCCGAGAATGACAAGATGGCTTGCTGACGGCTCCTTTACTGTTTAGTTTCTGCAATACACACCATGCCTCATGGAGGCGTTAAACTTATGTTTGGTTTCGGGAGAACAATATGTCTTGTAATATTTGCTTTGAGATTCTGTGATTTCCTTTCCATTTGCTTTACGTTCTACGTTGGCAGGGCCCGACCCTGTGCATACCTTAGCCGCCATTGGGCCGTCGGGGTCACCAGGACGGACCAGGGATTGAGGGGCTACGTGGTCAGTTAGGCTCCTGAGTCACGATGCTCAGGAGTCCCCCTTGACACGCAAACAGCCTATAGAAAGGAGATCTGGGAGTAGGCCTAGTGTTCTACGTCGGCAGGGCCCGACCCCACTGAGGGAGTCCTGGACTAAGGGGTCCTCAGGCGTCCGACCTATTAGACATGGGCCGGACTGATGGGCTGTGAAGATACGAAGACCGAAGACTCTACCCGTGTTCGGATGGGACTCTCCTTGGCATGGAAGGCAAGCTTGGCGTCCAAATATGAAGATTCCTTTCTCTGTAACCGACCTCATGTAACCCTAGATCCCTCCGGTGTCTATATAAACTGGAGGGCTAGGTCCGTAGAAAGAGATCCTCAAAATCATAGTCAGACAGGCTAGACTTTTAGGGTTTAGCCATTACGATCTCGTGGTAGATCAACTCTTGTAATAGTCATATTCATCAAGATCAATCAAGCAGGAAGGAGGGTATTACCTCCATGGAGAGGGCCCGAACCTGGGTAAACATTGTGTCCCTTGTCTCCTGTTACCATCAACCTTAGACGCATAGTTCGGGACCCCCTACCCGAGATCCGCCGGTTTTGACACCGACATTGGTGCTTTCATTGAGAGTTCCACTGTGTCGTCGTCAAAAGGTCTGATGGCTCCTTCGACCATCCACAACGACGCTGTCCAAGGGGAAGTCTTCCTCCCAGGGCAGATCTTCGTATTGAGAGTTCCCCGCTGTACAAGGAGTTAAGACCAGGACTCGTATCCGGTTTCTATTAGAGATAGACTAAACCTAATCCTAGTAGGACTCCACATGTAAACCGCCCCTTCAACATATATAAGGAGGGGCAGGGCTCCCCAAGGAGGGGGAGGCTACAAGCAACAATCAACAATCTTAGGGCTAGACACAAAGAGGAGAGCCGGTTTACGGCAACTCCCTCGTGATGATAATGAGACCTAGCCTCAAACAGCATGTAGGGTTGTTACCGGATGATGTTTCCCGGGGCCCGAAGCTGTCTAAATCCCTGTCTTGTGTTGCGTCTCTCGATTCCGCTCAACCCCTCTCAAGCTACCACATAGATGCGTTGGCCTCGCGACTAAGTCCTGACACTAAGGACGTCTGCCGTGACAATTCCACGACACTTTCCATTCTCCCATGATACGGGCTTCCGAGAGCCCTTGGATCTGAGATCGAACGGTTGCATGGCGTGATTCTAGACCTATGGGTGAATATCCTATCCTGGAGGGTTATTCTGCAAATTTTCAGCAACTTAGCATGTGACCGTTTGATCTCAGATCCAAGCTGCCAGCAGCCCGCATCATGGTCGCGCCTACCACGACCGTCGCGTCGCTCGCGTGATCGCGCCCTTGGTGATTTAACACGGTGCGTTTGGCTATCTGATGTTGGCATGTCATACATAGTCATCACTTAGTCACTCATACTACAACAAGGTTGGCTATAAGTGTATTTTTTGTTACTCCTCTCTATTTCTTCGTACTCAAGGAAGAAACAATGCTAGTAAGCGCCTGTATTTATTGCATTTGCCAAGGAGTGACCTCTTCCAATGAAATGGTGTTGCTAAGTTTGCTTCATTTAATTAGCTATAGACTCAAAATTGTCTTTTCACCTAGGTACACGCGCTTAGCACCGTTTCTTCCTTGGGTCACCAAACTAGTCTCTCTCTTCTTGATTAACTTGACACATCAGACTTTATGCCTATGTGGCAAGCTTAAGCACCTGTAGGAGCAAGTAAAAGTAAGTACAATAGTGCGCTTTACATGGCATTTTTGCATATGTGGAGGAAAGAGAGGCAAGGAAAAAGTGGAGAAGTGGGCTCTCATGCAAGAGCCAGCCTCTACTACATGGTGGAGCATTGGGAGAGGCACCTGTATGGAGGTGGTCAGGAATCTGGGAGACTCACGCCGGTCATAGCGCTGCAGTTAAAATCATAATGGCAAGTCAAATCACGGGGCCCCACCTGTCCAGCAGTAACTCGGTGTCAAATCACACAGCCCTACGTTTGCAGCAGCCTACTCCCTCGTCTTCTCGCGTCTCTGTCGAACCGACTAGGCGGAACTGCCCCGCGGCCTATCGCGCAGGAAAAGCCCCGCCCTCGACTTTTAAATAGTATACAGTATACTAATTTTGTATCCATGGATTGCGCCCGCGCCATGGAGCAAAGCGTCTAGAAAACGGAGGAGACACGGTGGTCTTGCAATAGAGAAGAGGGAGAGGCGAGATGGTGGTTTTGGAATGGAGATGATGGAGAGGAGAGGAGGTGGTTTTGCAATGGAGAAGAGGGAGAGGAGCGTGCGGCAGCGATTTAGGATTGGGCAAGAGGGCCGGCGCGCTCTAACTGGATCAAAATAAAAATCAATTTACCCTTCAATTAAGAAAACGACCCCACATTAACTAGTCTCCCTTTTATTCTGGGTCATAATTGACCATGATTTTCGCACATAAAATATATGTTATACGTTGTATACAAGGCCACTATCAAAATTACAATTTGCAACTATACAAGGCCACTAACATTAATCGAGGCAAAATTGATGGCGTTTGCCTTGTACTAGCACCCGAGGACATTAATATCCCTTGTGTGCATGCGGGAGTGAGAAGGTTAGCTTGTATTCCCAACATTAATCAACCAATGAGGAGTAAGAGGGTTGGCTTGTTGTGCTTGGGAGAGAAAAACCACATTAATTAACATGACAATCAAGGTGACAAGCTAGCTAGCAACATTGACTTAAACATAGCATTGATTTTTACCTTGGTACCTATAATATGAGTTTGTAGCCTTGTATAAAAAATGGAGGGAGTATAATTTGAAAGTACATTCAGATACGAACCAAACGGTACAATTTTTGGTGACATGCATTCACATTTTGCTTGTCAAATACAAGTACGTGGTCAAACTTTGACCCAAAATACGCGAAACAACAAAAAAATACTTCCAAGACCAGCGCCGCTCTTCCGCTCTTCTCCTCTTAAACCACCGCCGCTCCTCTCCTGTTCCAATCTAAATGCAGCGCCGCTCCTCTCCTCTTCCATTTCAAAACCACCGCCCCTCCTCTCCTATTCCAGTCCAAAACCAGCGTCGCTCCTCTCCTGTTCTAATCCAAAACCAGCGCTGCTCCTCTCCTCTTCCATTCAAAAACCACCGCCGGCGAGTGAAGGTGCTGTGGAGAAGTAGATCGATGGAGGAGTACAACCGATACATGACGATCGCAGACGGCGACCCTGTGAAGCTAGCTAGGATGTTGGAGATACAGTCTTGGTTTGAGAACAAGGACCAACTAGCGGCGACGGCGACATCCATGGCCAAATATCTGCAACAGAGCGAAAAGGCGGCGATACTCCCGGAGGGAGTCGCGCCGGAGTACATAGAGCTGCTCCTCTGGGCCATGGAGCAAACAGATTCACCGAATCCGATCGTGAGGGAGCGGTGGTGGGAGTATCGATCCCAGATGGAGCATCCACCAGAGATTGAAGAATCGAGCATCTACAGGGTGCCGTTTGTGAGGGTGTCCTGCCAGAGCGAGCCGGTGGAGTCTTCGTCGACCGAACCCAACTACAAGAGGAGAAAAGCAGTTGGCCCGACGATGCTTCCCCGCCATCGTCTCCCTCGCCGTTCACATCGTCTCACGGGGCGGCTGTCTGCCGCCGAGGAATAGGAGGGGGCTGCCCCCCCCAGCCCAATAGTCAGGCAGGTTGTGAATTGTCAGGAGGAGCTTAGGGTTGTCAGTATTTGCAGGTTGTGAATTGTGTTTTGTGTTGTGTATTTTGAGTACTTTCAGATATGAATGTCTTTTGAATTTCAAATTTGCAGTATTGAGCATATGAAGTATTTTATGAATTCTAGAGATCTATTTTTAGCACTTAAAAATGTAGTTTCATAGGAGTATAAAAGTGCAGACAATGTGATTCTCAGAGAAGAAACTGCAAGTTTCAGTTTCAGATAAGAAACTGCAAGTTCAGTTTCAGATAACAAACTGTAACTTTCAGAGGCAGAGCATTTATATTAACACAGCCTTTTCAAACAGGGTTAACATCATGTTGGAAGTCTTATTCATGGTCGAAAATGGAACTACCAGCCAGTTAACATCATGTTGATCAACATTCATGCATAGCACATCTTCATATGATGCACAAGCAAAATGCCCACACAATGTCGAGTGTGTGAAACACAGAGAAAACGAGGGACGAAGTTTTGGCAAGTGTTGGACGTGGTTTTGGGATGCCCTGTCTAGGCTTTCATTTTTTAACATGCGCAGCCCACGACCTCGGATGGGAGGTCCATAGGCCTGTTTGTATTTTCTTAGGGCCGTCATGTATCGACCGGCCTATGGACCTCCCGTCCAAGGTTTTATTTTTGGCAGCCCAATTTATGTATTTTTTGAAGAAAACGCAGAGGTATGTTCTATTTTTCTATATAAGAATAGGAACGCCTGGTCCAACTTATGTTTCCCTTCTAACTATATTATATATATTTAAATTATTTTATATGTTGACTGTTTAGTTCACATACTCCCTCCTTTTCGGTTTATAGGGCTTATCTCAAAATTTTAGTTTTTCAATTTTATAAGGCTCAATTTGGTTGTTTTCCAACACATGTTCAGATTCCAAGGTGCATTAAATCATTGCATGCAAGTATTAAGAGAAAATTGACCAATGCATGTACTTTATGCATGCATGCATTGCAATTTATGCATTGATAAACATAATTTTTTGAGGAAAACAAGTGCATTAATTAGGTGCTTTTGCAAACTACAAAAAGTATTCCACCATTCATCATCTACCTTGGTTGGTGAGATTTTTGAATTGAGCCCTATAAACCGAAAAGGAAGGAGTAATTGGAAAATAGATCTCGTCGCCTCCCCCCGCCTCCTGACTTTGGGCGCGCCTGCCCCCCTCAGCAAGTCCGCTCGCGCGCCCCATGGAGTTGCCGGCCATATCCACGGGGGAATGACTGGAAGATAGGCAGATGTACAAGATGCATCTCCCACATGTCTACAAAGCCTTCTTGCGGATGCTCCAGCGACTTGACTCCGTCGCGCCGGCGGTGCTGCGGGAGACTCGAGGGAGGAGATGGAGGGAGCGGGCGATGCGGATCCGCGATGACGCTCTCTCCTGGACCCAGTGCACGCGCGAATGGAGGGAAGCAAAGGAGGAAGCTGCGAGGGAGGAAACCGAGGAGGGACCGAATCCGTTCTCTCACTCGCGCGGGTATGCTCGGATGTGCAAGGATCATGTGGATTGGGAGCTGCTGAATCTAGCCCTGCGGATCTACTTCGAAGGAGATTTCTCGGAGAAGCACAGGATGCCCCACCCTAGTGAGCCGCCGATTGCGTTCGTTCGATGGGCGAAAGGAGAAGTGAATTCAGGAGATCCACGCCGTGCTGCGAGATGGGAATGCTTGACTGGACTCCTGCCCACCAGCACGCCACCGGAGCCAAAGCAGGTGGATCCCCTACCTTACCTCTCCCCCAAACCTGGAGAAGATTGAAATTAGGCTTGCAATCTGCTTCAATTGCGCTATCTGGTGGTTATTTCTGCTACCTGAGAGACAACATCTGGCTGGAGGATGAGCAGGAACCAGGAACTCCGATGAATTTCCCCTATCACAATGGGGGGAGCGCCGGTTGGGCAGTGGTACGGCCCACCTCCGCCCCAAATGGGGGCACAATCTGGGCAGACTCTTGTAATTGCTCAAGATCAATCTGCTGGTGGTTCTAACTCTCAGATCAGTGGGAAATCTCAAGGCAAGAATCAGCAAAAGAAGAGATAGGACATCCAGAAAACTGCTCCTGCCCCTGCTTCGGGCCTTATGGCATACTCTGAGGTGATCTACTACAACTATGGGGAACCAGGGCATCATTTGGATAAATGTGTCAAGCCCAAGAGTTGTTTTATCTGCAAAATGGTTACCCATAAAGTTGAGAATTGCCCTGTCAGAAGGAAAACCCACAGTTCTGCTAGATATGTTGGAAGTGATAGAAATACTGCTTACTTCCATGCAGTAGCTAACCAGAGGAGGAGTAAAACCCTCATTCACTCCCTTGATGGCCCTAATGGCCCCGTTACTGAGGTAGATGAGATGCTGAAAGTGGCTAGTGACTTCTACAAAGACCTGTTTAAGAAAGAAAACCCTTCTGGGTTCTCTCTACAAAACAATTTTTTCTCTGCTTCTGAAAAAGTCTCTCCTGCTGAAAATGAGCTGCTAGAAGCCCCTTTTTCAGAGACAGAGGTGAAGGAAGCCATTTTTAGCTCTTATCCTGATGGGGCTCCTGGTCCTGATGTGATTCCCTTCTTGTTTTACCAGCATTTTTGGGACTTGGTGAAAAATGATCTCTTAGATCTTTTCCAAGCCTTACATAGAGGAGAGTTGGATCCAGCAACTTACTCATGGGGGGTCTGTTGGGGTCAAGTTAAATAACTGTGAAAGTGATTTTTTTCCTTGCTGGTAAAGGATCTGCTGGACAAGCCTTATTAAGATCTCTGTAATCCACACACATGCGCCAGGTGCCGTTTTTCTTAAGGACCAGCACCGGATTGGCAAGCCACTCAGGGTGGAAAACTTCAATAATAAAGCCAGCTGCTAAGAGCCTGGCTACCTCTTCTCCAATCGCCTTGCGTCTTTCTTCGTTAAACCGGCGGAGGAACTGTTTCACCGGTTTGTATTTAGGATCCACATTAAGGGTGTGCTCAGCGAGTTGCCTCGGTACACCTGGCATGTCAGAGGGCTTCCATGCAAAAATGTCCCGATTCTCACGGATGAACTCGATGAGCGCGCTTTCCTATTTCGGATCCAAGTTGGCACTGATGCTGAACTGCTTGGACGAATCACCAGGCACGAAGTCCACAAGCTTAGTTTCAGCTGCCGATTTGAACTTCAGGTCCGGATCATGCTCCGTAGTTCGCTTCTTTAATGGAGTCATGTCCGCCGGATCAACATTGTCCTTATAATACTTCAGCTCCTCGGTGGCACAAACCGACTCTACGTAGGCCGCATCTCCTTCCTCGCACTCCAAAGCGATTTTACGGCTTCCGTGAACCATTATTGTCCCCTTGTGACCCGGCATCTTGAGCTGCAAATACACATAACATGGCCGTGCCATAAACTTGGCGTAGGCCGGTCGCCCAAACAGGGCGTGATATGGACTTTGGATTTTCACCACTTCGAACGTCAATGTTTCTGACCTGGAATCATGATCATCTCCAAAGGCCACTTCTAGAGCTATCTTACCAATAGGATATGCTGACTTGCCAGGTACCACACCGTGGAACACCGTATTGGACGGTTTGAGATTTTTATCTGTTAGTCCCATACGATGGAAGGTCTGATAGTACAAGATATTAATGCTGCTCCCTCCATCCATGAGTACCTTGGTGAACTTATAACCTCCCACCTGAGGCGCCACCACCAATGCTAGCTGACCTGGGTTATCAACCCGGGGTGGGTGATCCTCTCTGCTCCATATAATTGGCTGCTCAGACCAGCGTAAGTAACGGGGCACGGCCGGTTCAACAGAGTTGACTGCCCGCTTCTGAACCTTCCGGTCTCGCTTGTCCAAGCTAGTGGTGAAGACATGGTACTGCCCACTATTCAACTACTTTGGGTTGCTCTGGTAACCCGACTGTTGCTTTTGCTGGTTGTAACCACCCTGGTTATTTTGATTATTTTGATTGTTATGTCCGCTCGGATTACCATTAAATCCTGAACCGGAATTTCCTCCACCGTAACCCGGCCCGGATCCTGAGCCCCCGCCGGAGCCGTGATCATACCGGAAAGCATTAGAATTCTTGAACTCCTGCATAATGAAGCAATCCTTCCAAAGGTGGTTTGCTGGCACCTCCTTTGTCCCATGCTTTGGACAGGGCTGGTTCAATAGATAATTTAAGCGGTCCGGGTTAGGGTTGGGCGCTCCATCGCGATTCGGCGGTTTACCCTTGCGTCGCTGACCCTTGTCCTGCGCGTTGGTATTAGCCACGAAGTCCATGTTGCCATCCGCTTTACGCTTTCCTCCGCTACCGTTACCTGCCGAGTGATGCTGCTGACCTTTGGAGTTGCTGTTCTTCTTTCCCTTCCCTGTCTTGTCATCATCAGACTCGGGATCCTTGGTACTATCAGAATCAGCATACTTTACCAAGGCAGCCATGAGGGTCCCCATGTCAGTGCAATGGCGCTTCATTCGTCCTAACTTTAGCTTCAGGGGCCCAAACTGGCAATTGCCTTCTAGGGTTATAACCGCGGTGTCAGCGTTGATGCGGTCTGATGAATGCAGAACTTGCGAGACCCGGTGCACCCAATGAGTCGTCGATTCCCCTTCCTCCTAGACACAGGCAGCTAAGTCCACTATCGACATAGGCTGCTTACATGTATCCTTGAAGTTACTGATAAACCGGGCTCGTAATTGGGCCCATGAACTGATAGAATTGGCCGGTAAGCTTTTTAATCAAGTGCGGGCCATTCCTTCAAGCATCATGGTGAAGTACTTCGCACATGCCGCATCATCCACATCAAGCATCTCCATGGCCATCTCATAGCTCTCCACCCATGTCTCTTGGGGTTGATCTGCCGTGTAATTTGGTACCTTGCGCGGGCCCTTGAAATCCTTGGGCAGGCGCACATTGCGTAAAGCGGGGACAAGGCAAGGCACCCCCAAAGAACTAGAAGTAACACCAGGTTCGACCGAGATAGTTGGACGAACCGGCGTAAGCTGCCGAGCTTGATACTGTGCGGCTAACTCGGCCTCCCTGCGTGCTCGGGCCCGGTCCACCACTTCCTGAGCGTTATCAGCACCACCCATCGGGTTGTTGCCGCGGGGTGCTCCACGCCGTTCATTACTTGACACTGCCGGTTCATCCATATGCCTGCTATAGCTCCGGCTTGGACGAGGGGTCGAGTGGATCCGGTCGCGGCTGTACGAGTATGCCTCCTGTTGGACCAAAGCTATCCTAAGAAGCTCCTTGACCCGTCGCGTCTCTACCGCCTGCGGCGAGTCACCTTCAATTGGAATGGCCTCCAGTCGTACAGCAGCGGCAACGAGATTGTCCATCGGGTTGGAGTAGTGACCCGGAGGTGTTGAAACAGCCTGACGTATAACAGTGTTTTGACGAGGCAGATCCATCAGACGGGGCTGAACCGGCGGGCCGGTCCCAGGAGCTTCCGCCCGATTTACCTCCAGCGGATCACTGGTTCCTGCTCCTGGGGTGTTGAAAAGGTCTCTGGCCTCGAAAACCAAAGGCAGACGGGATCGGTACTTCCTCTTCATGACTTCATGCGACGCGTTCTGGTCCAACATGAGCCTGTAGGCTTGTGCGTCTAAAGCAGCCCGCTCTACGGTCATCCTGGCATTCTCGGCTGCCGGGTCCACCTTGGCCTGGGTGATCTGTTCCTTCACCTTTGCAATCTCCGCGTTGTGGACGTCCTGATCCGCCGGGTTAGCTTCTGCCATAAGCACAGCCAATGCATCAAATAGATCTGATAGAACTTGAGCCGGCGGGCGTACAGAGCTTCCTGCCCCGGCAGCCGTCGCCGCTACTGAACCGGAGGTTATTGGTGCAGCGGTCGAAGAATGAAGCGCTGCTTGTGTGCCGGCCATGAATATTCCAACTCGGTTGGGTAGATCAGAGGGGTCCAGAATACTGTCACCATCGGAACAGCCCCCAATCCGGCCATCTTGTAGCTGATATAGAGATTCGGTTTCTCCGGTTGATGACTCGTCGCCGGAATAAACAACGGTCTCGCCGCGAGATTCCGATCCATCCTCGTAACTTCCTCCATGGATGACTCCGACGAAGGCACGCTTCACGGCCGGTTTAACCCGGGCGGACCGCGCACGCTGAGCCATTTCGACGAGGTCGGTGCAGATGTCCGGCTCAGACCCGGTTCACCGATTTTGCCGATGAAAACTTGTATGCCACCAAAGGGGACCCGGTACCCGTACTCAACTGAGCCGGCCTCGGGCCCCCAGCCTGCATCATCGATGTAGAGCTTGCCGCGACGACTCTTAGTCATCCGGCCCACAGCGTAGCCCTCGAGTCCTTCAAAGCGGACCTCCAAGAACTTGAAACCATCGTGCGATAATCCCACGGTGGGCGCCAACTGTCGTGGTTTTGTCACGGCAGAGGTCCTCGTGAAAGGACTTAGTCGTGGAGACATCGCAACGGGTTAGCTTGAAGGGGTTAAAGCGGACACAGGGACGCAAGAGAGTTTATACTAGTTCGGCCCCTTCGATGAAGGTAAAAGCCTACGTCTAGTTGTGATGGAATTGATGGGGTTTCGATGACTAGAGAGCAAACAAGCTTCGCCTAAGTCTCGATTTGTTGTCTGTTGTCCTTGAACCGCCGCCGGGTCGTCCCCTTATATACATGGGTGACACCCGTCGGTTTACAGAGTCCCAACACCAGCTCATATACGTGTTCGGTTTGGTCTCTACTTATTCCTAACTTACAATACAAGTTTATATACCGACGCCGGTTTATGGCTACAGGCCTTAAACCGATCATGGGCTTTAAGCCCTCATCTACCTTCATGGGCTTTAACATACTTAACTACTGATGAAGTTAAACCGGCCCAGATAGGTCGGTTTACGCCCAGTAGTAATATCCCCAACACCCCATCTCCTCGCTTTTGTTTAATTTAGTAGTGGACGTTCTTACTAAAATGCTGAGAAAAGCTGCTGAGCATAGTCTGATTGTAGGGCTCTGTCCTGAGGTCTGCCCTGGTGGCATCATCTGCCTTCAATATGCAGATGATACCATCCTTTTCTTAGACAATGACTCCACACATACTAGCAATCTGAAAACTGTTCTAACCTGGTTTGAACAAGTCTCAGGCATGAGAATCAACTACTCTAAAAGTGAACTCATCCCTATCAACATGGATGATCAGGAGTTAGCTGACTTCCTCTCTATTCTAGTCTGTAATAAAGGTAACTTCCCCATTAAGTACCTAGGTATCCCTCTCCACTATGATAAACTGAGGAGAGAGGATATCCAACCCCTTCTGGATAAAATCATTAAAAGGATTGCTAGGTGGAGGGGCAAACTTCTTTCTTACACAGGTAGATTGATCCTCATACAAGCTTGTTTGGCTAGCATTCCAGTGTATCTCCTCTCCTTCTTCAAGTTCCCTAAATGGGCAGTGAACCTCATCAATTCTCAGATGTCTCATTGCTTGTGGAATGATTTTGAGGGAAATAGGAAGCTACACCTTGCTAATTGGGCCCTAGTCTCTATGAAAAAAGATTTTGGAGGCCTAGGCATACCTAACCTCCAAGAAATTAACATCTGTCTTCTAGGGTCTTGGATTAAAAGATTCTATGAGGAAGACCTAAAACCCTGGAAGCTTCTTATTGCCCATAAATACCTAGGAAATAAACCTAATATTTTTGTCCCTTCCTCCAACCCTAAGACCACCAGATTCTGGAAAGGATTAAAATCTATTATGCATGCTATGAAATTTTGCTACAGATGGAACATAGGGGATGGGAGCAGAACCAGGTTCTGGGAAGATAGTTGGTTTGGCACATCCCCCCTAGCAGTCCAATTTTGGCCTATTTACTCTGTCCGCAATGAGCTTAACAAAAGTGTCAATGAAGTTTGGGACGGTCAATGCCTAAAACTCTCTTTAACAAAAGCATTACCTTTACTGCTGAGCCGGATGCCCTGATTTGGTAGCTGGACAATAAGGGGAAGTATTCCTCCAGCTCCCTCTATCATGTTATCAACTTTAGAGGGGTTCAACCCGTGTTTATCCCTGCTGTCTGGAAATTGAGAGTTCCCCCTAAAATTCATGTATTTCTCTTGCTTCTCTCCAAAAACAAATTGATGACTAGGGATAACCTTAGGAAGAGACACATCATCAAACCCCTTGATTGTGTTTACTACTTGGAACATGAGTCTTGTTCTCACCTATTTTTTGAATGTATAGTTGCTAAACATCTCTGGGCCCACATTGAGGAATATTTCTCTAGTCAGATTGGCTCATCCTTCGAATCTGTCGCCAGATTCTGGATTGCTACCAAAAAGTTCTCAGTTTTAAACATTGTTAGCTCAGCTGTCCTTTGGTGCCTCAGGAAATATAGAAATGCTATGATTTTCAGTAACACCTCCTGGATTTCCATTCTGCAGGTCTTGAGGTTGATCGGGAACATGGTGAGGAACTGGGCGATTCTCTCCTCCGGATCGGACAAGGACAAGTTGATGAGCTTCGTGGAAACCCTAACAAGATCCCTCCAGAAACCGTTGCCGATCACTTGTGTCTGAACAAGGCTCGACCTGCTCTGGGGCTGGACCCATGGGCTCGTCTCAAGATCTCTGATGAAGATGATGGGCACCTGGCACTAAAAAATAGGGACATCCACCATGCTACGCCTTCCAGCCCGGTCTCTCCGCTTGCTTACTGGTCGCCGCAGGCTGACACGGCCCCTCGGCTGAAGACCATGAAGGCTTCGCTGGACCCTCCTTGTGTCATTTGAGTGCTCTATCCGCTCTGCCTTTGGCACCGCTCGGGTGATTTGTGTTATTCAAATAACTTGTTCATCCACCCCCCTAGTTTGTAGCTTTTCTACCTTTGCTTTCGAACTGCTCTTTGAGCTGCTGTATCAGAATATGTTGTGGTTTCGTTCTCATCAATGGAACCAGGGAGATGCTCCCTGTTTTTCTAAAAAAATATTTCATATGTTATTATATATTATTTTTAGTGTCATCATATATTTAACAGATACTTACATATGTAAGAAAACAATATCCCACATCTTATTAACTTATAAAAATAATTTCTTAACAAATAAAATCCTGGATTGTTTTGGCACGAAAATCCTAGTGACTGTGTACAAAATCTTGGTAAGATTTAAGGACGAATGTAATAATATCATTTATTATTTAAATATATTTATAACAAAATGCTCAGCCTCTTTTTATTTTTTGATAACATTGCTGGCCCAACCCAACATTATAATTAGAATCAGCCCACCAAAATCGTGTATTTCGAGAAAGTGCAAATGGCCTGTAATTTTTTAGGAAATAAAATAAATGGGCTGCATGGACGCTACATTATTTGTTCACCCAGCCCAGCTAATGGCTGTAATTCAAAAAAATATCAAATTGACTGTAAATTCTAACGCGCAAAAAAAAGACTGTAAATTTTGAAAAAATGGGTTGAATACGTGCCACATTTTTGGAGGCTGAAATGTGGGCCAATAGGTCGAAGCCAATGCAAGTCGTTGTCAATTTAGTTAACAAATGATTCTGACATGTTAGCCGTTGGATTTACATCCAACGACAGGCATCCATCTTCAATCTCTCGTCTTCTTCCTCCAACGCCGTCGGGACCACCTCCCGCCTCCTGCTGCTAGCAGCTCTGCTTAGCATGCTTCGCTATGAAGCGCTACTCCACCGTTGGCCAGGCCATCCCTCCACCCCTCCACACCTCCTGTTCTTCTCCACCGACTGTCGAACCACACCGCACTAGAACCAGTTAACCTGCGTACACCTCTCCGTCTACGACTCTACCGCGTCTTCCCATCTCCGGCTCATTGTTGTCCGGGGCCTCGCTGCCGTTCACCACCTTGGATGCGCTCGGCGCGGCGTGGTCAACGAACGACACCATCGGAAGTAGACTGTGCGTGGAGAGGCTGAGAGCTGGGTCCACGGCCGCACACAAGGAAATGCCTCCTTATTACGCGCAAATAATGATTCCTCCACCTGACATCTGGGACCCACCGGAAGGGCCTCTGTATTTCGCAAAATAAAGTGCCCCCGCTGACATGTAGGACCCACCAGCTATCTTCGCACGCAAGGAAGTGCCTCCTTATTACGCACAAAAAATGAATATTCCCCCTGCCAGCTGGAACCCAGCATAGTGGGAGGCTGACTTGTGGGCCTACCAAGTTGACGGGGACGGAGGGCTTTGTCAACTTAGTCAATATGAACGATTCTAGCTCCTGTTACCGTAGGATGTTCATCCAACGGCTGTAGTGCTTCTTTAACCTCTGGTCTTCTTGCTCCAGCCGCCCAAACCAGCGCCGGTCGTGCTGCGTGCTCCTACCTCCCGTGGCCGGCTGTGATGCCGCGGAGGCCTCACCGCCCCCTACTACTCCCACCGCTGGCCAGGCCATCCCTCTACTCACCCGCACCCCCTGTTAATCTACGGTGACAGCGGCCTCACACCGCAGCCGAACCAGTGAACCCTCGTACTCCTCTTCGCATGGGCATCCACTGCCGCGTCTTCCCCGGCTCCGAGTCGTCCCCTTCCTAGTCCTCGCCGTCGTCCACTGCCCTGGTGCTCTCGATGCGGCGTGGTCAACGTGGTTAATGACTGACTTCCATCGAAAGAGTACTGTATGTGCAGAGGCTGACAGCTAGGTCCATGGTAGCTGCAAGGAAGTGCCTCCTTATTACGTAGAAAATAATTATTCCTCCACCTGACAGCAGGGACCCATCGGACGGGCCACCAGTATTTCGCGAAAAAAATCGATTCCCCCTAATTGCTGGGACCCACCGGATGGGCCACCGTATTTCGCGAAAAAAACGTTCCCCCCGCTGTCAGCTCGGACCCACCGGAAGTGCCTCCTTATTACGCACAAAAAAAATGAATACTCCCCCGGCTAGCTGGGACCCACCTTGCTGGGAGGCTGACTTGTGGGCCTACTAAGTTGGCGGGTACGAAGGGCTTTGTCAACTTAGTCAATATGAACAATTCTAGCTCCAGTGACCGTACGATGTCCATCCAACGGCCGTAGTGCTTCTTCAACCTTTGGTCTTCTTGCTCCAGCCGCCCAAAGCAGCACTGGTCATGCCGCATGCTACTGCCTCCCCTGGCCGGCTGTGCTGCCGCAAAGGCCTCACCGCCCCCTACTATTCCCACCGCTGGCCAGGCCCTGCGGCGATGGCAGCCTCACACCGCAGCCGAACCAGTGAACCCTCGTAGTCCTCTCCGCGCGGGCTTCCACTGCCGCGTTGTCCCCTTCCTAGGCCTCGCCGTCGTCCACCGCCGTGGTGCTCTCCGCACGGCGTGGTCAACATGGTCAAGGAACGACTACCATCGGAAGAGTACTGTACGTGGAGAGGCTGACAGCTGGGTCCATGGCCACAACCCAGTTTTTTTGTGATTCGTCAAGTAAGTCGCTTTGTCAGGCTTGTTGGGCTGCCAATCTTTCAAGACGAGGAGAGCTTTCATTCGGCTGGCCGAGAAAATGGCCCATCAGTAATGAGAAATGGATTGTACATTTTTAAAACACATCAAACCGGCAATTAGTTTCAAATATCTTTTTTTCATTTCAAGATTTTAAATTACATTAATTTTTATGCGTGGAGAATTTGTTGGATTTTATATTGATATACATTTATTTTTCAAATCAGTTTGAATGTTAGTCAAAATTTCGGGATTAAAAACAGTTCAGACCGCACCGAAATATGCAAAATTTCATATAATTTTTTAACCGTTGCCACAATATGGGCTGCAATGCTAACAAAAAGAATATGGGCTCCAAAAAAACCTTAAGAATTAGCAAATGGGCTGTAAATTATTAGAAATAATGGAAGATGGGTTGTATGTTGTTTTCCACAGATTTGAGGCTTTCCTAAAAAAAGGTTGACGCACAAGCACTGACTGTTGGATGTCCATCCAACGGCCGTCGTGCTTCTTTAATCTCTGCTCTTCCTGCTCCAGCCGCTCAAACAAGCGCCGGCGGGACTGCCTGCTCCCTCCTCCTCGCGGTCGGCTGTGTTGCCGCGCAGGCCTCACCGTCCGACCGTACTCCCATCGCTGGCCTAGCCATCCCTCTACTCACCCACACCTGCTGTTATTCTCCAGCGACGGCAGACGAACCAGTAAACCCTTGTACAGTCATACCCCCCTCCGCGTGGGAAACAACTGCCGAGTCTTCCCTGCCTCTGTGTCGTCCCCTTCCTAGGCCTCGCCGTCGTCCACTGCCCTGGTGCTCTCGGCGCGGCGTGGTCAACGTGGTCAAGGAACGACTTCCATCGGACGTGGACTATACGTGGAGAGGCTGACAGCTGGGTCCACGGCAGCAGCAAGGAAGTGCCTCCTTATTACACGGAAAATAATGATTCCTCCACCTGACAGCAGGGACCCACGGGACGGGACACCGTATTTCACAAAAAAACGTTTCCCCCTGACTGCTGGGACCCACCAGCTACACATTCGCACGCAAGGAAGTGCGTCCGGGCAAAAAAAAAGATTCGCCCCCCTGACTGCTGGGACCCACCAGCTACATCTTCGCATGCAAGGAAGTGCGTCTGGGCAAAAAAACCAAAACGATTCGCCCCCCTAACTGCTGGGACCCACCAGCCCCCCGACTGCTGGGACCCACCAGCTACATCTTCGCACGCAAGGAAGTGCGTCCGGGCAAAAAAACGATTCACCCCCTGACTGCTGGGACCCACCAGCTACATCTTCGCAGGCAAGGAAGTGCCTGACAGTCAGGACCCACCTGGTCGAAGCGTACGTGGCGTTGTCATTCTGGTCGCGAACGTGTACGTACATATATACTGGTGGATGTAGAGGCGTGCACGTGTCGTAGTAGAGGCGGCCAGGGTGCAAGAAAGAAAATACGGCCACATATGTGTACATACGGGCGGGGTCTCGAACGCCTACTCGCACATACGTACAGCGAGGGCTCGTGTACATGGCTGGGTCGGAATGGAGAAACAGCGTCGTCGTCGTGTTCATAGGGAGGCAACGGAATGCGTCGTGTTCATCGGGAGGCAACATGGCTGGGTCGGAACGGAATGCGTGGTCGTGTTCATCGGGAGGGCTTGGACGGAAGAGGCGATGGAAACGAGGCCTGGCGTACCGCACAACAGAGGAAACGGACCTCCTACGGTCGAAACGGGGGTCCTGTTGATCGGGAGGGGTGTGGCGTACCGCAAAACAGAGGAAACGGACCTCCTACGGTCGAAACGGGGGTCCTGTTGATCGGGAGGGGTGTGGCGTACCGCAAAACGGAGGAAACGGACCTCCTACGGTCGAAACGAGGGTCATGTTGATCGGAAGGGGTGTGGCGTACCGCAAAACGGAGGAAACGAACTTGTGTTGGAGCGCTACGGTCGAAACGGGGGTCCTGTTCATCGGGAGGGGTGTGGCATACCGCAAAATGGGGCTCCATGGGATACTTTTCATATCCACCGTCGACCCCCTCCAGCCTCCACGAGGTACTGTTCATCCACCGTCGACCTCCTCCGACCTCCACGGGCTCCTGTTCATCCAGCCTCCACCGTGCGCTACTCCACCGGCTACTGTTCAACCACCCCTCCACCGTCTATTGTTCATCCAGCCCTCCACGCCACGGGGTCCTGTTCAACCACCCCTCCACGGGCACCCCTCCACCGTCTACTATTCATCCTGCCCTCCACACCACGGGGTCCTGTTCATCCACCCCTCCACGGGCACCCCTCCACCGTCTACTGTTCATCCAGCCCTCCACCACACCACGGGGTCCTGTTCATCTAGAGGCAACGCTACCGCTCACTGTTCATCCAAACTCCCCCGCAACACTCACTGTTCATCCCATCGATCGGCTTCAGTTAGCAGCAGTAGCCAAGGAATCGCTCGATCGGGTTCAGTTAACAGCCATCGATCGATCGCTCGGGTTCAGTAATGCGTAGCCTGCAGTGCAATCGCTCGGGTTCAGTTAGAGCCCAACGCCTCGCTCGGGTTCAGTTAGAGCTAACGCCTCGCACACACGCGCGTACGTGTACGAGAGAAACGTGCATCGCTCGGCCCCCGACCTCCCACCGTAACCGGGAACTCCCCGAAATTTTCCTCCCCCTCGCTTCTACCACAGTTTTTTCCGTCATGGACGGCCCAAAGAATGTCATGCAGCTGCGTCTCCGGCCCGCCCAGGATGAAAAGCCCATTTTTTGTCATGATTTTTTGTCATAGAAGTAGGAGCCCACCACATCTATGATGATATTGGGTTTTGTCACAATTATTGTCATAGAAGTGTCATATGTATGAAAGAAAAAAAATTCGCTCGGCCCAAAATGTCACGGATGTGTCTTTTTTTTGTAGTGCCAGGATCTGCTTAATGATAGATGGACCGATGTCCTAGCAGCCAAAGAATATGGCCTCAAGCACCCAGCCAAAAGCTACCCGAAGCGCAAATTGCTACCTCAGTTCGACGACGAGGCACCGGAGCCCGTGTCATCATCGTGCAATGTGGCTGACCGACCACCACGTGGTCGGGATAAAACGGTAACTCAAGCCGAACACCAGCCCACCCCGCCTCATCGTAAAGGCAGAGATAAAACAGGTCGTGGTTATACATATGACCTCCGGCAGGACCTGGACAATAGAGCAGGACATACCAGATCGATCTACGGATCGCGAGAACGTGTCCGACACGTGACGACGGCTATCTATTTGGACGTGACAAGCCTAGTCATGCGCGGGCCGAAAACCGCAGACGGACTCCATCGGAGCTACGTCACGATGTGGACCAATATAGAGGCGCCGCACACCCTCTTTGTTTCACTGACGAAGTAATGGAGCATGAATTCCCAGAAGGGTTTAAACCCGTGAATATTGAATCATACGATGGAACAACTGATCTCATTGTGTGGATTGAGGATTTTCTTCTCCATATCCAAATGGCCCGTGGAGATGACCTCCACGCCATCAAATACCTTCCGTTAAAACTCAAAGGGCCAGCTCGGCACTGGTTAAACAGTCTGCCCGAAAACTCTATTGGCAGCTGGGAGGATTTGGAAGATGCCTTCCGTGACAACTTCCAAGGTACATATGTCCGGCCACCAGATGCCAATGACTTAAGCCATATAGTTCAACAGCCCGGAGAGTCAGCTAGGAAATTCTGGAGTAGGTTTCTAACCAAAAAGAACCAGATCGCCGACTGTCCGGATGTCGAAGCCCTAGTGGCCTTTAAACATAGCATCCGCGACGAATGGCTCGCCTGCCACCTCGGCCAAGAAAAGTCGAAGTCCATGGCAGCCCTCACGGCACTCATGACCCACTTTTGTGCGGGTGAAGATAGTTGGCTGGCCCGTAGCAAAACAATGCAAGCAACGCCGGCACCTCTGAAACCAGAACTAGCAACGACAAGTCCCGACGCAACAGACACAAGCATCGAAACAACAATGACAACACCGATGATACGGTGGTCAATGCCGGATTCAGTGGCTCTAAGTCTGGTCAGCGGAAGAAGTCGTTCAAAAATAACAATTCGGGCTCATCCAGCTTGGACCGCATACTCGATCGTCCGTGCCAAATCCACGGCACCCCAAACAAACCACCCAATCATACCAACAGAGATTGTTGGGTTTTTAAACAGGTTGGCAAGTTAAATGCCGAAAGCAAGGAGAAGGGATCGCAAAGCAAAGACGGCGACAAGGAGCCCTGGCCACCGAACACAGGGGGCAGAAGAAGTTTCCCCCTCAGATCAAAACGGTGAACATGATATACGCTACCCACATCCCCAAGAGGGAGCGCAAGCACGCGCTCAGGGACGTCTACATGATAGAGCCAGTCGCCCCAAAATTTACTCCATGGTCGTCATGCCCGATCACTTTCGATCGCCGGGACCATCCGACCAATATCCGTCACGGCGGTTCAGCCGCACTGGTCCTGGACCCAATAATTGATGGGCTCCACCTGACGCGAGTCCTGATGGATGGTGGCAGCAGCCTCAACCTGCTCTATCAGGATACAGTGCGCAAAATGGGCATTAATCCATCACGGATCAAGCCCACAAAGACTACCTTTAAAGGAGTCATACCAGGTGTAGAGGCCCGCTGTACGGGCTCAATCACACTAGAGGTTGTCTTCGGATCTCCGGACATCTTCCGAGGCGAGGAGTTAATCTTTGATATCATCCCTTTTCGC
Source organism: Triticum urartu (assembly GCF_056163025.1). Classification (NCBI taxonomy): domain Eukaryota; kingdom Viridiplantae; phylum Streptophyta; class Magnoliopsida; order Poales; family Poaceae; genus Triticum; species Triticum urartu. The sequence continues at coordinate 461,990,843 of NC_141873.1, read as the reverse complement.
AGCGGTTATCATGCACTGCTTGGACGAACCGCATTTGCTCGATTCAACACGGTGCCACACTACGCTTATCTCAAGCTCAAGATGCCCGAACCACGCGGCGTCATAATAGTTAATGGAAACACGGAATGCTCCCTCCGCACTGAGGAGCACACCGCTGCCTTAGCAGCAGAAGTACAGAGCGGCCTTTTCAAGCAGAACCTTAATTCGGAGGCCGAGCTCCCGGACACTGGCAAGAGAGTCCGGACTATTCTGCTGCAGGACAGCTCGGCTCGTCAAGAGCTCGACTAGCAATTCGGCCTCCGTCCCAGTCCCGACCAAGTGGCGGCAATTGTACCACGCGTACATAACTACGCACTCAAAGTACCATGGGCATGGATGGAGGCACTACCAGCTTGTGATCCACAATACGGCTCGAACGCCCTGGACACATGTGCCTTCACTGTTTCCTTTTTCTCCTTTTCAGGTTTCTTTTTCATAGGCCTTCCCTGGCGGCTTGACCATCGATTCTTTTCGAAGGATAAATACACCAAGACGACAAGAAGCACAGACGTACTGGGGAATTTTTAGGTGGTTTCTTTAATGATCCCTTTACCTATTTTCAGGACCCACACGCAGCTCTCCCTTGGTTAAGGCATATCAAGTAGCCTTCTGCTTATTGCACTACTTGTATAAATGCGCTTTAACGCACCAGTAAAATGATAATGGAAACAGTTTGCGGCCCATATTTTACAGCTTTAGCTTACTACCCTTTCTTCTTTTTCTTTCTTGATAACTTTATCAAATGGCACCCATACACTTAGGTACGTTTCAATTTGCCAGGGGCTTCATAGCGCCCCACAACATGACAACAAAGTCCAAACACTTTTTATAGTATAATTCGGCACCCCGAATTTAGCACTATATGCATTGGCTCTGAATTATGTCTTTGGTCAATAGTTGGGTTGCCCAACTCCTATGCTTGCTACCTTATGTTCCGTTATATCGGCTAGGGTAGTAAAGGGAGAACTACTGCGATTATGCCCTGGTTTACCCGGAGGAGCACCTTAGTAGATAAAGCCAAAAATTGACTGTCGTGATGCGGTGAGAGTAGGTCAGCTCTTTGGAGGTCTCAAATCTTTAGAGATTTTTCCCGCATTACGCGAGGGATCGGTACTTACCCGATCAGGTTTTTACAGCATCCTAATTCGGATACTAGGGGCTGCGCCTATATTTTTATTGTCAAACTCCTATGGCTAAGTGAGGGTACTAAAGCCGCATAGTCTGATTGCCTGGTTCATCGCGCTAAACACCTCCTTCAAGGACCAAACAATTGGATCAAGAGTGTTTAGATTACATCCTGAACACCCCCGTACTACCTACATGGGGGCAGAAGCCGACGACTGGCCAACTCTCAGATTTCATACAACACGGCCGCACAGGAGGTGAAATTTTTTAAATAAAAAATATTATATTACGTAATGACTTCGTTTCATCATACAAGGCAGAGACAACATGAATGTATTCAGTCAAAAATAATGTCTTGCACACATTGCATCGCCACAATACGAGACCCCTCCAGGACGTCTTCAAAATACCGCTCGGGCGTAGGGTGCTCCTTGCCCTCTGGCGGTCCCCCGGTCGTAAGCTTGACGGCGTCCATCTTCGCCCACCACACCTTGACGTGGGCGAAGGCCAGGCGCGCGCCCTCGATGCAGACCGGCCGCTTGACAACGTCCAGCAGAGGGGTAGGCATTCACTAGCCACTTGATGAGCCCGAAGTAGCTGCCGGGTCTAGCTTCGGTAGGCCACAGCCAAATTATTACATCCTTCATGGCCAGTTCGGCCACCCTATGCAGCTCGACCAGCTGTTTTAGCTAATCGCTAAAGGGCACCGGATGTTCTGGCGCAAGATATTGCGACCAGAACAGCTTCTCCGTAGAGCTCCCTTCTTCGGCTCAGAAGAACTCTGCAGCGTCAGACACACTGCACGGCAGATCCGCAAACGCCCCTGGAGAACTCTGAATCCGGGTTAGTAAGAGATACTTCTTCACATATTTGCTTTGCATACTAAACGCCTTACCCGCCGTGATTTTCTTGGCCTCCTGGATCACCTGGAGGGCGCCCTAGGCCTCAACTCGGGCCTCTTCCGCGCTTTGGCGAGCCTTAGCGAGTTTGGTCTCTCGAGCCGAAACGTCACGCTCCAAGGATTCAAATATCTTCACTGCATCCTGGAGCTCTTGCTGGACCTCATCAAGCCTGGCCTCGTGCTTCTCACGGACGGCTTTTTCCTTGACAGCTCGCTCCTAGGCCTCAGCCAGGGCCTGTTTAAGGACCTCAACCTCGGTCGCTGCTCCTACACATATCATGGCACTACAGTCAATATGCATCATTTCCTCTTTCCGAATATACAGCAAGTCATTACATACCTTGCTTGTCTTCTAGCTGCTTCCCCGCTTGGCCGAGCTCCTGATCGGCCTACTCCAGCCTCTGCTTTAGTCCAGAGACTTCGGCAGTTTGTGAGGTCGTGGCCAGCAACGACGCCTGCTTATTCATATAAGACATTTAGTTAGTTTCCTGCGAAAATAAATTGATCCTCTGTCCGGCTATTCTTGCCGAACACCGGACAGTGTCTCAGGGGCTACTGTCTATATTAGGACTTTTTCTTTTGCGTTGCTTACCTCAAAACCTGTCAGCAGGATGCTGCAGGCTTCGGTTAGTCTGCTCTTGATGGACTGAACCCTCCCAATCACTGTACCCATAAGGATATGGTGTTCATCCACAATGGAAGCGCCTCATAGCGCTTCCAGCAGATTATCCGGTGCCTCTGGTTGGATAGAGGTCACCGGCGACATAGGCAAACCCCCCTCTTTCGAAGGAGGTTGCTCGCCGGATTCCGGAGCCGTGTAGGCCTCCGGACTTGTATTCGGCTGGGGGCCGAACTGAGCAAAGCCCCCATCCTCAGTCGCCATGGGGGTCTGCTCCCCCATGTGTCCGGCAGCCAAGGCTTCGCCCTCTGGCACCACCCTGGCGGCCTCCTGAACCTCTCCCTGGCCGGGGAAGGTCCTTTGGGACAACACCTCATCGTCGCCCTTGGCCGTGGGAGAGTGAGCGGCCGACGGTGACTTGCTGGCCATCGCCTTGGAATCCAACGAACCTCTTGATGAGGATCGCTGGGAGCTATCGTGGGCCGGACTGCAATGGCATCACTTAAGCATATTAATATCATGAAGCAAGAGAGGCCAAATGAATGGACGTATGCGGGTTTTTAGTACTTATGACGCGGCCAGAGGCTTGTTTCGGTGGCGTCGCTCCGGGCTGCTGTCAACGTCCCATGCGGAGTTATCCGCAGGGGGGCCCTTCCCCCTCTTGGGTGCCTCCACCTCCAAATTTTTGGAGGCCGCCCTCTTCTTCCTCCCCCCATCAGGGGGAGAGGTGCTTTCTTCCTCCTCCTCGTCATTGTCTTCGGTGGAGGAGGAGAGAGTCTTGTCTTCGGACGACACGTCTGAAGCTTCCTTGCGGCGGGGGCCACTCCGGACCCCCTTGGCCTTCTTCTTGGCCTTCTTCTCCGGCGCCTTATAGGGCACCGACACCAGCATCTTCGCTAGGAGAGGGATGACTGGTTCCTCGGGCAGTGGAGCCGAATAGTGAATCCGCTCCGCCCTCTCCATCCATACCTGAAAGAACAATAATAATAAAGTTTAGATATCCTCCTTGAAACAAGCAAGTAGAGGATGCGTCTGGAGACATGAAAGGCTTACCGCATTGGCAGAATGGGTAATATCGTGCCCGCGGTTCGAGTCTATGGCTGGCGGCGTCTCGTTGCCCTTAAAGAGCAACTTCCAGGCATCTTCGTGAGTGGTTCCGAAGAGCCTTTACAAGGTTTGGTGCTTCTTTGGGTCGAATTCCCATAAGGGATAGCTTCGGGTTTGGCATGGGAGGATCTGGCGAACCAGCATCACCTGGATTACGTCGATGAGCTTGATGCCTTTATCCACCATGCTTTGGATGTGCATTTGTAGCGCTATCAGTTCATCCAACGAAGACCAATTTGGGCCCTTCTCTATCCAGGAGGTGAGACGCATTGGAGCTTCGGAGTTGAATTCGGAAGCCGCAGCCCAGGTGGCGTCGCGGGGCTCTATGATGTAGAACCACAGTTTCTGCCACTCCTTGACGGTCTCCACAAAAGTACCTTTCGGCCATGTGACATTGAGCATCTTGCTCACCATGGCGCCTCCGCACTCCGTGTGCGGGCCATCCACCACCTTCGGCTTCACGTTGAAGATCTTGAGCCACAGTCCAAAGTGGGGTTGGATGCGGAGGAAGGCCTCGCACACGACAATGAATGCCGAGATGTTGAGGAAGGAGTTCGGGGCTAGGTCATGGAAATTGTCAGATTTCGGGTTCCGGCAGACCCTTGAGGTTCGAACACTGGGGTGCGCGCGGAGATTTCGCCTCCTACCTACCTGCGCCCCTCCGCCTCGCTAAGGTCTAAGCTATGGAAAGAATAACACGAGGGACACAAGGTTTATACTGGTTCGGGCCACCATTGTGGTGTAATACCCTACTCCAGTGTGTGGTGTGGTGGATTGCCTCTAGGGCTGATGATGATGACAATACAAGGAAGAATAGCCTCGCGAGGGTCTATTCTTGGGTGGGGGGATGAACTGCTGGGAGGAGTTCAGTCACCCTTCTCTCTCTCTCAGATTTTGATCTCCCACCTCTCACTTCTCACCCAGCTCCGCTCTTGCGGGTGGCTGGTCCTATTTATAGAGGCCCTGGTCCTCTTCCCAAATATTGAGCGGGAAGGGAGCCAACAATGGCGGGCTAATTTGAAAGGGGACAGCTAGTACCAGCTATCCTGACAAAAGTAGTCTTCGCCTGCACAAAGCTCTGGTGATGACGCCGTCTTGTGCTCCACGATGACCTCCATCTTGTAGTCCTCCTGGTCTTGGTCTTGTTGCACCGAAACGGAAACCTTTGCCTGATGCCTCGGTACTCCGCGGCTGTGCTTGCCCCCTTTTCACCAAAGAGGAAAGGAGGACACTGCGTGGGCTGGCACCCGCCTGGCGCCCTTGGTCGTCATGGCTTGCATCACGGGCACCTCGTGAGGTACCCCGCTTTGATCGCTCCGCCTCCTTGTGAGCCAGCCTGATGAGGCCGTGCCTGAGGAAGCTCCGCGTCGTCCGCCCCGCGAGGCTTGGCCCCTCGCGAGGGTCTTGGGTTTGTGTTGGTGAAGATGGGCCGCGCTGGGCCCCCCTTTGAGCCACGCCGCAGGCCGTAGGCAGGCAAGGCTGGGGACTCCCGTTCCCAGAACGGCGACAGTAGCCCCCGGGCCCAAGGCGCGCCCGGACTTGGCCTTGCAGGGAGGCGGAAGGGCAAGAGTGAAGCGCCGCGGGCCCTAACAGCCTGCGGCCTTGGGCGCCGCGTGGCGGTTGATTGGACGTGGGCGTCTCCACTTCCCCATGGCGCCTCGGCAAGTGCACGGATTGGACAAGTCCCTGCATGCAAATCGGGTCATAATTACCTGCGATCGTGGGGGCCGTCGGTTGGCCCTCGCCAGCTATAAGTACGGATCGGCGCGTGCCCTTCCAGTTCATCTCCCCTTGCTCCTCCTTCTTCTTCATGGCCCCGTCGAGGAGGTTCTCGGCCGCAGAGAAGGGGAAGGCTCGCCAGGTTGAGCCCGCCTCTCTCCCGCCCAAGCGCGGCCGAGGGCGCCCTTGCAAACATCCTGTGGCCACCACGGCAGCTCCCCGCGGCCGTGGAGGCAATTTTCAGCACAGCGACGGGCGGATTGCTGCGGCCGAGGGGCGTGCTCCGGCTACGCGTCCCCCTATGCCGCGCTTTCGTGCTGCTGAGGTGCTGCCGGAGTTTGTCATGTGGTCGGCGAAGCCAACTAGCACCCGGCTTCCACTTCCTCGCTTCCTCCTTGGTGAGCCCCCGGCCGGCGCCCCGGGCGGCCTCTGGCTTTAGGCCGACGGCTGCTGCAGCCGGGCCTCATGGGTTTCACTGGAGGTCTCTGCAGCCGGGAGCCTGGCCCTGGCCCGCGGTTGGCAGACGTTTGCCCGCGCGCGTGGCCTGGGCCGTCGGTGTACCCTGCACTTCAAGTTTGACGGCGATGCCACCCTCTACGTGAGGGTTTTTGGGGAAGATGGTCGCCGCGCAGGGTGCTGCCCCGAGGACGACGACCGCGGCCGGGAACCCAGCTCCGGCGACGATGGGGTAGACAGCGCTCGTGTGACCGGCGACGCTCAGGGTTCCCCAAGCTTCTCTGATTCTTCTTCAGGCGGCGACTCCTCTAGTGGTGGCCGCGGTCAGCCTCCACGCCGCCGTATCTGCTTGGGAGGTGGTAGCGCGTCCGCCCGCCGTCGCGCCCCGGTGAAGCGCGAGAGGGAGTCTGCCTGAGCCCTGGAGGCAGCTCGAGTCTTCCCTGCAGGCCGGTGTGAGGCGAGCCGCGTCTGATTTGTTCTTTTCTTTTCCCTTTCCCTGCGCAAAAAGACAGTAGTGTGGAGCCCCGCGGGGGCGTGTTTGGGTTATTGTTGTTAATCACCATTATGCTTCTGTTATCGTGCCTTCCAGCTATGTGCCCGCGTGTGGATAGTTCCCGGCCCCAGTCGTGGGGGGCGACCGACCCAGGCCCTGTGTTCGCGTCACGGTGCCCGTGGGGCATGGACTGGAGGGGTGCTCCTGTAATGGGCCCAGGTCACGAACCCTTTGAACGACTAGGATAGGAACACTCGTGAGGGTGCTCGGCTGCCCCCCCCCCCCCCTCGCGAGGCCTTGCACAAGAGAAATCGAGGCAGGAGAGTGAAAAGTCGAAGAACCACAAGCCAAAGATGACAACAACTTCAATAAAACTTCGAACGAGAAAGAACAAGCCAACTGCGGAAAGCAAATGAAAAGCCGCGTCCGGCACCTAATCTAGTCTTCGACGTCTTCTCACCAGCGCGGAGCTAAGTGCTGCCACTGGGCGTGGGAGGGAGCCCCAGGGCCTGAGGCCGGCGCTCCTGAGACTTGGGGCGTGTACAGCCCCAACTCATTATTACGTGAGAGTGTCACGGGCGGCGAGCTTCACAGGCGTTGGCCTTCTTCACAGGCTCCAGGCCTTTTCCAAAACGCGACAGCTTCACAGGCATTCGCCTTCTTCACAGGCTCCGGGCCTTTTCCAAAACGCGACAGCTTCACAAACATTCGCCTTCTTCACAGGCTCTGGGCCTTTTCCAAAACGCGACAGCTTCACAGGCATTCGCCTTCTTCACAGGCTCCGGGCCTTTTCCAAAACGCGACAGCTTCACAGGCATTTGCCTTCTTCACAGGCTCTGGGCCTTTTCCAAAACGCGGCAGCTTCACAGGCATTCGCCTTCTTCACAGGCTCCGGGCCTTTTCCAAAACGCGACAGCTTCACAGGCATTCACCTTCTTCACAGGCTCTGGGCCTTTTTAGGGGTAGAACCTCCGGAGGTGCTGGATGTTCCATGCGTTCTGGACTGGCACCCCCTCCTGAGTCTCCAAGCGTGCGGAGCCGGGCCTAGAAACATGAACAACTTTGAATGGGCCCTCCCACATGGGAGAGAGCTTGTGCAGCCCCTCCCTGGAGAGAACCCGCCTGAGCACGAGGTCTCCTACCTCAAGAGTTCTGGGGCGGATGTTGCGGCAGTGATATCGTTGCAGTGCTTGTTGGTACCTCGCCGCTTGCAGCGCGGCTTCTCGGCGACGTTCCTCCCCCAGCACGAGGTCCATCCCCCGCATGGCGTCCTGCTGCGCCTCATCGAACGCCAGGACCCGCGCGGAGCGACGTCTTACCTCGTGAGGGAGGACCGCTTCGGCTCTGTAGACCAGGAAGAATGGGGTCTCTCCAGTCGGCTTTGTCGCGGTTGTGCGGATGGACCACAACACGGACTGAAGCTCGTCGTACCAACCTCTGCCGCAGGCCTCCAGCTTCTTCTTGAACGTCCTGGTCTTGAGGCCCCTCAGGACCTCTGCGTTGGCTCGCTCGGCCTGGCCATTTCTTCGGGGGTGCGCCACCGAAGCGTAGCATATCTGCGTTCCAAGGTTAGCACAGTATGTTTTGAAGAGGTTACTGGTGAACTGCGAACGTTGTCCGTGATGATGCGGTTCGGCACCCCGAACCGGCTCACGATGCCCTTGATGAACATGACCGCGGAACCCGCGGGAATGGTGCGGACAGCCTCTACTTCAGCCCACTTGGTGAACTTGTCCACGGCGGCGTAGAGGTAGCGGTAGCCCCCTGGCGCCAGAGGAAACGGGCCCAAGATGTCCAGCCCCCAGACTGCGAATGGCCATTAAAGGGGTATATTCTGCAGGCCTCCTGCTGACTGATGGATCTGCTTGGCGTGGGACTGGCAGGCCTCACAAGCTTGCACTAATTCGACGGCGTCATTGAGCGCGGTGGGCCAATAAAACCCACTGCGGAACGCCTTGCCAACGAGGGTCCGTGACGATGAATGATGTCCATAGTCTCCGCCATGTATATCTTCCAGTAGTTCCTTCCCTTGCTCCCTGGAGATGCAGCGCAGGGATACAACGTTTGGTCGCTTCCGGTAGAGCTCCCCATCCTTGATGCAGTCTGCCGTGGCCTGGCGTGCCACTCACTCCGCTTCCTCCTCCTTCTCCGGCAGGGTCCCTTGCGTTAAGTAACTCTGGAGCTCCGTGATCCAGCATCCCTCCTGAGGATCCATCGTCAGGAGCAGGCATGCTCCTGAGGCCGGGCCACAAGCCGGAGCTCCTGAGGCAGGTGGCTGGGGGAGCTCCTCCCGAGGCTGAGCCGTGTTTGACATTGACGGCAGGGCTGAGGGCTTGAAGAGCCGCTCCTCGAAAACGCCAGGCTCCTGAGGTAACCGCCTGGACGCCCGTTTGGCGATGTCGTCGGCCTCCTGATTGGTGCCACGGGGCACATGCTGCAACTCCAACCCCCAGAGCTGCTTCTCCATCCTGCGGACCTCCATGAGGTAGGCTTCCATGTGTTCATCTTTCGGCTCGTACACCTTGTTGGAGAAATTGACAAGGAGCTGCGAATCGCCCTTGATGGTGAGGCGTTTCACTCCCAGGGCAGCTGCGGCCTTCAAGCCTGCTATTAAGCCTTCATACTCTGCTATGTTGTTGGAGACCTTTTCACCTTGCTGGAAACAGAGTTGTACAGCGTAGTAGAGCTTGTCCTGAGTGGGCGATATAAGCACCGCCCCAGCCCCAGCGGCATGCCTAGAGAACGCCCCATCGAAGTACATGACCCAGCCTTCCGGCGCCTCGTTTCCCGGGGAGAGGGACCGATCCTCGTTGGCCTTGAGGCATGGTGCCTCCGTCCATTCTGCCACAAAATCTGCCAACGCTGCTCCCTTGATGACTCTGGCCGTGCTGAATTCGAGCTGAAACGCTTGCAGTTCTATGTTCCACTCAGCGACCCTTCCAGCTGAGTTAGGGCTCCTGAGCACTCTCTCCAGGGGGTATGACAAGACGACCTTGATGGGGTGACCCTGAAAATAGTGCCGCAACTTGCGCGAGGCCACCAGTAGCGCGAGGAGGAGTTTCTGAGGCATGGGGTAACGTGCCCTCGCATCCCGCAACACCGTGCTGAAGAAGTATACTGGGTGCTCAACGAGGTTGGGTGCGTCAGTGCGGGCGGCTCCCTTCGGAGACCCTGGCGCCTCTTGAAGCGATGAGGCCTCCTGAGGCTGGGCATCTGAGAGGGGGGTCTCTTCCGCCCCCGGTGCACTCCTTTGCGGCGACTGATCCTCCTCAGCCGCGGCGGCGATTTCTGCGGGCCTTCCTTGTTCCTATTTTGCCTTGTCTCGGGTTGCTGCCGCGGTTTTGATTCGACCCCCCTCTCTAACCGCCACCAGGGCTGCGCTGGCGGAGTAGGGAGTGGCGGCGAGGTAAAGCACCAGGGGCTCTTGAGGGCGCGGAGCCACCATGACCGGTGGGCTGGTCAGGTATCTCTTGAGGTCCTGGAACGCCCTGTCGACCTCTTCAGTCCACTCAAAGGGTCCCTTTTTCTTCATTAGCTGGAAGAAGGGTAGCGCTCGTTCCCCCAACCTGGAGATGAAGCGTCCCAGTGCGGTCACGCGCCAAGTGAGCTTCTGCATTTCTCTGAGGGTCTTTGGCGGGCTCATGTCTTCCACCGCCTTGACCTTTTCCGGGTTAGCCTCGATGCCTCGGTGGGACACGAGGAAACCCAAGAGCTTGCCCGAGGGGACTTCGAACACACACTTCTCTAGGTTGAGCCGTAGGTTCACTGTGTTGAGGCTCGCGAAGGTTTCTTCTAGGTCTTGTATCAGGGTCCTGGCCTCCCGATACTTTACCACAATGTCATCGACGTAAGCTTCAACATTCTTCCCGAGCTGCGGGCCCAAGGTGATGTGCATCAGCCGCTGAAAGGTCGCCCCTGCGTTGCACAGCCCGAATGGCATGCATGTGTAGCAGTACACCCCACACGGGGTTAGGAAAGGTGTCTTTTCGACGTCTTCTACCGCCATCTTGATCTAGTGATACCCAGAGAAGGCATCCAAGCAGCATAGCAGGTCGCATTCCGCGGTGGAATCGATGATCTCGTCGATGCGGGGGAGCGGGAACGGATCTTGCGGGCATGCTTTGTTGAGGTTGGGGAAGTGGACACACATGCGCTCCTTCCCTCCCTTCTTTGGCACAACGACAGGGTTGGCCAACCAATTCGGGTATCGGACCTCGCGAATGACCCCAGCGGCTTCTAATTTGTGGGTCTCTTGGACGATGAAGGCCTGCTTTTCTGTGGACTGCCGCCCGGCCTTCTGCTTCACAGGGCGCACATTGGGGCACACATTGAGGTGATGCTCGATTACACTCCTAGGGATCCCTGCCAACTGGTCAGGCTCCCAAGCGAATACCTTCTTGTTTGTGCGCAGGAACCCGACCAGGGCCTCCTCCTGCTCGGGTTCGAGGTTGGCGCCTATGGTGAAAGTGGCGTTGGTGGACCCGTCCTCATCGATGGGTATCTGCTTGGTTTCTGTCTTGTCTTGGGTGAACAACTGTTTCTTCTTGGCGGGTGCAGCCCCCTTGGGCTCGGGGGTCTCCAAGTCGGCGGGCCATGCCGACGCCGCCGTCTTGAAGGCGATCTTGAGCACCCGCAGCGCGTCTCTGGTGTCCCCATGCACAGTGAGGACACCACTGCTCCCGGGCATCTTCATGAGGTTGTACACCAGGTGCGTTGCGGCCATGAACTGGGCCAGTGCTGGGTAGCCGAGGATGGCATTGTAGGGAAGGCCGATGGGGGCGATGTCGAAGTCGACCAGCTCCGTGCGGAAGTTGTTGTAGGTGCCGAAGGTTACTGGGAGCCGGATCTGTCCCAAGGAGCTGGATGATCCGCCCCCAACGCCTGAGAAGGGCCGGCTGGGTTGCAGCCGTTCCAGGGGTATGCAGAGGAGGTTGAAGGCCTTGACTGAGAGCACGCTGAGGCCCGCACCGCCATCGATGAGAGTTCTGGTGACGGCCACCTGGCAGATGGTGGGGGTGCACAGCATGGGGAGCGCACCCAAGCAGGCCGAGTTGGAGGGGTGGTCCTCCGAGCTGAAGGTCAGGCCGGCCTTGGGTGCCGCCCAGTCCGAGAGAGCCCCCTGCCACGTGGAAGCGGCGCTGACCCGGTGGATGAACGGCTTGACGTGGTGACTTGTGGGCGGCGCCTGCGAGCCACCCAGGAGGGCCGCGACGACCGGGGGTGTCGGTGTAGCGCGATGGGCGGGGAAGAGGCTGCGGGGCTCTTCCCAAGAGGCCACGGAGGCTGCCAGCAGGCGGGGCAGCCATGTGCGCGGAGCGCCAGTGAGGGCCATGGGGAGCCAGTTGGCCATGACCCTATCGTCGCCTCCGGCTTCGAGGAGGGCCTCTGGCTTTGAGGAGGGCCTCCTCGCTCGCCAGCAAGAAGGCCAGCGGATCTGTCGTGCCGCCGTAGCGCGGCAGCGTCGTTGGCTTGAACTTGTCCGGCCACCGTGCCCGTTGCGGGGCTGGGGCCAGGGCTCGGAGCCCCCTAGCCCCTGTGCTGGCGCCAGCGGCCGGAGCGGGCGACGCGCTACTCATCGCGAGGTAGGCCGTGGCGGTGGCGGAAGAGAAAACTCCAGTGCACCCCCTACCTGGCGCGCCAAATGTCGGATTTCGGGTTCCGGTAGACCCTTGAGGTTCGAACACTGGGGTGCGCGCGGAGATTTCGCCTCCTACCTACCTGCGCCCCTCCGCCTCGCTAAGGTCTAAGCTATGGAAAGAATAACATGAGGGACACAAGGTTTATACTGGTTCGGGCCACCGTTGTGGTGTAATACCCTACTCCAGTGTGTGGTGTGGTGGATTGCCTCTAGGGCTGATGATGATGACAATACAAGGAAGAACAGCCTCGCGAGGGTCTGTTCTTGGCTGGGGGGATGAACTGCTGGGAGGAGTTCAGTCACCCTTCTCTCTCTCTCTCAGATTTTGATCTCCCACCTCTCACTTCTCACCCAGCTCCGCTCTTGCGGGTGCGTGGTCCTATTTATAGAGGCCCTAGTCCTCTTCCCAAATATCGAGCGGGAAGGGAGCCAACAATGGCGGGCTAATTTTAAAGGGGACAGCTAGTACCAGCTATCCTGACAAAAGTAGTCTTCGCCTGCACAAAGCTCTCGTGATGACGCCGTCTTGGGCTCCACGATGACCTCCGTCTTGTAGTCCTCCTGGTCTTGGTCTTGTTGCATCGAAACGGCAACCTTTGCCTGATGCCTCAGTACTCCGCGGCTGTGCTTACCCCCTTTGCACCAAAGAGGAAAGGAGGACACTGCGCGGGCTGGCACCCGCCTGGCGCCCTTGGTCGTCATGGCTTGCATCACGGGCACCTCGTGAGGTACCCCGCCTTGATCTCTCCGCCTCCTCGCGAGCCAGTCTGATGAGGCCGTGCTTGAGGAAGCTCCGCATCGTCCGCCCCGCGAGGCTTGGCCCCTCGCGAGGGTCTTGGGTTTGTGTTGGTGAAGATGGGCCGCGCTGGGCCCCCCTTTGAGCCACGCCGCAGGCCGCAAGGCAGGCAAGGCTGGGGACCCCCGTTCCCAGAACACCGACAGAAATCTAGCCCGTAATAGAACATAAGCCCGTGGACGAAAGGGTGGAGAAGAAACCCTAACCCGCGGACGAAATGAGGGATGAACACCACCCTCTCATTGGGCTTCAGGGTGGGGACGATTTCCCCTTGGCTGGAAGCCGGTGGGCGATTTCTTTCGCCAGATACCCGGCCTCCCGAAGCTTGGTGATGTCCTTCTCCCTAAAAGAGGAGGCCATCCACTTGCCTTGCCCTCCGGATCCGGACATGGCTGAGTGCTTCCTTGAGACGGAAAGAATGAGGACTTGGGCGCTGGAGCTCGAGAATGGAAGGACAGAGAAAGAGAGAAGGCGTGGGTGAAGATAGGGAATCATTATCTCCTTACAAAGGCAGTGAATATCAAGCGCCTCCCCACTCGCCTTAAAACTCGCCTGTTCCCAAGGGTTGTGTAAATGGCACGGTTATATTACCCATGCCCATATTGATGAGAATCCCGCAATAAGGGGACACGATCTCTGCTTTGACAAGACGTGCCTATTAAAACTGCGTCTCAAAACGTGGAACGGCAGACGGAAAATGGTTCAAAATGATGACCAAGCAGACGTGATGTCACATTACAAAAAGTTGTCAGTGGATTGAACTCGTGTAATATTATATTCTCTGCGGTTGTGTGTGGTACTTGTGTTGCAGATCCGGACACATTCATTGTGTCCGAAGACTATCTTGGAGTATTCGGAAAGGGGAACCCACCTGGCAAGGCCGAAGACAATCTGTGCGCCGGACACCTCGTCATTGAAGCCTGGTTCAGGGGCTACTGACGGAGTCATGGACTAAGGGGTCCTTGGGTGTCCGACCTATTAGACATGGGCCAGACTAATGGGCTGTGAAGATACGAAGACCGAAGACTCTACCCGTGTCCGGATGGGACTCTCCTTGGCATGGAAGGCAAGCTTGGCGTCCAAATACGAAGATTCCTTTCTTTGTAACCGACCTTACGTAACCCTAGATCCCACCTGTGTCTATATAAACCGGAGGGCTAGGTCCGTAGAAAGAGATACTCATAATCATAGTCACATGGGCTAGACTTTTAGGGTTTAGCCATTATGATCTCGTGGTAGATCAACTCTTGTAATACTCATATTCATCAAGATCAATCAAGAAGGAAGTAGGGTATTACATCCATAGAGAGGGTCCAAACCTGGGTAAACATTGTGTCCCTTGTTTCCTGTTACCATCGACCTTAGACGAACAGTTCGGGACCCCCTACCCAAGATCCACCGGTTTTGACACCAACACCCGTGCATACCTCAGCCGCCATTGGGCCGTCCGGATCACCAGGACGGACCCAGGAGTGAGGGGTTACGTGGTCAATTAGGCTCCTGAGTCGCGATGCTTAGGAATCCCCCTTGACATTCAAACGACCTTCATACCTTGGCTCCGCTTGGGAGGGCGCGCGACGACCAGGTCCGAGGGACCTGGCAGGGTGGCGTACGCTTGGGCGTGACCCGAGTGCAGCCCCCATGCCCAGCCCCCTTGCGTGACTCTCCCGACGGGAGGTGTTGCGATGAGGCCAAACACTGAGCTCGGAGGCTCCCTGAGGTTGATACGGCCATGAGGCCGCCCTCAGTTGTTTATCACCAGCGCGGAGCATAGTGCTTCTGTACTTGCATGGGCATAGCCGCTCCTCGATAGTGTCGACTGCCAGCACGGAGCATGATGCTTCCACTGGCACGTGGGAGGGGACTCCCTACTATGGAGAGCCCCCGGGGCGTGTACAGCCCCGCCCTGACACGTGGCTTGCACGGTAGGGCTAGACGAGGTGTGTCTGGGCACTCGTGAGCCAGCGTGGGACTCATGAGGCCCTACCTCAAGGCGGGTTGCGCCTGGTCTTGGTTCTTGTTGACTGCGGTGGTCCTGCGAGATGTTTAGACAACCAGCGTCCATTGAATCTCCTGAGGTTATCGCACGAGAAGGCGAAGCACCAAAGACCCCAGGAGGTGACGTGAACGGGGCCGGGCCGCCATACAGAGCTCAGCCGTTGGATTTATCAACGCTGCAGGGATGGACCCCAGCACAAACGCCGTGCCTAGCCTTCTTATGCGAAGCATCCTGAAGAAAGATGATCCGCGCGCGGCTCCCGCGGTGGGCGGCAATCAAGCAGGTAGTGACGATAGATAGCGTATGCATGGAAAGCAAACTAGCTGAGGTAAATGCAAGAACGATACATGCCACTGGATCGGACCCAAGCGGCCTAGGGAAGGTGCAGCCCGAGGGGCACCCCCAGCAGGGTAAACTAAAGATGCAAGTGGATACATGCCACAGGGACATGTCCATGCGACCTGGGAATAATGTAGCCCGAGGGGTGCTCCCAGCTGAATGAACTTCGAAAATTTCACCTGGTTTGGTTGTCGAAGGAGTGTTGGGGTAGCTGAAGGCGCGCGCTGAAGAAGTCGCTCCTCACGAGCCATCGAGACCCTGAGCCTCGGGAGGTTCTGGGGGCTCAAGTGGCCTCCTGAGGACCGTCTCCATCTCCACCAGGACCGCGTGATGCCTGGCTTCCTGGGTCGCCAAGATGCATCGTAGATTGCGCTGTAAGGCGGTTGTGGCGCTCGGTAGGCCGAACGGCATGCACACATAGCTGTGAGGTGGACCCTCACACCGACCAGCACGCAATGGCCAGAAGCGCTCCTGAGACGTGGCCCTATTGAGCCCTAGGATGTTGACGCAGACGCGCAGCTCACCACCCTCGCCTGGGTGGGGAGCTACACCAGGTGGGCGGTGGTCGCCGCGCATTACCCTTGCTTCCTGAAGCTCCTGAGGGGTCTTGATGATGAACTCTTGAGCGTCGGGCGCTCCTCGTCTGTGCCCTCCTGAGGGAAACGTGCTGCGAAGCACGCCTCCATGTGGTGCCCGAGCGCCTCCCTCGTGATCTTAGCCAGGTCAGAGGCCCTCCGAAAGAGAGCCCCCGAGCCCTGCCCGAGGAGGGCGCCGGGCGTGCCTTCCTATGCGAGGGAGGGAGGCGCCCTAGGCACGGGGCGCCGATCCTGAGGTGGCGCCGCCGGAGGCGCCGCTCCCCTGAGGCCTAGTGCGGAGTAGCTGCTTCTTCTTCTTGGGGTTGGCCTCAGGAGGGTACTGCACACATGCGTTGTCAGGGTCTTCGACTGTTGCGGCTTGGAAGGCGCGCTCGAGGGAGCACACCGCGTCTCTTTCTTCGCAGGGGACTGTGATGATTCCGCTGCTTCCCGGCATCTTGAGGACGTTGTAGCCATGGTGGGTGACTACCATGAATTTGGCTAGCACTGGGTACCTGAGGATGGAATTGTACGGCAGGCGGATGTGGGCGACGTCAAAGTCCACGAGCTCGGTGTGGTAGTTGTCGCGCTGACCGAAGGTGACAGGGAGACAAACTTGCCCTATCGGGGTGGTGGAGCCGTCAGTCACTCCTGAGAAGGGCTTGATGGGCTGAAGCTGATCGTATGGCACTTGAAGGTTGTCGAACGTCTCGACGGACAGGACACTGAGCCATGCGCCGCCATCGATGAGGGTCTTGGTGACTTGGACATTGTTGATGACGGGTGAACAGAGCATCGGCATGACGTCGGCGGTTGCCGCGCATTTGAGTTGGTCCGCCAAGCTAAAGGTGATGGCGTACTTGGACCATCTGAGTGGGCGTGTGGCCTTGAGCTTGGGGAGGGCTGCATTCACCTCGCGAGAGAACTGCTTGAAGATGCGTTGGGAAGCCGGGGCCTGAGCACCACCCAAGATGCAAGCAATGGTGCGCGGCTCCTGGAAGCCCCCAACCCCTTCGTCCTGTTGGTGGCCGTTGTTCCTCCTTGGCGGCGGCGCCAGCGGAGGTAGACCAGGATTGCCCTGAGGACGGTCCTTGCGAGGCTGGTCCCTCCAGGCGCCCTCACGAGGCTGGTCCTACCAGCGGTCCTCGCGAGGCTGGTCGTGCCACTCCTGGCGGGGCCCGTGGTCATCCCAACATCCTCCACCTCGTCCACTTCCTCGGTCGTAGCCCCGGTCGTTGCACTCGGGGCGTCGATCGAAGCGTCCATCTCGAATGGCCCAAAGGTCTTGACAATCGTTGGTGTTGTGACTACGCACGTTGTGGAAGGCGCAGAACATACGGATGTCCTTGGACGACTCGGGAGGTCCCGGCCGCGCTTTGTGTCTGGCTCTGCCGCGAGTACGGCCACTCCTTTGCGCTTCACGTCCTTGACCTTGGCCTTCTTCTCCTCTGGATCTGCTGCAGGGAGCTCGAGGAGGGAGAGATGCCCCTCCTCAGCTCTTGCACACTTGGTTGCTATGTTGAACAACTCCAAAGTCGTGCATAGCTCCTCATGGATAGCGAGCTCCTCCTTCATCTTGATGTCACGGACGCCATCGGAAAATGCTGAGATGATGGCCTCGTCCGTCACCTTGGGGATCTTGAGACGCACGATGTTGAAGCGCTGGATGTACTTCTGTAGGGTCTCTCCCGGCTGTTGCTTGATGCGGCGCAGGTCACCCGCGGCCGAAGGTTAGTCGCGTGTGCCCTAGAAGTTGGCGACGAAGCGGTCGCGCATCTCACCCCAGGAGGAGATCGAGCCAAAAGGCAGGTTCAGGAGCCACTAGCGTGCGCCGTCCTTGAGAGCCATGGGAAACCAGTTCGCCATGACCTTTTTGTCGCCATTGGCCGCCTCGATGCTCAGCTCGTAAAGCTGCAGGAACTCTGCGGGGTCGAGGGTGCCGTCGTAGCGTGGAGGCAGGTCCGGCTTGAACTTGCCTGGCCAGACGACTCTACACAGCTCGGGAACGAGAGCCCGGCAGCCCGCGGTGGCCACCGGGGCCCTCTGCAGGGGCAGAGCCTGCCCTTGATGCCCGCGCACCACCGCCACAGGCGGCACGCGGTCTTGTCGTGGCACCAGGAGCGATGGAGCATTTTCTTGCGGCCGGGGAACCTCTCGGCAGCTTCCTTCCTCGTGCGCGGGCACACAGCGCGGTGGATCACGCCGCAGAACCGCACGTCTTGGGGCAAGGACGCTGTCTTGACGCGGAGAAGGCGGAGGTGCTTCATGAGCCGCGCGTCTCGGCGCGAAGGCGCCGTCTTGGTGCGTAGGAGGCGGAGGTGCTCCATGAGCTACATCTCCCGCAGCTGGAGGTGGGCGAGGCAGTGAGAGGGATGGTGCAGGAGAGCCTCCAGCAGTGCTGACAAGCTCGTCGGTGCGGTCCAACCAGTCCTCGTAGAGGTCGTCGACCGGGCGGTAACGCAGGATCTCGCATGCCATGAGCAGCGCGGCCTGCGCGTCTCTGGGTGGGCGGCGAGCGTGAGACGACGAGCCGGCCGGAGTCAGCGACGGGGTGGCGGTGCGGCCGTCTCGCCGCCCGGAGGGGTGCGGTGAACAGGCCTGCTGCTCATTTGCCACCGGGCCGGTGGCGGTGTTGGCAACAGGGGACGGAGAACGAGGGGAGGCCCGCCGACAGGGGCCCTGTTGGGGATATCACTACTGGGCGTAAACCGGCCTATCTGGGCCGGGTTAACTTCGTCAGTAGTTAACTATGTTAAAGCCCAAGAAGGCAAATGAGGGCTCGAGGCCCATAGTCGGTTCAAGGCCTGTAGCCGTAAACCGGCATTGGTATGTAACTTGTACTATAAGTTAGGAATAAGTAGAGACCAAATCGGATACATCTATGAGCCGGTATTGGGACTCTGTGAACTGACGGGCATCACCCGTGTATATAAGGGGACGACCCGGCGGCGGTTCAAGAACAACAGACAACAACTCGAGACTTAGGCGAAGCTTGTTTGCTCCCTAGTCATCGAAACCCCATCAATTCCATCACAACTAGACGTATGCTTTTACCTTCATCGAATGGGCCGAACTAGTATAAACTCTCTTGCGTCCCTGTGTCCGCTTTAACCCCTTCAAGCTAACCCGTTGCGATGGCTCCATGACTAAGTCCTTTCATGAGGACATCTGCCGTGACAAAACCACGATAGTTGGCACCCACCGTGGGGCTATCGCACGATGGTTTCAAGTTCTTGGAGGGCCGCTTTGAAGGACTCGAGGGATACGCTATGGGCCGGATGACTAAGAGTCGTCGCGGCAAGCTCTACATCGATGATGCAGGCTGGGGCCCCGAGGCCGGCTCAGTTGAGTACGGGTACCGGGTCCCCTTTGGTGGCATACATGTTTTCATCGGCAAGATCGGTGAACCGGGCCCTGAGCCGGACATCTGCACCGACCTCGTCGAAACGGCTCAGCATGCGCGGTCCGCCCGGGTTAAACCGGTCGTGAAGCGTGCCTTCGTGGGAGTCATCCATGGAGGAAGTTACGAGGATGGATCGGAATCTCGCGGCGAGACCGTCGTTTATTCCGGCGACGAGTCATCAACCGGAGAAACCGAATCTCTATATCAGCTACAAGATGGCTGGATTGGGGGCTGTTCCGATGGCGACAGTATTCCAGACCCCTCTGATCTACCCAACCGAGTTGGAATATTCATGGCCGGCACACAAGCAGCGCTTCATTCTTCGACCGCTGTGCCAATAACCTCCGGTTCAGTAGCGGCGACGGCTGCCGGGGCAGGAAGCTCTGTACGCCCGCCGGCTCAAGTTCTATTAGATCTATTTGATGCATTAGCTGTGCTTATGGCAGAAGCTAACCCGGCGGATCAGGACGTCCACAACGCGGAGATTGCAAAGGTGAAGGAACAGATCACCCAGGCCAAGGCGGACCTGGCAGCTGAGAATGCCAGGATGACCGCAGAGCGGGCCGCTTTAGACGCACAAGCCTACAGGCTCATGTTGGACCAGAACGCGTCGCATGAAGTCATGAAGAGGAAGTACCGATCCCGTCTGCCTTCGGTTTTCGAGGCCAGAGACCTTTTCAACACCCCAGGAGCAGGAACCAGTGATCCGCTGGAGGTAAATCGGGCGGAAGCTCCTGGGACCGGCGCGCCGGTTCAGCCCCGTCTGATGGATCTGCCTCGTCAAAACACTGTTATACCTCAGGCTGTTTCAACACCTCCGGGTCACTACTCCAACCCAATGGACAATCTCGTTGCCGCTGCTGCATGACTGGAGGCCATTCCAATTGAAGGTGACTCGCCGCAGGCGGTAGAGACGCGACGGGTCAAGGAGCTTCTTTGGACAGCTTTGGTCCAACAGGAGGCATACTCGTATAGCCGCGACCGGATCCACTCGACCCCTCGTCCAAGCCGGAGCTATAGCAGGCATATGGATGAACCGGCAGTGTCAAGTAATGAACGGCGTGGAGCACCCCGCGGCAACAACCCAACGGGTGGTGCTGATAACGCTCAGGAAGTGGTGGACCGGGCCCGAGCACGCAGGGAGGCCGAGTTAGCCGCACAGTATCAAGCTCGGCAGCTTACGCCGGTTCATCCAACTATCTCGGTCGAACCTGGTGTTACTTCTAGTTCTTTGGGGGTGCCTTGCCTTGTCCCCGCTTTACGCAATGTGCGCCTGCCCAAGGATTTCAAGGGCCCGCGCAAGGTACCAAATTACACGGCGGATCAACCCCAAGAGACATGGGTGGAGAGCTATGAGATGGCCATGGAGATGCTTGATGTGGATGATGCGGCATGTGCGAAGTACTTCACCATGATGCTTGAAGGAACAGCCCGCACTTGGTTAAAAAGCTTACCGGCCAATTCTATCAGTTCATGGGCCCAATTACGAGCCCGGTTTATCAGTAACTTCAAGGATACATGTGAGCAGCCTATGTCGATAGTGGACTTAGCTGCCTGTGTCTAGGAGGAAGGGGAATCGATGACTCATTGGGTGCGCCGGGTCTCGCAGGTTCTACATTCATCAGACCGCATCAACGCTGACACCGCGGTTATAACCCTAGAAGGCAACTGCCAGTTTGGGCCCCTAAAGCTGAAGTTGGGATGGATGAAGCGCCATTGCACTGACATGGGGACCCTCATGGCTGCCTTGGTAAAGTATGCTGATTCTGATAGTACCAAGGATCCCGAGTCTGATGATGACAAGACAGGGAAGGGAAAGAAGAACAGCAACCCCAAAGGTCAGCAGCACCACTCGGCAGGTAACGGTAGCGGAGGCAAGCGTAAAGCGGATGGCAACATGGATTTCGTGGCTAATACCAATGCGTAGGACAAAGGTCAGCGTGGCAAGGGTAAACCACCGAATCGCGGTGGAGCGCCTAACCCTAACCCGGACCGCTTAAATTTTCTATTGAACCAGCCCTGCCCAAAGCATGGGACGAAGGAAGTGCCAGCAAACCACCTTTGGAAGGATTGCTTCATTATGCAGGAGTTCAAGAATTCTACTGCTTTCCGGTATGATCACGGCTCCGACGGTGGCTCAGGATCCGGGCCGGGTTATGGTGGAGGAAATTCCGGTCCAGGATTTAATGGTAATCCAGGCAGACATAACAATCAAAATAATCAGAACAACCAGGGTGGTTACAACCAGCCGCAGCAGCAGTCGAGTTACCAGAGCAACCCAAAGCAGTTGAATAATGGGCAGTACCATGTCTTCACCACTAGCTTGGACAAGCAAGACCGGAAGGTTCAGAGGCGGGCAGTCAACTCTGTTGAACCGGCCATGCCCCGTTATCTACGCTGGTCTGAACAGCCAATCATATGGAGCAGAGAGGATCACCCTCCCCAGGTTGATAATCCGGGTCAGTTGGCTCTGGTGGGGGCGCCTCAGGTGGGAGGTTACAAGTTCACCAAGGTGCTCATGGATGGAGGGAGCAGCATTAATATCTTGTATTATGAGACCTTCCGTCGTATGGGACTAACAGATAAAAATCTCAAACCGTCCAATACGGTGTTCCATGGTGTGGTACCTGGCAAGTCAGCATATCCTGTTGGTAAGATAGCTCTGGAAGTGGCTTTCGGAGATGATTATGATTCCAGGTCGGAAACATTGACGTTTGAAGTGGTGAAAATCCAAAGTCCATATCACGCCCTATTTGGGCGAGCGGCCTACGCCAAGTTTATGGCACGGCCCCGTTATGTGTATTTGCAGCTCAAGATGCCAGGTCACAAGGGGACAATAGCGGTTCACGGAAGCCGTAAAATTGCTTTGGAGTGCAAGGAAGGAGATGCGGCCTATGCAGAGTCGGTTTGTGCCACCGAGGAGCTGAAGTATTATAAGGACAATGTTGATCTGGCGGACATGACTCCATTAAAAAAGCCAACTACGGAGCATGATCTGGCCCTGAAGTTCAAATCGGCAGCTGAAACTAAGCTTGTTGACTTCGTGCCTGGCGATTCGTCCAAGCAGTTCAGCATCAGTGCCAACTTGGATCCGAAATAGGAAAGCACGCTCATCGAGTTCATCCGTGAGAATCGGGACATTTTTGCATGGAAGCCCTCTGACAGCCAGGTGTACCGAGGCAACTCGCTGAGCACACCCTTAATGTGGATCCTCAATAAAAACTGGTAAAACAGTTCCTCCGCCGGTTTAACGAAGAAAGATGCAAGGCGATTGGAGAAGAGGTAGCCAGGCTCTTAGCAGCTGGCTTTATTATTGAAGTTTTCCACCCTGAGTGGCTTGCCAATCCGGTGCTGGTCCTTAAGAAAAATGGCACCTGGCGCATGTGTGTGGATTACACAGATCTTAATAAGGCTTGTCCAGTAGATCCTTTTGCCCTCCCCCGTATTGATCAAATTATTGATGCTACGGCGGGTTGTGAGCATTTGAGTTTTTTGGATGCATATTCTGGCTATCATCAGATCAAAATGGCAGTTAAGGACCAGGAGAAGACGGCATTCATAACTCCCTTTGGAGCCTTCTGCTATGTATCTATGCCCTTTGGGCTCAAGAGTGCCCAGGCAACTTATCAACGGTGCGTACAAAATTGTCTTCACAAGCAGCTTGGCCGTAATGTACATGCTTACGTGGATGATATCGTGGTTAAGTCAAGGGAGAAGGAGACTCTGGTTGACGACTTGAAGGAAACCTTTGATAACCTGAGGACGTACAAGATGATGCTTAATCCGGCCAAGTATGTCTTTGGTGTACCGGCAGGCAAGTTATTGGGTTTTCTGGTGTCCAACAGGGGAATCGAGGCTAATCCGAAGAAGATCACAGCCATCACCTCCCTGGCTAAACCTAAGTGTATCAATGATGTTCAACGCCTAGCAGGCCGGATTGCCGCGTTAAGCCGGTTTATCAGTCGCCTTGGTGAGAAGGCAATCCCTTTGTATCAGATGTTGAAGAAGACGGATCAATTCGTCTGGAGTTCTGCTGCTGATAAAGCATTCAAGGACTTAAAGCGGCAATTGGCCAATCCGCCTGTGCTCGCCGCTCCCATTGACAAGGAGCCGTTGCTGCTATATGTTGCTGCTAATGCTCGTGCGGTCAGTGTGGCTATTGTGGTGGAGCGAAAAGAGGCGGGTAAGGAGCATCCGGTTCAATGCCCGGTCTATTATATCAGCGAGGTACTCATTGAGTCCAAGCAAAGGTATCCGCATTGGCAGAAGCTGGTATACGGAGTTTTTATGGCAAGCCGGAAGCTTAAGAAATACTTCCAAGGGCACCCCATTACGGTGGTCAGTTCTGCTCCCTTGGGGGATATCATCCAGAACCGGGAAGCGACTGGCCGGATTGCCAAGTGGGCTATAGAGCTTGGGCCGCACGGGTTGAAGTATGTGCCTCGGACGGCGGTTAAGTCTCAAGCACTTGTTGATTTCATCAATGATTGGACGGAACTGTAAGCACCTGAAGAAAAGCCGGATCACACATATTGGACCATCCATTTTGACAGATCCAGGCAATTGGAAGGCTCGGGGGCTGGAGTCGTATTAACTTCCCCACGAGGTGATAAGTTTTGTTACGTTCTCCGCTTAATGTTCCCTTGTACTAACAATGCAGCTGAGTATGAAGCCTTGCTCCATGGTCTCCGGATGGCTAAAGAGATGAATCTAAGTCGAGTTACGTGCTTTGGTGACTCGGACCTCGTGGCTCAACAAGTATCTGGCACTTGGGATTCCAAGGACCCACTCATGGCAGCATATCGTCATGAGGTGGATATTGTTGTAGGTCACTTTAAAGGCTATCAGGTGGACCACGTGGACCGACGGAAGAATGAAGCGGCGGATGCTTTAAGCCGGCTGGGCTCTCAGCGCAAACCGGTCCCGCCCAATGTTTTTCTGGATGTGCTGCACAACCCGTCGGTCAAGCTCCCTGGTGAAGCGGATTTGGCTATTCCTGATCCGGAGGCTCAATTGGTAGCAGCTCTTCATCTCATTCCGGATTGGACGCTTCCTTACCTAGCGTACATGAACCGGGGTGAGTTACCAGGAGATGAGACTCTGGCCCGACAGATAATCCGATGGTCCAAGTCCATGACTATTGTCAATGGCGAGTTGCATCATTGCAGTGTATCGGGGGCGTTTCAACGCTCTGTGTCTCCTGAAGAAGGCTGTGAAATTTTGCGTGAGATCCACGAAGGAGATTGTGGTCACCACGCCGGTTCAAAATCTTTGGTGGCTAAAGCATTCCGCCATGGTTTCTATTGGTTAACTGCTCATGCTGATGCGGAGGATCTGGTCAGACGATGTGACGGTTGCCAAAAGTTTTCAAGACGTGCTCATGTGCCGGCTCAAGAATTGAGAATGATTCCAATTACTTGGTCGTTTGCAACTTGGGGGCTGGATATGGTTGGGCCTTTCAAAAGGTCCAAAGATAAGAAGACCCACCTCCTGGTGGCGGTTGACAAGTTTACAAAGTGGGTGGAGGCAGAACCTGTTAGCAAGTGTGATGCGGCCACGGCGGTTCAGTTCATCAAAAAAGTGATTTTCCGGTTTGGCTTTCCACACAGTATCATCACAGATAATGGTACCAATTTGTCCAAGGGTGCCATGAAGGAGTTCTGTGAACGGGAGCACATCCGGCTTGACGTTTCATCAGTGGCACACCCACAGTCCAATGGTCAAGAAGAAAGGGCTAATCAAGAGATCTTGAGAGGCATCAAGCCCCGGCTTATGGTTCCTTTGCAGAGAACACCGGCTTGTTGGGTAGAAGAGTTACCATCTGTGTTATGGAGCATCAATACTACACCCAACAGATCAACAGGATACACACCATTCTTCATGGTCTATGGAGCGGAGGCGGTTCTCCCAAGTGATATCCGTCATGACTCACCTCATGTGGCGGCTTATGTTGAAGCGGAAAGCGAGACAGCACGGCAAGACGCTTTGGACCTGTTGGATGAAGAACGTGACATAGTAGCCGCCCGCTCGGTGATTTACCAACAGGATCTTCGTCGTTATCACAGTCGCCGAGTCAGAACCAGAACCTTTCAAGAAGGATATTTGGTGCTTCGGCTCATCCAAGATCAGACTAATATGCATAAGCTATCCCCACCTTGGGAGGGACCTTTCGTGGTCAGCAAGAATCTGCACAACGGGTCATACTATCTGATCGATATTCGAGAGCATAAAGACTCACGTACATCAGAGGAGGAGACCAACAGGCCGTGGAACATAGCTCATCTTCGACCTTACTATACCTGAGCCATTGGCTCTACTTATGTACATATTGCGATGATGTATATATATGATTAAATATAATAAACCGGAACCTCAGCTAAAGCGGGGTATCTGTTCTTTTACATCATGTGTGGTTACACGGAGTTGTTCTAAAGCGGCCTCCGGTTTACCCCTTGAGTTAGCTTTTCAAAGCATCATGTTATATCACTTGGGGGCTTGGTCGTGTCCGAACCAATGCAACACCTCTTGATAGGCGAGAGCCACCAGATCACTTGGGGACTTGGTCATGTCTGAACTAGTCACGCCTCTTGATCGGCCTAAGGCCACAGAATCACTTGGGGGCTTGGTCGAACCCGAACCATTGTCACGCCTCTTGATCTGCATAAATGCCATGGTTTCATTTGGGGACCTGGCTGACTTGAACCACAGCTACACCTATCGGGAGCTTGGTCGTGTCCGACCATGGTAACACCATCTGATCGGCTCAACTAAAGCCTCTTTTTGCAAACGGTTTTATCATTGCCTTTGCTTCACATTTTTCTTTGATAGATATTTCTTTCTTTTTGTTGCGCTTTTTAAACCGACAAAGTTTTAAGCCTGTTCAAACTGTCAATTGACGGAACACGGTCCATTTTTGATCCGGAGACTATTTGCCCAGTTTTAATTTTTTATTAACATCCTATTACGGAGTAACACGGTGTTTTATTATAACCCGGCACGGTTTACATGGTAAACTGGCATTATATATATACAGGAGCTGCTATCTCCTCCAACAGTGTGGGTTTATAAACCTCCGCTTCAAGATTAGCCAAGCCAACTTCATGCCCAACGATGGCAGGTATTATGTATGCCAAAGATTTGATCATATGCTTAAATTTCAGATATTTTGATTTCATATATGCAGACATCATACTCCACCTGACGGTACAACCGCGGTGGCACTTTAAGATTTTTTATATTGCAGAAAATACTTTGGAAAGTTCATCACCCAAAGGAAGAACAAGTTGCAGTAATTATGCATGAAGGCATATCAAAATCAAGAGTATCGGCTAGCCTATTACAAGGCAACACGGTGCCCAAAATAAGATCATTGTTTTTTCACAAAGGAGAAGCAGTTTAAACCGGCTTCCGGTTCAAGCTTGGTCACCAGCCTGGCCTGATGGTTGTGGATCATCCCGCGCCGCTTCAACTTCAGCTTCTCTACCCAGCGGCTGGAAATCAACAGTTGTCCAGTCGATTCCCATTAATGCTTGAAAGACAGCTTCATCATGGATCAGCAACGACGGTTCAATATCGGGAGCGTAAGTATGCTTACAGATTGGAGGGATAAGGTTTTTCGCTTCAGGAATGGGTGCAACTACTCGCTTGTTTTGGTTGTCATATTGGGCTTGATAATGAGACAAGTCTGCTTCTTCAACCAATTGACAAGCTAGCGGACGCACCTCCCGGTTTATTGCTCACGGATCCGTTTCACTAAACTCTGACTCGTCTTCCTTCAGCTGGGATAGCCCTGAGCCGCTTCAACAGGATCAAAATCCGGCACCCAAGCTTTTGCCTGGATTAAGGCATTGATCACACCGGTTCGAGCAGCAGATTTCTTCAGCTCTTCAACCCGGGCAGGAAGCATCGATAGTCTCTTCAGAGTGTCCTGAATCAAAGTGGGCGTCGAATTGTTGTGGGATGCAGTAGAGATGATCCGCTGTGCACCAGTGTACAGTTGTTCAATCAATGTGTAGGCGGCTTTCAATTTCTTCTGCACATCTGACCCCAAGTGACCAATGCGTGTCCCTGAAATATTACAAAGGGTTAACAAACCGGCAGCTCTATAAGATGGCAGAATCAATCAAACCAGCTTACCAAAGATAGCAGCGGTCATGGCATGCACGTGCCGCTTTATGCTGGTCAGTTCGTCCACCACCGGTCTCAGTGCAGCCTCGACATCTTCTGCTCGTTTGGTTAAAGCGGATTTTTCAGTGGCCCAATCCGCCCGCTCCTTCTTGAAATCCTTCTTAAGCTGTTCCATGACGCTTAAGGCGCTGGTCAACTCCTCTTTTGCTTTTGAGGTTTCAGTCTGTTGGGACTTCAGATTTCCTTGGAGATCGGCGACTTGGTTTTCTTTTGTCTTCAGCTCAGCCTGCATACAGACAGTTATATGATTCAGCAAGCAGTGCAAGAATTGAAGCACCAACCACATAACAAGTTATGCACTTGGCGCTTGGGGGCTAATGCCTATTTGATCTTCATATTTCACTTGATTATAAAGTCCCAAGATCAATACAAGTATTCAACTTGGCACTTGGGGGCTAATGGCTATTTGCTCGAATAAATTCTGATGCTGCGATCTCAATTACTTAAAGTCCCGGTTTAACTACACTAAGTTGAACCAGCCCTTGGGGGCCACATCAGCGAATTCCGAAGTATTGGGATTTATATTAGCAAGTCCTGGTTTGGATGAAGATTCTAAACCAGCCCTTGGGGGCTAGGAGAGTTAACAAGATTGAAATATCCAAATAGGAAAAAGTACATGAAAGTTACCTCAAATTTCGCTTTCATCATATTCACCAGACCAGCTTCATAATCACGGCTGGTATACAGCCAGTTCAGGTAGCCAGAATGAAGATCTTGGGCATTCAGAGCAGCATAGGTTGCCAAGTCAACATTCCACTTGCCTTTGCCCATGGCAGCAAATTCTTCTTTGGCGGTATGCTTGGATAAAACAACAGGGTTGCTGGGCTCTGTACGGCCAATGCCAGTAATTACAACTTCATCATCCTTAGCATCACCGGTTTGCACTGGCGCACTCGGTTTGTCAGCAAGCTGGGATGGACTGGTGGATCTTCCAAACCGGATGGGGCTTGTGGGCTGGTTGACAGGACTTGAGGTATCAATAGGCCTTTCTTCAGCAATAAAATCGTCATCTTGCTGTGATGGATCATTGGGTATATCTTCAGGAATAGCCGCTTCAAGATCTGGTGTTTTACCCGGTTCAGGGACGGCATCCTCCTCAGCCGCTTTATCCAGGCGAGCCTTCTTGCTCGGCCTAGGCTTGGCCCTGAAAGGAATAACAAAGTCAAATACAGCATATGTTCCAAGGTGATGTACCGGAAATATTATGATAAGTATAGCTTACCCAAGCACTGTTTTGAGCGGTGGCAGCTAAGTAGCCGATGACTCAACAGAGGATGAGTGGGAAGTAACCTGATAATCGGAGTCAGATGGATTAAGAGGTTGACGAAAACAGCCCGCTTTAGGACAAGCACTGACAAGCAAATTAGAGACCTCTAAACGGCGTTTCCGAACCGGAATGTTCGGTAAACCGACGGAGGTAACTACCTGGCCGATGTGCCGGGTTGTGCGGCGAGCTTCGTGCTGTTGGGTCTTCATAAGAAATTTGGGATCCAAGTAAGCAAGAGGATGAGAAAATTTAACCTTTCGGTTTGCCTGACGGATTTTTAGTGAAGGCAAAGGGTCTGAATCGAAAGAGAGAGTAATTACCTCTGCAACATCAGCATGGCTGGCTTCGGCATCATCCTGACAAATATCATCATCAATAAGGCGCATGAAAAATAAGCCAAGTGAGTCAAGCTCTACCTCAAGATCCGGATTACCCACATCATCATCAGGGGCCGGATCAGAAGATGCAGTGGTTTTCTTCTTATGAGCAGGCCGTTTCACGACTTTAGTCTTTGGCCGAGTTGGTCGTTCCGGTTTGTCTGTTTTTTCTGGCTTCTCCTGTGGAAGTTTCTTGCTCCAAAACGGATCATTACCTTGTTTAAACAGACATTGATATTAAACAATGACCAGATATATCAATAACAGGTTCAGTAAAAAGAAAAATCAAACTCTTACAGCTGGCGGTTTGTTGGTGGCACAGAAGGGAAGCAGGCCGGTTCGAGCACAGACGTGTTCCGGTTCATTCAGCATTTTATTCACAGCCTCTGTGATTTCTTCGTCGGTGAGCTGGATGTTAGCATGTCGCAGTGGGTCATCAACACTGCCAGTATACTCGCACATCAAACCGAGCGCTGACTAAGGGGCAGTATGCTCCACGATATCCAACAGCGAGCGAGATCAACTCCTGTTAAACCATTGGCCATGAAGGCTCTGAGCTTGGACAGTTGAGGAGCGTATTTGCTTCTCTCCTTGGTAGTCAACCTTTGCGGAAAGGGGTGTGTATTGCTAAGCCGCTCCGGACGAAAGCCAGGCAAAGGATTTTCACCAGCAGGGGAGGTGTCTCTGCAATAGAACCATGTTTGATTCCACTCTTTGGGGTGGCTGTGCAGTTTGGCGTGAGGGTATGTGACCTCTTTCCTTTTCTGAATCGCCACACCACCCAATTCCGTATTGGAACCGTCAGTAAACTCAGTACGGCGGTTTAGATGGAAACAGTCTCTGAACAA
Source organism: Triticum urartu (assembly GCF_056163025.1). Classification (NCBI taxonomy): domain Eukaryota; kingdom Viridiplantae; phylum Streptophyta; class Magnoliopsida; order Poales; family Poaceae; genus Triticum; species Triticum urartu. The sequence continues at coordinate 461,960,955 of NC_141873.1, read as the reverse complement.
CTCAACTGTGGGCTCCTCTTGAAGAACACCTCACAGAGCACTTGGAAGTGACACATGTTTGTAACAGAGTTGGGGCCAGTGTCTTGTGGGCGGAGTTGAAAATTGGCTAAAACGTCCCGGTAAAATTTAGAACCGGGCGGCTTAAAGCCCCGAGCTAAGTGATCTACGAAAACGACGACCTCTCCTTCTTGAGGTGTGGGAGGGCATTCTTTGCCAGGGACCCTCCAATGGATGGTGTTTTTGCTGCCTAAAGCGCCGATCAGGACTAAATTGTTCAGTTGAGTCTCTGTGACGCGAGAAGGAACCCAGTTGCACTCATATACTTGCTTGGCCATGATGAAATCTACAAGATAGGTGATTCCGGTTCAAGAATGCATTGATTAAAGTACACTGGTATGTACAATGTTAAACCAGAGACAGCTCTATCTAAACTGGAGTTTTATGAAGCAACAGCATCTGGCGGTTCAACAAGGGGACTAATGGTATATACCGGTTTGGCAATTTTTCTACAAAGTTAAACCGCCGGATCTAAGCATTGAAACAGTTGAGATTGCGGATGGGTAAGTGTACAGAAACAGATTTCACAAGATTTCTCTACGGCGACGGATCTGAAGCAAGTTCAGAAAAGAAGGAAAATATTCAAGGTTCAAAAAAGAACAGTACCGAATCAATGGGCAGAGATACAGGTAGATCTATGGTCTTGAGGCATGTAAGTGAAGGCGGATGCTAAAAACTACCGCTACACAGAGCAAAGGTTCACAGGTTCATCTAAGATCTATCATATGAGTACGAAGCAGACGATGAACACTGAAGAACTTGGAAACCCTAGAACGGATCTACGGAGGAAAAGGTGAAGAACTCACCGGAGCCGAGGAAGAAACAGAAGGTCGCCGCGATGCTCTGGTACAATCAGGGTGATGCAGCGGCCAAGGTTGGAGCAGAGGTCGTCGACGGCGGCGGAGCTCCGAAGCTGGACGACGCGGGGAAGACGAAGCAGAAGGGCATGAAGGGGAAAAAGAAATGACCCTTCGGTCCTATTTATAAGGCAAGGGACATGTGTCAGGCGCAAAAATCAAGGGACCGTGGGTTTGGAAACGAAGTTGTCGCCTCAATTGTCGCAAGACCTATTAAACAAAAAAGGTATCATGGATAAGTTTCTTTATAACAGGTGACGTCACGCCGGTTTACAACGACCAGAGAAGATGACATCACGGCAGTTCAACAAACTACAAGAAGATGTTGAAGATGAAGATTTTTGCTAAGGATTGACATGAACCTGTTCAAATTAATCTGGGGCCTAATGTTGGGGATATCACTACTGGGCGTAAACCGGCCTATCTGGGCCGGGTTAACTTCTTCAGTAGTTAACTATGTTAAATCCCAAGAAGGCAGATGAGGGCTCAAGGCCCATAGTCGGTTCAAGGCATGTAGCCGTAAACCGGCGTTGGTATGTAACTTGTACTATAAGTTAGGAATAAGTAAAGACCAAACCGGACACATCTATGAGCCGGTATTGGGACTCTGTGAACTGACGGGCGTCACCCGTGTATATAAGGGGACGACCCGGTGGCGGTTCAAGAACAACAGACAACAACTCGAGACTTAGGCGAAGCTTGTTTGCTCCCTAGTCATCGAAACCCCATCAATTCCATCACAACTAGACGTAGGCTTTTACCTTCATCGAAGGGGCCGAACTAGTATAAACTCTCTTGCATCCCTGTGTCCGCTTTAACCCCTTCAAGCTAATCCGTTGCGATGGCTCCACGACTAAGTCCTTTCACGAGGACATCTGCCGTGACAAAACCACGACAGGCCCTCTGAGCGACACGGGCGGCGAGGGCAGCCCGACGCTCGTCCGACATGGGTGTGGTGGAGCGAAGGGATGCGGATCAGCAGAAGGAAAGCTTCAGTGCACCCCTACCTGGCGCGCCAAATGTTAGATTTCGGGTTCCGGCAAAACCCTTGAGGTTCGGACACTGGGGTGCGCATGAAGATCTCTCCCCCTCTAGCTCTCGCCCTCACCCTCTCAAGTCGTAGGGTGTCAAACTTGCAGAACAAAGGGACACAAGATTTATACTTGTCCGGGCCACCGCTGCGGTGTAATACCCTACTCTAGTGTGGTGTGGTGGATTGCCTCGTGGGCTGAGGATGAACAGTTACAAGGGGAAGAACAACCTCCTAAGGAGAGGTGTTCTTGTGCTTGGAGAGCTTGTGTGGTGTCTGGTGGTCTGAATGATCCTCTCCCCTTGCTAAGGTGGTGGCTAGTTGTATTTATAGAGGCCCTGGTCCTCTTCCCAAATATAGAGCGGGAAGGGATCCCACAACGGCCAAGTTTGAAGGGGGGCAGCTTATACAAGTTATCCTGACAAAAGCAGTCTTCGCCTGCCAAAGGCTCTGGTGGTGACGCCGTCTTGGGCTCCACAGTGACCTCCGTCCTACCGTCCTGCTGGTCTTGGTCTTGTTGGACCGATATAGAAATCTTTGCTTGATGCCTCAGGACTCCGCGCCTGAGCTTGCCTCTTTAGCACCAAAGAGGAAACAAGGACACTGTGTGTTGGCGCCCGCCTGGCCTTGGTCGTCATGGCTTACGTCACGGGGACCTCGCGAGGTCTCCCTTGCCTTGATCTCTTCGCCCCTCGCGAGCCAGCCTGGTGAGGCTACCCCCGGGGAGGTCTTGCATCGTCCGCCTCGCGAGGCTTGGCCCCTCACGAGGGTCTTGAGTGCTTGCTGGTGAAGATGGGCCACACAGGGCCGCTAGTGGAGCCACGCCATGGGCCACAGGCAGGCAAGTCTGGGGACCCCCATTCCCAGAACACTGACAAATGTAGGGAGAGAACAGCTAGGATGCGTGCTAAGAGAAAGTGGCTAGAAAAAGTATGTTCTTCTAGTTTTTGCGATAATCATGACAAAGATCTTAAAGTGATTGGTTTGAATCCTACCGAATCTTTGTTTGCTAATATAAAACTTGATAAAGAGGGGATTGGAGATTAGTCAACTTTAGCTAGAACGCGTCCCAATAATTTGGAGGGTGAAGATATTAATGAAAAAATTGATAAAAGTGGGTTTGGCGAGGTCAAAACTTTAACTAGTGATGAGCCCACTCTTTTGGATTTCAAGGACTTTAATTCTAATAATTGTTCTTTGATTGATTGTATTTCCTTGTTACAATCTATGCTTAATTCACCTCATGCTTATAGTCAAAATAAAGCTTTTGCTAAACATATCATTGATGCTATGATGAAATCTTTTGAAGAAAAACTTGAGCTGGAAGTTTCAATCCCTAGAAAGCTTTATGATGAATGGGAACCTACCATTAAAATTAATATTAAATATTATGAGTGCAATGCTTTGTGTGATTTGGGTGCTAGCGTTTCCACTATTCCAAAAACTTTATGTGATGTGCTAGGTTTCCATAAACTTGATGATTGTTCTTTAAATTTGCACTTAGCGGATTCCACTATTAAGAAACCTATGGGAGGATTAATGATGTTCTTATTGTTGAAAATAGGAATTATGTGCCCGTAGATTTTATTATGCTTGATATAGATTGCAATCTGCTACCTCTTGAGCATGCGTTGGTTTTCCCTTGAAGAGGAAAGGGTGATGCAGCAAAGCAGCGTAAGTATTTCCCTCAGTTTTTGAGAACCAAGGTATCAATCCAGTAGGAGACCATGCGCGAGTCACCTCATACCTACACAAACAAATAAGAACCTCGCAACCAACGCGATAAAGGGGTTGTCAATCCCTTCATGGCCACTTGCAAGAGTGAGATCTGATAGAGATAATAATAATAATAATAATAATAATAATAAGATAAATATTTTTGGTATTTTTATGATATAAATTGAAAGTAAAGATTGCAAAATAAAATAGATAGGAAACTTGTATGATGGAAAATAGACCCGGGGGCCATAGGTTTCACTGGTGGCTTCTCTCAAGATAGCATAAGTATTACGGTGGGTGAACAAATTACTATCAAGCAACTGATAGAATTGAGCATAGTTATGAGAATATCTAGGTATGATCATGTATATAGGCATGACGTCCGTGACAAGTAGACCGACTCCTGCCTGCATCTACTACTATTACTCCACACATCGACCGCTATCCAACATGCATCTAGAGTATTAAGTTCATAAGAACGGAGTAATGCTTTAAGTAAGATGACATGATGTAGAGGGATAAACTCATGCAATATGATATAAACCCCATCTTTTTATCCTCGATGGCAACAATACAATACGTGTCGTTTCCCCTACTATCACAGGTATCAAGCACCGCAAGATTGAACCCAAAGCTAAGCACTTCTCCCATTGCAAGAAAGATAAATCTAGTAGGCCAAACCAAAGTGATAATTCAAAGAGACTTGCAAAGATAACCAATCATACATAAAAGAATTCAGAGAAGATTCAAATATTGTTCATAGATAATCTTGATCATAAACCCACAATTCATCGGTCTCGACAAACACACCGCAAAAGGAGTTACATCGAATAGATCTCCAAGAAGATCGAGGAGAACTTTGTATTGAGATCCAAAGAGAGATAAGAATCCATCTAGCTAATAACTATGGACCCGAAGGTCTGAGGTAAACTACTCATACATCATCGAAGAGGCTATGGTGTTGATGTAGAAGCCCTCTGTGATCAATGCCCCCTCCGGCGGAGCGCCAAAAAAGGCCCCAAGATGGGATCTCAAGGGTACAGAAGGTTGCTGCGGTGGAATTAGGTTTTCATGGTGCTCTCCGATGTTTTCAGGGTATGTAGGTATATATAGGAGGAAGAAGTAGGTCGGTGAAGCCACGAGGGGCCCACGAGGGTGGAGGGCGCGCCCAGGGGGTAGGCGCGCCCCCTGCCTCATGGCCTCCTCATTGATTGCTTGACGTCCACTCAGTCCTCTGGATCACGTTTGTTCCAAAAATCACGCCCCCGAAGGTTTCATTCCGTTTGGACTCCGTTTGATATTCTTTTTCTGCAAAACACTGAAATAGGCAAAAACAACATTTTGGGATGGGCCTCCGGTTAATAGGTTAGTCCCAAAACTAATATAAGAGTGTATAAATAAGCCCATTAAACATCCAAAACAATATATATATAATAGCATGGAACAATAAAAATTATAGATACGTCGGAGACGTATCAAGCATCCCGAAGCTTAATTCCTGCTCGTCCTCGAGTAGGTAAATGATAAAAACAAAATTTTTGATGTGGAATGCTTCCTAACATATTTCTCAATGTAATTTTTCTTTATTGTGGCATGAATGTTCAGATCCGAAAGATTCAAGATAAAAGTTTAATATTGACATAAAAATAATAATACTTCAAGCATACTAACTAAGCAATCATGTCTTCTCAAAATAACATGGCCAAAGAAAGTTATCCCTACAAAATCATATAGTCTGGCTATGCTCAATCTTCATCACACAAAATATTAAAGAATGCACAACCCCGATGAGAAGCCAAGCAATTGTTTCATACTTTTGATGTTCTCAAACTTTTTCAACTTTCACGCAATACATGAGCGTGAGCCATGGACATAGCACTATAGGTGGAATAGAATGGTGGTTGTGGAGAAGACAAAAAGGAGAAGATAGTCTCACATCAACTAGGTGTATCAACGGGATATGGAGATGACCATCAATAGATATCAATGTGAATGAGTAGGGATTGCCATGTAACGGATGCACTAGAGCTATAAGTGTATGAAAGCTCAACAAAACAAACTAAGCGGGTGTGCATCCAACTTGCTTGCTCACGAAGACCTAGGGCAATTTGAGGAAGCCCATCATTGGAATATACAAACCAAGTTATATAATGTAAAATTCCCACTAGTTTATGAAAGTGACAACATAGGAGACTCTCTATCATGAATATCATGGTGCTACTTTGAAGCACAAGTGTGGAAAAAGGATAGTAACATTGTCCCTTCTCTCTTTTTCTCTCATTTTTTTATTTGGGCCTACTTTTTTTTATTTTGGCCTCTTTTCTTTTTTTCGTCTGGAGTCTCATCCCGACTTGTGGGGGAATCATAGTCTCCATCACCCTTTCCTCACTGGGACAATGCTCTAATAATGATGATCATCACACTTCTTTTACTTACAACTCAAGAATTACAACTCAATACTTAGAACAAAATATGACTCTATGTGAATGCCTCCGGCGGTGTACCGAGATATGCAATGAATCAAGAGTGACATGTAAGAAAAAAATTAATGAATGGTGGCTTTGCCACAAATACGATGTCAACTACATGATCATGCATGGCAATATGACAATGATGAAGCGTGTCATAACAAACGGAACGGTGGAAACTTGCATGGCAATATATCTCGGAGTGGCTATGGAAATGCCATAATAGGTAGGTATGGTGGCTGTTTTGAGGAAGACATATGGTGGGTGTATGATACCGGCGAAAAGTGTGCGGTAATAGAGAGGCTAGCAAATGTGGAAGGGTGAGAGTGCGTATAATCCATGGACTCAACATTAGTCATAAAGAACTCACATACTTATTGCAAAAATCTATTAGTTATCCAAACAAAGTACTAAGTGCATGCTCCTAGGGGGATAGATTGGTAGGAAAAGACCATCACTCGTCCCCGACCGCCACTCATAAGGAAGACAATCAATAAATAAATCATGCTCCGACTTCATCACATAACGGTTCACCATACGTGCATGCTACGGGAATCACAAACTTCAACACAAGTATTTTTCAAATTCACAACTACTCAACTAGCATGACTCTAATATCACCATCTCCATATCTCAAAACAATTATCAAGTATCAAACTTCTCATAGTATTCAATGCACTTATATGAAAGTTTTTATTATGCCTAAAAGCAAATTACCATGCTGTTCTAAAGAACTCTCAAAATAATATAAGTAAAGCATGAGAGATCAATTATTTCTACAAAATAAAACCACCACCGTGCTCTAAAAGATATAAGTGAAGCACTAGAGCAAAAACTATATAGCTCAAAAGATATAAGTGAAGCACATAGAGTATTCTAATAAATTCCGATTCATGTGTGTCTCTCTCAAAAGGTGTGTACAGCAAGGATGATTGCGGTAAACTAAAAAACAAAGACTCAAATCATACAAGACACTCCAAGCAAAACACATATCATGTGGTGAATAAAAATATAGCTCCAAGTAAAGTTATCGATGAACAAAGACAAAAGAGGGGATGTCTTCCGGGGCATCCCCAGCTTAGGCTTTTTGGTGTCCTTCGATTTTACCTTGGGGTGCCTTGGGCATCCCCAAGCTTAGGATCTTGCCACTCCTTGTTCCATAATCTATCAAATCTTTACCCAAAACTTGAAAACTTCACAACACAAAACTTAACAGAAAATCTCGTGAGCTCCGTTAGCGAAAGAAAAGAAAACACCACTTCAAGGTACTGTAATGAACTCATTCTTTATTTATATTGGTGTTAAACCTACTGTATTCCAACTTTTATATGGTTTATAAACTCCATTACTATCCATAGATTCATAAAAATAAGCAAACAACACACGAAAAACAGAATCTGTCAAAACAGAACAGTCTGTAATAATCTGTATCAAACGCATACTTCTCGAACCCCAAAAATTCTAAAATAAATTTCTGGATGAGGAATTTATCTATTAATCATCTTCAAAAATAATTAACTAAATAGCACTCTCCAATAAAAAATGGCAGCAATTCTCGCGAGCGCTATTGTTTCTGTTTTTTACAGCAAGATCACAAAGACTTTCCCCTAGTATTCCCAAAGGTTCTACTTGGCACAAACACTAATTAAACACACAAAAACAACCAAAACAGAGGCTAGATAAATCATTTATTACTAAACAGGAACAAAAAGCAAGGAATGAAAATAAAATTGGGTTGCCTCTGTCACGACCGGTTCTCCAATAAAACATTTATTGAAAAGCCGACCCTTGTATTGACCAGTACAGAAGGATCCTTCTTACCGGTAGACAAATCCTTGATACAGAAATCCAGAAGTACTAAATATTATACAAGGTTGAGCAGAGGCTGCTCAACAATTTATTATAGGTACGCCGATATTACACATAAAGGCGGATATGACACAAAGGTATGGTGGCATAACTACTGACTCGTAATAAAAGTGGTGGTGGATATGTCACAGTGAAGTGGGTGACATGACTCCTAAATCTTACAGCTCATCAAGCGTCGGAGTGAGGCTCGATGATTTTATTTGGGTAGCGGAAGCGTATATAATACAAGTGATCAACTCCAGGATCGCACGGGACTGACTGGGATTCCTCTAGGCGTCTGACTCGCTATCGAACTCTTCATCCATAAGATCGCCTTCGTCAACATCTTGCCAAATCAACAAGCCAGGTGAGTACTTTGAATGTACTCGCAAGATAGTTTGGACATAAGATATAACAAATGCAAACATGATGTACATGAGCAGATTAGTAATGCACATTCGGATAATTAAATTTGCACTGCACGATAAATAAAAGGAAGTCAGGCGGTAGTCCTCCCGAAATCCCAATAAAATAACTAAAGACCGATCGGGTGTCTGAAGCGACGCCTCAAAAGGTAGAAATAAATTAACATGTCGTAGTCAGGCGTCATGGCGACACCACATAAAGGGCTTATATTGAAAAGTAAATAACAGTGCGTGCCACAGTCGGACGTCTAGGCGACATCTCGAAAAGGGCTTATAATGAAAGTAAATAACAAGGGTGCCACAGTCGGATGTCTGAGCGACATCACATAAAGGGCTTATATCGAAAGTAAACAAAAAGCATGCCACAGTCGGACGTTTGAGCGGCATCACATAAAGGGCTTATATCGAAAGTCAATAACAAGAATGCCACAGTCGGACGTCTGGGCGACATCACATAAAGGGCTTATATCGAAAGTAAATAACAAGAATGCCATAGTCGGACGTCTGAGCGACATCACATAAAGGGCTTATTTCGAAAGTAAATAACAAGAATACCATAGTCGGACGTCTGAGCGACATCACATAAAGGGCTTATATCGAAAGTAAATAACAAGAATGCCATAGTCAGACGTCTGAGCAACATCACATAAAGGGCTTATAGTTTATCATTTGAATTCAAGTAGTTCCCAAATTAAAATCGTCACAAGGAAATACTCAGCCCATAATAATAAACTGGTTAGTCCATTCACGGGAATAACATTCAGCCGAGTCTACCACTCTCAGTTTCATGCTTATTCTCCGGAGACTGTCACTGGGTTGACACTGAGATCGACGCTGAAACTGACACTGACACTGAGATGATGTCCAAGTCCCTGGTCGTGGACATGGATACTAGAACGGTTTGACTTTGCAGAGTTTGTACTCTTTAACCACAGCCAATGGATTTCAGTAGTCACAAAGGACTAGTTTCGTTTATGGTATTTTAGAAGAAACACATCTGACCAGTACACACCCATTCCACATTCTGCTGCCAGGGATCACCCTAGGCAATGTTCAAGAAAAACTTTGAGACGAGGAGGCTACAACCTCGAATAGCATGGGATCAAATTTATATTCGCGCGCTCTAAGGGGTGCCCCCCTCTCGGTCCCAACCGGAAACAGACATGCCCCCTGACTGGATGATGGGCTTTAATCCAGGGCCATGGAACCCTCATCAAGGCCCCTCTATTTGGTGTGTACAAGGAGAGAGGTTTGCAACTTACTAAACCGCATTCTTTATAGAAAACATGTGGTAGTACGGACGGGGACGAACGGGAACAAGACTTGATCCACGTTAACACTAGAGTTACGCGGTTGACAAAAGACTGGCATGCTTTAACAATACCAGCTTACAACCTATCATGCCACCACATGATCAGGTTGTCTCACCACCATATGAAAACTTCAAACTTCGAAGCTCACCTGTAGCTTGCCTTGCATGCAATATAACATTCACAATATGCTTATATAAACATGCTATAAGAAAACTACTCAAGAAAACATGCAGAACACTCATCATATCAAAGGTTCAAACATGCTTGCCTAGTTTGGAGTAGTCGGAGTCTAGCTCGGCGAAGTTCGCGGTTCCGTCACCTCCTCCGGTATCTACGGTATAGAGAAATCGCATACTAACGTAAATACCGTGTGTGTATAAAAGTTGCTCCAAAAAAATTTCAAATAAATATGATAAAAAACTAGACAGAAAAATAAAGATGACAGAAAAAGAATCAATTCAAAATCATCTTCTGTTAAAAAGTTATAAAGGTTTTAGCCCAGGGACTCATCTGTAATGAAACAAAAAGTTTCCAGGGGTTAGATTATAAAAACAGAAAACGTTTCAGTTAGAAATACGCTAACCCAACAGGGAAAGTGTACTGTGCCCGAAGGCGTTTTCAGAAAACGTTTCGATTAGAATAAGAGAGGCTGACGAGGGGGTCCCACTCGTCAGGTTTAAATATTTCAAAAGGAAAACAGAGTACGCCGGCGCCCGAGGACCGCGATGGTCGCCGGCGTCGATCCACGGTGAGGTAGAGGGAAAGGAGGGTACCTACGGGTTCCCGGGGCTCTTCTCACCTAAGGGGGGTGGAGTTGGTCGTCGATGAGTACCACGTCGACGGCGGCCTCTACTCTGGCGAACGGTGGTTTGGGCGATGGTGGATCTCGTCGGGGAGGGCTGCAGATGTCAAATTGAGCCTAGGGTCAGATGAGTGGGTGCACTAGGAGGCTTCTGGCAAGGTTTGGGAGGCGGGGGTGGTCTCACCAGAGGGAATCATGCCGGAGCCCGAAGCGGATCGGGGCGGCCGGAGTCGGGGAAGAAGGCCTCCCCGAGGTCTTCCTAGTAGCTAGGCGTGGCTCTGGTGAGGTGTAGGAGTGGTGCTGGGTCTAAGGCGAGCTCGAGGCCTCATTTTATAGCTGATCTGAGGTGGTTGCCATGAACGGGATAACTCCGGCGGCGATTACAGCGAGGCAGTGGCTGAACAGGCGGTTTAGGTGACTGGGCATCAACATGTTGGTCTACTAGTTTCATCCAGAGGCTGAACTTGGCAAAACTTGGGCGATACTCCAAGTTCTCGACGGAACGGCTTCACGGGCACGTCGGCGGCAGAGAGCGCGCTCTGCGCCTCTCAGGCCACGGCGACGGTGCTGCAGCATGCACAGAGAAGGGGATGGCCACGTAGAGGCCTCTAGTGGTTTGGGCGGTGCCGGACGGCGCCGTTCTGCGGTGATGGCCCCTGTTGGCCGCCATGGGTGGTTCTGCCACCACGGAAGACACCGGCGTTGGCGGGACACGTTGCCACCAATGCTTGTGCCCGTCCAAACGACTGTGCGGCGCTCTGGATAAGGAGGGGACAGGGAGCAAGGTGCCACTACAGTTACTGGCGAGATCGACGCCGTGCTCTGAAGAAAACGACGCTGTCGACTGAACCCAACACTGAAACTCTGAATTTTCTGAATTTGAACAGCAATAGTGCATGCCAATTGTTCGATGAAATGATCTTGGCATGTGGAAAAAATTTCTGGAGCTGATCTTTGGTGAGGTGGTTTCTTGATGCATCTTGGGGCTGCCTGAATTATCTCAGATTTTTAGGAAAAGAAAACAAATGAATTTTACCAAAAATGGCAAATCTGGTCCAAACTTGCAGTGGGCAAATTTTGAAAAATTTGAACTATGGGCCAGTGGATGTTCATGGATCTTGGTTGAGGGTGCTAAGGACTAGTCAGAGGAGTTTAATTGGAGTCCAAACTCAAAGGGAAAATGGCAGTTCCTTTGTAAACCACCAAAGTCCAAATAAATGACAGAAAATTATTTTGAGGGCAAAATAAATAGAAATAAAATTTAAAAGAGGTTGAGACTTGCTGGAATAGGATGCTTGGCTTGACTCAAAGTGGGGAGATAGTTTTGGAAGAAGATTTTCTTCAAAGGCCATGGCAAGAGGGTACTTTTTGAAAGGGGAAGAATAAATCCAAAAGTTTTAATGGAATTCTTTTTAATGAAAAGTATTGCAAAGAACCTTCCAATGTTATTTGGGTTGAGCTAACACAAGATGAAAAATCCTTAAGCCAAAGATCAATATTTTGGATGAACCCCAAAAAATACTTGTCATAAAAGAGAATAAATTTTGAAAAGGAGAGTCCTTTAGAAAAAATTTAAATAACCCCCTTCAAATCAAATAAAGAATTTGGTAAAACCAAATCAAAATTTTTGGAGTGTTACAACACCAACCCCCTTAGGAAAAATCTCGTCCCCAAGATTTCAGCTGATCCTCAAATAGGTGTGGGTACTCTGCCCGAAGAAAGTCCTCTCTTTCCCATGTCGCTTCATCCTCGGTGTGATTGCTCCACTGAACTTTGAAAAACTTAATTGTCTTCTGATGTGTCCTCCTTTCAGACTCCTCTAATATTTTTATTGGATGTTCCCTGTAGGTGAGGTCTGGTTGCACGTCAATTTTCTCATGTGATACATGCTTCTCTGGGTTGCTTACGCATTTCCTCAACTGTGAGACGTGGAACACGTCGTGGATGTCTGACAACTCTTTGGGTAGGTCTAGCTGGTAGGCTATTGTGCCTCTCCGTGCAGCCACACAGAAGGGTCCAATAAACCTCGGTGCTAGCTTTCCTTTAACTTTGAACCGTTGCAGGCCCCTCATAGGAGACACTCGTAGATACACATATTCAACGGGTTCAAAGCTGACTTCACGATGTTTTTGATCGTAATAACTCTTTTGTCGGCTTTGAGCTGTCTTGAGTCGGTCCCTGATTAGTCTAACTTTCTCCTCAGCTTCCTTGAGCATTTCTAGGCCGAAGATACGACTGTCTCATGTTTCTAACCAATTTAATGGAGTACGACATCTCTGCCCGTACAAGGCTTCAAAAGGTGCCATTTGTAGACTGGCTTGGTAACTGTTGTTGTATGCGAACTCGGCATATGGCAAGCTTTCTTCCCAACTAGTTCCATAGGTGAGAACACATGCTCTTAGCATGTCCTCTAGAATTTGGTTCACATGTTTAGTTTTTCCATCAGTCTGGGGGTGGTGTGCTATACTAAATGCTAGTTGAGTTCCCAGAGCATGTTGTAAATGATCCCAAAATTTAGAGACGAATTGAGTGCCCCTGTCGGATATTATAGTCTTTGGGATCCCATGCAGACAAACTATACGGGAGAGATAAAGCTTGGAAAGCTTCTGAGTGGTGTGGGTTGTCTTTACTGGAATGAAATGTGCCACTTTAGTCAATCTATCTGTGATGACCCATATGGCATCATTTCCGTGCTGTGACCGGGGTAATCCGACAATAAAATCCATTCCAATCTCGTCCCATTTCCACTCAGGTATCCTGTTTGGCTGTAACAGTCCCGCTGGTTTCTGATGCTCGGCTTTTATGCGCTGACAAGAAGCACAACATGCAATGAAGGTGGCTATATCCCTCTTCATACCGTGCCACCAAAAAATTTCCTGAATGTCCTTGTACATTTTGGTTCCTCCAGGGTGGATTGAATATGGAGCGGTGTGGCCTTCGACTAGAATCTGCTGTTTGAGGTCCTCTATATTCGGTACGCAAAGTCTGTCTCCGTACCATAATATCCCCTCATCGTCTATGGCGAATTCTGAAGCCTTGCCCAGACTCACTTTTCTTTTTATGCCTTTGATGCTGGGGTGCCCGTGTTGAGCCTTCTTAATCTGATCCATTAGAGTGGGATGTATCTCCAAATTTGACACAGTGCCTTCAGTGACCATCACCAAGTTGAGTTTGGCGAACTCCTGCTGAAATTCAGGTCTCAAGTTTAGTAGACTGTCGTTGCCTGAGCTGGGGTTTCGACTAAGAGCATCTGCCACTACATTCGCTTTTCCTGGATGATAGTGGATGCCAACATCATAATATTTCACTAACTCCAGCCAGCGCCGTTGCCGTAAATTGAGTTCTGGCTGTGTGAAAATATATTTGAGACTTTTATGGTCCGTATATATTTCACAACGATTTCCAAGCAAAAAGTGTCTCCACTCTTTGAGTGCATGAATGACTGCTGCCAATTCCAAGTCATGAGTGGGATAATTTTCTTCATGCTTTCGTAGTTGCCTGGAAGCGTATGCGACTACCTTGCCTTCTTGCATTAGTACGCATCCGAGGCCTTTCCGGGATGCGTCACAATATACTTCAAAACTTTTGTGTATGTCTGGTACAACCAATACCGGTGTTGTTGTTAATTTCTTCTTGAGTTCTTGGAAACTTTTCTCGCAAGCTTCAGTCCATACAAATTTCTTATCCTTGTTGAGTAACTGTGTCATTGGTTTTGCTATGGTGGAGAACCCCCCAATAAACCTTCGGTAATATCCAGCCATTCCTAGGAAGCTTCGTACATCTGTTACGTTGGCTGGTGGTTTCCAGCCAAGTACGGCCTTGACTTTTTCTGGGTCCACGACGACACCTTCTTGAGTCAATATGTGGCCTAGAAAACCAACTTGTCTTAACCAAAATTCACATTTGCTGAATTTGGCGTATAATTGATGTTTCCTTAATTCTCCCAATACAATTCTGAGGTGTTCAGCATGCTCTTCTGGTGTCTTGGAGTATACCAGGATATCATCAATGAATACCACAACAAATTTGTCCATAAATTTCATAAACACTTTGTTCATGAGATGGACAAAATATGCGGGGGCGTTTGTTAGTCCAAACGGCATCACTGTAAACTCATATCATCCGTATCTGGAGGTGAATGTTGTCTTAGGGATATCTTATGTCCGCACTTTTAATTGATGATACCCTGACCTTAAATCAATTTTTGAGAAAACCTTGGCTTGTGTGAGCTGGTCAAGTAAATCATTTATCTGAGGCATCAGATATTTGTTTTTGACGGTGACCATATTGAGTGCTCGATAGTCTATGCATAATCTTAGTGTCCCATCCTTTTTCTTGGCAAATAATACTGGTGATCCCCAAGGTGAGGAGTTGGCCCGTATAAATCCTTTGTCCAGTAATTCTTTTATTTGCTTATTTAATTCTACCAACTCGGAGGGTGCCATTCTATAGGGTTTCTTGTAAATGGGGGTGGTTCCAGGTGCTAGTTCAATACTGAACTCTATTTCCCGGTCTGGCGGCATGCCTGGTAGTTCTTCGGGAAATACGTCAGGGAACTCACATACCACTGGAACTTTCCTTAGCTCTGAAATGTCCACTTTGTTCAACTTCGATTGACGTGATATTGGTCTTTCTTGAGCTGCAACTTTTATTGTCTTCCCGTGATGATGAGTGAGAATTACAGTCCGATTGAAGCAGTCGATAAATCCTTTGTTGGTGGTTAACCGGTCCATCCCTAGGATAACATCCAGTCCTTTATTTTCCAATACAATGAGGTTTGCCTGAAACTTTAGTCCTTCAAACTCAACAGCCACACCTTGGCAGTAACTCTGAGTGATTGCTTATTCCCGGGGGACTTGATGATCATGGATTTTTCCAAAGGAAGCATCGAAAAATCATGTTGCAAAGCAAAACTCTTTGAAATGAACGAGTGAGAAGCTCCAAAATCAAACAAAACCGTGGCAGGTATTGTGTTGACAGGGAATGTACCGAGTATGATATCCGGGGCATTCTGTGCTTCCTCCTTGGTCACATGGTTCAAGTGACCCTTCTTGTGATTGTTATTGGGGTTGAAGTTGTTACGCTTGGGTGTACAATTGTTTCCATTGTTGTTCGGCTTGGGTGCCGAGTTTCTTGGTTTTGGGCACTTCTTGGCATAGTGCCCTTCCTCTCCACAAGCGTAGCAAGTAACACCTGGGCGATACGTAAAATCCTTGTCCCTTGCATGAAATTTTTTGTTTGGGCGTGGAACATTTGTTGTGGGTTTGTTCGCCCCAATCTTGTAAAAATCAGTCTTGTTCCGGTTGTTGCGAGCGTGAGTAGTCTTGTCCCTTTTGCGCTTGCAAAAATCCTCCAAACTACGGCGCTCATTTTCCAATGTAATAGCTTTGTCCACAAGCGTCTTGAAATCCAGAAAGGTGTGTACGACCAGTTGGCATTTAAGTGCTGGTTCCAGGCCGTCTAGAAACTTTTTCCATTTTTTTGTTTTCAGTCATATGCTCTTCGTTGGCATAGCGAGATAATTGAGTAAACTGACTATTGTACTCGGTCACTGTCGGTGTCAAAACCGGCGGATCTTGGGTAGGGGGTCCCGAACTGTGCGTCTAGGCTGGATGGTAACAGGAGGCAGGGGACACGATGTTTTACCCAGGTTCGGGCCCTCTTGATGGAGGTAAAACCCTACGTCCTGCTTGATTGATATTGATGATATGGGTAGTACAAGAGTAGATCTACCACGAGATCAGAGAGGCTAAACCCTAGAAGCTAGCCTATGGTATGATTGTATGTTGTGGTTGTTGTCCTACGGACTAAAACCATTCGGTTTATATAGACACTAGAGAGGGTTAGGGTTACACAAGGTCGGTTACAAAGGAGGAGATATCCATATCCGTATTGCCTAGCTTGCCTTCCACGCTAAGTAGAGTCCCATCCGGACACGAGACGAAGTCTTCAATCTTGTATCTTCATAGTCTAAAAGTTCGGCCAATGGAGATAGTCCGGCTGTCCGAAGACCCCCTAACCCAGGACTCCCTCAGTAGCCCCTGAACCAGGCTTCAATGACGATGAGTCCGGCGCGCAGTATTGTCTTCGGCATTGCAAGGCGGGTTCCTTCTCCGAATACATCACAGAAGAATTTTAATACGAGGATAGTGTCCGACCCTGCAAAATAAGTTCCACATACCGCCGTAGAGAGAATAATATTTTCGCAAATCCAATTTGCCGACTTGTTTTGGCAGCATGACGTTATGCCATGGCCCAGTGGTTATTCGAACCATTTTTCTTCAACCAGCTCCACACATAACGCGAGACGGTTTCTTGACACGTCTTGTCAAAGCAGAGATCGTGTTCCCCCAATTACGGGATTCTCATTAATGCGGTCGTGGGTAACCCAACTGTGTCTAGGACTCCTAGATTATAGGCAAGTCCTAAACGGCTACGGAGAGGATGCTTGATATTCACCCTCTTTATAAAGGGACAAGGTTTTTGCTTTTTCCCTCTCATGCTCAATCGAACCCTTCCCCCGCCTCGAGTTCCAACACCCAAAGCCCAGGTTAGGTGCTCCAGATCTTCAATCATGTCTAGATCCAGCCTTCAAGGCCGATGGATGCCCTCCTCCGTGACGGAAGAGGACATCAAGAAGTTGAGGGAGGCCAGATACCTGACCGCCGAGGTTTCGCATCGGCTTCCTGCTCGAGGGCAGGTCGTCCCTACTCCCGAACCCAACGAGAATGTCGTGTTCGTCTCCCACTTCCTCCGAGGCCTAGGCCTCACTCTGGATCCCTTCGTCAGGGGTTTGATGTTCTATTACGGGCTAGATTTCCATGATCTAGCTCCGGACTCCTTTCTCCACATCTCGACATTTATTTTTGTGTGTGAGGCCTTCCTCCGCATTACCCCTCACTTCGGCCTGTGGCTCAAGACCTTTGAAGTGAAGCCGAAGATGATCGAGGGGCAACATGCAGCGTGCGGAGGTGCATCAATAGGCAAGATGGCAGGAGCTCCATGGCCGAAAGGTTCCTTTCCAGAGGTGTCCGAATTATGGCAACGGGAGTGGTTTTACGTCACGACTCCCAGAAGTGCCAAGTGGGTGGCTGCCCCTGCTTTCCGCTCGGGCCCCCACCATGACTAATGTCATGGATTAGCAGAGGTCTGAGCTGGGGTCCAGCCAAGGACGTGCCTATACTACAAAGCCACATTCGAGATCTCTTCGAGGGAGATTTTAAGTTGGTCGTGGTAATACAAGTTATGCTGGTTCGTCAAGTCCAGCCTTGCAAACGCCGGCCCCTTCGCTTGTGGGAGTTCAACCCAGAAGGACCGCGTGCCATTCAAAGTTTCCTCGGCCTGACGCATGAGGAGATGTACAAGTCATTCTTCGGACCTCAAATAGAGTGTCCGGATACTACCGAGGACGTGGGCCTGAGCAGTAACCGCGCCGCCAAACAAGTAAGAAATCCTATAGCCGAACACACTGTCCTTTATTCATCATGAAGTTATTTCTGAGAGTTCGCTCTTTGACCAGGACTGGCTAACAAAGGAGAAGATGATTCGGTGTTTGGCCCCCCTCCCTGAGGGTTTGGAAAATCCGGTATTGGAAAAGATGCTCGAGCTCGCACCTTGCCCGGAGCCCTCGAAGGAAGATACGGGGCGGATAATACGGGCGGACGAGGGCCCCCATCGCTGCTAGTTCCCACCGAGGGAATGAGCGAGGAAAAGGACTGCTTCCGAGGATCCAGAAGCCGAGGCCTCCAAACGGGAGAAGAAGTCTCCCATAGAGGGTCCTGCCTCGGGGGGTGCCTTTGCCGCACAAAGTCCGCGGGGGGATCAGCCCTCCAACGAGTCGTAAGTGATCCAAAAAATACTTTAATAGTGAAGGTATACTATCTTTCTTCTGAGAAAATAACCACTGCATATATCTTGCAGTTCGGGCCTTAGCCCCTCTCAGCTGAGCTCGTCTTCGGGGGATCTTCTTCCAGATATGATGGAGAGCGAAACGCCTCCCCCGGACTCCTCCGCTCAAGAAGCGGGCGACCCCAAAGTGTCGTCACGGAGGGCCTCTCCGGATACGGTGAGGCCAGAAGATAATCTCATAGACCCCCGAAGTCCCCAATGTCCGGCTCCCGAAGAGAGAAAACAAAAGAATCCGGCACCGTCTGGTATGCGGTCGGACGTTCTGAGGGAGCTGGTGGGGCGAGCGGCCATCTCAGAAGAACACCGTATGATGATGGGTACGGTGATGGAGAGAATTTCGTCCGCCGAAAGCGGATTACATGAAGCCTTTATAAGTCTACTGACAGGCTTTGAGGTATGTGAGATAATATGTGATAGTACCGCACATGTTAGGTGTGCCCTGTGTAGATAGTAGCCCCTGAGACTCTGGTTGTCGTCGAGAATGGCGGCGAACAGAGGATCATAGTCCCAGGCAATAACCAGACTGCCCTTATGTGCAGGTGGTGGAAGCTCCGGTGGCTAGCCGGACTAGTGAGTTTGCCAAATTAAAACGGCAACTGGATGCGGCAGACGCCGACATCGAGCTTGTTAACAAGAGGCTTGACGAGGCACATGGTAAGTGTTATTATCTGGTGAACGCCACATAGTAAGAGCAGCATGATGCCAGTATCTTTAATATGTTGTGACTGCAGATGGAGCTGCCACCGTGGAAACCTTGCGGGCAGAACTTGCCCAAGCCAAGGAACAAGCGAGGATTAGTAATGCGGCTGCTTTGAAGGCGGCCGAAGAGTTGAAAGCCGAGAAGGCCGCACATTGCGAGAGTTAAGAGAAGATGGCCAAGATGGCCGTAGAACTAAAAGACACTGCCGACCGTTGCTGGCTCCTTGAAAAAGAAAACCGAGTGAAGGCAACGGACCTTGAGAAGGCCACGATGGTGGACAAAGACACCCGCTCTGCTATGAGAGCAAAGAAGGAGGAGCTGCGGGAAGCCGGGGATATTGCGGCTGGGAAGCCCTTCATGCTACGAAGGAAGTTCAGAGATCCACGGTATGCCCCTCTGGATTGGCTGTGGAGTTCAGCAGATGCGTATATGGACTTGGCGGCGAGCGCTGCCGATGCGGCCAAATACTTCCAAGGTCAAATGGATCGTGAAGTGGACAAGCTGTTCTGGTTGCAATTCAACATTCCAGAGCGTCCGCTTCCATTGACTGATCAGCTAGCCGAATGGGCCAAACTAAATAGGTTGTCCGGACTCGCCATGAGGTCTGTCGTGGATCAGCTATGGCCGGAAAAGCCAAAGCCGAACAGCTATTTCAGTTTGGTGCAGCGGTTCCTCGGTGCGGTGCCGCACATTAATGCGATGCAGAGGTCGGCGTGCATAGAAGGCTCGCGGATGGCCCTTGCCCGTGTTAAAGCATACTGGGCGGAGATGGACACTACTGCTGTTGCGGCGCAGGGTTCGGCCATAGGCCGATTGGCTGCCGAGCACTATTTCGAGGAGGTTCTCGAGGGTGCTCGTTTGATAGAGGCCCGGTGCTCGAAGAATATTATGTTTGAGTGATATGTATTCTCATTGTAAACACAATGCTTTTATGAAATTTTATAAGGCTATGTTTATACTTTTTCCTGAAAGTAGTATGATGCCTCCTGTGCGGCCGTTTATGTATACATGTGTATAACCTGAAAGATTGCAGCCGTCGGCTTCAACCCCCATGCATATAATGCGGAGGTGCTCACGAAAAACGCGTGTTCACACTTAACCCAACGTCTTGGTCCTATTAAGGAGGTGATAGCGTAGCAAACGAGGCAACCGAACTATAATGCTTTAACACTTTCACTTAGCCATAGAAGTTTGACAGTGGGGCTACTAGATAGCCCCTGGTGGCTCCGCACTCTCTCGATCTCGGGGTGCCTACATGCCTGGCCGGAAAACAACCCTTCGTTAAGGCGGAGGAATTCTAACATTTCGATAGGTCATCGAGTGGTTGACCAGTCTCACGCTATATCATGACAGTCAGTTTTTGGCTTTCTCTACTGAGGTGCTTGTCCGGATGAACCAGGGCACAATCGCAGTAGTTCTCCTGGTGCTGCCTTAGCCGATAAAGCGGAACGTAAGGCACCAAAACACAGGAGCTGGGCAAACCCAACATTTGACCAAAGACAATGATTCGGAGCTGATGCATATAAGGCCAAACTCGCGACGCCGAACACTCCCTAAGGTATTCGGTCTTTATGGAATAAATCGGGCCTAAATAGTGCCCTTTGTAAGAAGCCCCTTGTGTCCAGGTACGTGCATTATTCTGACGTGGCCACATGTCAAGACGTCAGCATCCTTCTCAATTCTGCTAAGAATTCGGTGGATGTGTATCAACAAGAGACAGTAAAAAAGGTTTACGCAGGGTCTTAATCTAAAAAGAATCCTTGGAATGGGTCCCTGCTGCACGTTTGCGCCTGTGTCTCCGTTGTGCTGTATCCTGGACGGGTGTAGCACGATGGTCATCTGTAAAAGAGAGGAATTTAGGTGAAAAAGTTGTCGTGCAGAGAGATAGTTTTTAAAGGAACCATGTATAACTAGAAATGAGTATAAATTGCCACTTGTCTGCGCGTGTTGGGCCCCTTGTATTTGTAATAGGGGTGTGGCCATCAATCCGGTATAAATTACATATAGCAGCACCGGACTCGTCTAACCGCGTCCGTGGTCTTGACGACCTATCAAATACTTTAGTTGGCGAGGCCGTTTTTAGTGTGCGGCTGCCAAGGCAGTCGCATTCTTTTCGGCGCGCAAGGATCTCTTAATACTTCCGTTCGCTGTAATGATGCCGCGTGGACCGGGCATCTTGAGCGTCAGGGAAGCGTAATGTGGTATTGCATTAAAGCGAGCAAAAGCTTCGCGTCCAAGTAGTGATTGATAGCCACTTTGGAACGGAGCAATGTGGAAGGTTAAATGTTCGCTACGGAAGTTATTGGGGAAGCCGAATATAACTTTTAGTAGCAGGGAGCCCGTGCAATAAGCCCCTAGGCCTGGCGTTACTCCTTTAAAGGTAGTATTGCTATGGCAAATTTTCATTGGTCTATCCCCATTTCGCGGATTGTATCCTGGTATATCAGGTTGAGACTGCTGCCACCGTCCATCAGGACTCGTGTGAAGTGGTATCCATCAATTATTGGGTCTAATACCAGGGCAGCCCATCCTGCATGCCGGATACTTGCTGAGTAATCACGATGGTCGAAAGTGGTCGGTTGAGACGACCAGTGGCAGGACTCCGCGGTGATAGGCCCTTGGGCATATTTTTCTGGGAGTGTTGTTTTGTTTCTCCCCTTGATCACGTGTAACACGTTTACTGTTTTGACTTCTGGTGGAAATTTCTTTTGTTCCCCAGTGTCTTGCTTGAGAGGCTCATCCTCGTCTTCACTTGGTGTATCCTCCCCCTTGTGTACGGTGTTGAGCTAGCCGGACTGCTTGAAAACCCAACATTCTCTATGGGTATGATTAGCGGGTTTACCAGGGGTGCTATGGATCTGACATATTTGGTCTAGAATTTTGTTTAGGCTGGACAGTTCGTCTCTGGCACCTTTAGAGGGCGGCTTTTGCTGACCTGGCCGAGAGCTTTTGAATCCGTCGTTTACTGTCGTGCTCTTCGTGCTGTCTTCTTTATTTCGGCGTTTGTTATTGGTGTTGTGCCGTAATTTCCCGTTTCCATCTCTAACTTCGGATGTACTGGGGTTGCTGGTGTTGCATCTGGCTAGCCAGCTATCCTCACCCGCGCAAAAGCGGGTCATGAGGCATGTTAATGCTGCCATTGTTCTCGGCTTTTCTTGGCCGAGGTGTCTGGCAAGCCATTCGTCACGGACGCTGTGCTTAAAAGCTGCCAAGGCTTTGGCGTCCGGACAGTCGACAATTTGGTTCTTTTTAGTAAGAAACTTGTCCCAAAGCTTTCGGGCTGACTCTCCGGGCTGTTGAGTTATATGACTCAAATCATCCGCGTCCGGAGGTCGGACATAAGTCCCTTGAAAATTTGCCCGAAAGGCGTCTTCGAGCTCTTCCCAACTTCCAATGGAGCTTTCGGGGAGGCTCTTAAGCTAGTGCCGAGCTGGCCCTTTGAGTTTGAGGGGTAAATACTTAATGGCGTGGAGATCATCTCCCCAAGCCATGTGGATATGGAGGATATAGTCCTCAATCCAGACCCCAGGGTCTGTTGTTCCATCGTATGCCTCTATGTTTACGGGTTTGAATCCCTCTGGAAATTCATGGTCCAGCACCTCATCGGTGAAACATAGGGGGTGTGCGGCACCCCTATATCTGGGTGTACTGCGTTGTTCGGATGTTTGTTGTGTTGCATCGTATGCTGGAGCACGCTTGTGTGGTCCGTAGATGGATCTAGTTTCGCCCTCCTTTTGATGCGAGCCCTCACGTAGACCGCGTATTGGCTTATGTGCGGCATTGCTTGCCGCTTTATGTTGGCCGTGAGGTCGTCTATCCGACCAGATGGCTGTTTTAATTTTTGGTTGTGGGGGGTCTGTGGCCTCCTCATCGAATTCAGGTAGCAACTTCCGCTTTGGGTAGCTCTTGGTGGGGCGATTGCCGCCGTACTTCGCTGCTGTGTTGAGTACTTTACTCCATCTGATTTGGAGTGTGTCATGCGCAGCCTTGAGCCTTTGCTTCTGCTTTTTCAGACTCCTCGCGGTGGCAACAAGCCTTTGACGGGCATTCTGCTGCTCCGGGTGCCTGTCCGGCGTTATGTCGTCCGGACTATTATCTTTCACAGAATTGGTTTGTTCGGTTTGATTCTCCGTATTGCCGTGGTCCGGCGGTGGTTCGCCCTGCTCCAACGCTGGGTCTGTATGATCGTTATTTCTGCCGAGGCAGGATTTGGGGCAGCGCTTGTGCCGCCGCTTTGACTGCTTCTTGAGGGAACAAGCCTTCGTTGCGTCCTTCCGTTCCTCGTCGTCGTCTTCTTTTGGTGTGTCAACCATGTATACGTCAACCATGATGAGGTGGACGTCCAGCGCCCTGTGGGCGGTGGTTCCTCTTCACCTCCCGCATCGTCGTCCATACCGTCGATGTCTTCGGAGTCGAAGTCGAGCATGTCGGTTGAGTCATCGACAGTGGCTATTAAGTGGGTGGTGGGTGGGCATCGAATTTCTTCGTCGTCTGCATCCCAATCATGTTGGCCATAATCCGGCCAGGGCTCTCCTGACAAAGATAGAGACCTTAGTGAATTCAGAATATCGCAGAAGGGCGAGTGCTGAAAGATATCCGTGGAGGTGAATTCCATGATCGGCGCCCAATCGGATTCGATTGGCAGGGGTGCGGGCGGTTCGGAGTCAGAAAAAGAGTTCGGCACCTTGGAGTCACGGGCTGCACAGAGGATTAGGCTGGTGTTCGGCTCGATCGCCATTGAGACTGCAGCCCCTGAGGCGGTTTCTAACCACCCGTCCTCGATTGGCGCAGTTGTCTCCGAGCTAAGGGTCGAAGCTGATTCGGGCGCGGCCTCTGGGGTACTATTCGGCGGCAGAGCTAGGTCATACCTATCGTGACAGTGCAGCGCGCCCGGCTGTGGCCCGAATCCGTCAAAGATCAAGTCTCCGCGGATGTCGGCTGTGTAGTTCAAACTTCCAAATCTGACCTGACGGCCAGGGGCGTAGCTTTCAATCTGCTCCAGATGGCCAAGCGAATTAGCCCGCAGTGCAAAGCCGCCGAATACGAAGATCTGTCCGGGGAGAAAAGTCTCACCCTGGACCGCATCACTATCGATGATAGTAGGAGCCATCAAGCCTAATGGCGACGACACAGAGGAACTCTCAACGAAAGCACCAATGTCGGTGTCAAAACCGGCGGATCTCGGGTAGGGGGTCCCGAACTGTGCGTCTAGGCCGGATGGTAACAGGAGGTGGGGGACACGATGTTTTACCCAGGTTCGGGCCCTCTTGATGGAGGTAAAACCCTACGTCCTGCTTGATTGATATTGATGATATGGGTAGTACAAGAGTAGATCTACCACGAGATCAGAGAGGCTAAACCCTAGAAGCTAGCCTATGGTATGATTGTATGTTGTGATTGTTGTCCTACGGACTAAAACCATTCGGTTTATATAGACACCGGAGAGGGTTAGGGTTACACAAGGTCGGTTACAAAGGAGGAGATATCCATATCCGTATTGCCTAGCTTGCCTTCCATGCTAAGTAGAGTCCCATCCGGACACGAGACGAAGTCTTCAATCTTGTATCTTCATAGTCTAACAGTCCGGCCAATGGAGATAGTCCGGCTGTCCGGAGACCCAACCCAGGACTCCCTCAGTCACTGTCATGCTTCTCTGCTTGAAGTCATCAAACTCCCTTTTCTTGATCTTCATAATACTTCTGGGAATGTGTGCCCCATGAAAACCTGCTTTAAATTCTTCCCAGGTGATATTATTTTCATTGGGGTGCATGTGTAGGAAATTTTCCCACCATGATGCAGCTGCTCTAGTGAGGTAGTGAGGCGCATAAAGTACCTTCTCACGGTCTGAACATTGTGCAATAATTAACTTCCTTTCAATGTCTCAAAGCCAATCATCAGCCTCAAGAGGTCTATCAGTGTGAGAGAACATTGGGAGACGTGTCTTTTGTAGCTCAGATAATTTGGAATGCTGCTGATATGGTTCACGGTGATTTCCCATATTGATAACATGGTTCATCATTTCTTGATGCTCCTGCTGGCCTTGCTCATAAAGGCGGCATACTTGAGAAAATGTTGTTTCACTGCCTTGCTGACTTGACTGCCCCTGTGTGAAATTATTACTTGTCTGGGTACCATAATTTTCTTCCGGCGGACTTGGCATGGAACGAGTCCAGGGACGAGGCATATTCCACTCTGGGGTATTTTTGCAAAACTCATGAGAAAAACTGAGTGGCAAAAATAAATAATTATGAAAAGGCGGAAATTTTAAGAACTCCACATTTTTCAAGAAAATACTTGATTGCGCATGGAGAAGGACCGCTCAGTACATATCTTACACGCAAGCCGTAATTATACAATACATCACTCAGGATGTGCGTACACATTCCTGACATGTTATTTAGGCTAGTGCACTTCTCCGAGTTCCTACATGATGCGCACACAAACTACTTCTCACCAAACCTATATACATATAAACATATCATACAAGTTGGTACATTGCACGGCTCCTAGGCGCATTCAGTCGGAAATGGTGAGAACTTCCCTCTGCCTGCCGAGGGTGAGACCCAGTGGTGCTGGAGACTCCACCTCCTCCTCACTAATAGGCTCCAGGCGCGAAGCACTGGTTTGTGGAACTGGTGCGGGCGCGGTAGGTGGTGCAGCTCTGACTGGAGTAGGAGCAATGACCTGGTCAAACTCCTCAGTGGTAGGCAGGCGGCGAGCGGTGGCTAAGATGGCAGGTGCATAGGATGCTGAGGACAAGACGTAAGTCAGTGGTGGTGGTGTATGGAGAAGCTCCCTCCTTTTGGCGGAACAGCCCTGAACGAAGTCCATACGAGCAGCCACAAGGTCGTCCACGAGGTTATCAAAATCTGCCTCAAGAGCCTTGAGATACTCAACCAACATTTCAATAGCCTCATCTCTCTCCCCCCCTAGCGCAAGCGAATGCATAGTGACAAGTGTATGGCACGTGGCATGAGAGGTAGCGGTAGCGACGAGTCTTCATTAAAGGGAGCGCATCCCGGAGACGAGCTATCGCCTCACGAGCGGCCATCTGCATGGCATGCCTCTCTGTAGGCATGGCCCTTCCCACGAATCGGAAGCGGCGTGACTCCGAACGTCCTCCCTTGAATTGCACCGAGGCCTGGTGCATAGATACGCTGTCGCTGAGCTTGTGCTGGTAGAGTGTGAACTCCGGGTGAGCCGATGGCCCAATCGCGACCTTGGTGATGGAGACGAGAACCTTGATAAACCCCGCAGGTACATTGGCGAACACCTATGACTCGCAGTCGTTGCCAACCATCTACAAAGGTAGGCAAAAATACCGAATAGTCAGATCATAAATTTATGACGACTAATAGAAAATTGCTACATTTGCAAAATGTTAAAATAGCACTTAATACGCTAATAACCGATTAGCGATCGCACCTAGTGGCTTCCTACAGTCAGCCTGGCTCTAATACCAACTTTGTCATGACCGGTTCTCCAATAAAACATTTATTGAAAAGCCGACCCTTGTATTGACCAGTATAGAAGGATCCTTCTTACCGGTAGACAAATCCTTGATACAGAAATCCAGAAGTACTAAATATTATACAAGGTTGAGCTGAGATTGCTCAACAATTTATTACAGGTACGCCGATATTACACATAAAGGTGGATATGACACAAAGGTATGGTGGCATAACTACTGACTCGTAATAAAAGTGGCGGTGGATATGTCACAGTGAAGTGGGTGACATGACTCCTAAATCCTACAGCTCATCAAGCGTCGGAGTGAGGCTCGATGATTTTATTTGCATAGTGGAAGCGTATATAATACAAGTGATCAACTCCAGGATCGCACGGGGCTGACTGGGACTCCTCTAGGTGTCTGACTCGCTATCGAACTCTTCATCCATAAGATCGCCTTCGTCAACATCTTGCCAAATCAACAAGCCAGGTGAGTACTTTGAATGTACTCGCAAGATAGTTTGGACATAAGATATAACAAATGCAAACATGATGCACATGAGCAGATTACTAATGCACATTCGGATAATTAAATTTGCACTGCACGATAAATAAAAGGAAATCAGGCAGTGGTCCTCCCGAAATCCCAATAAAATAACTGAAGACCGATCGGGTGTCTGAAGCGACGCCTTGAAAGGTAGAAATAAATTAACATGCCGCAGTCGGGCGTCAGGGCGACACCACATAAAGGGCTTATATTGCAAAGTAAATAACAGTGCGTGCCACAGTCGGACGTCTAGGCAACATCTCGAAAAGGGCTTATAATGAAAGTAAATAACAAGGGTGCCACAGTCGGATGTCTGAGCGACATCACATAAAGGGCTTATATCGAAAGTAAACAACAAGCATGCCACAGTCGGACGTCTGAGAGACATCACATAAAGGGCTTATATCGAAAGTAAATAACAAGAATGCCATAGTCGAACGTCTGGGCGACATCACATAAAGGGCTTATATCAAAAGTAAATAACAAGAATGCCATAGTCAGACGTCTGAGCGACATCACATAAAGGGCTTATATCAAAAGTAAATAACAAGAATGCCATAGTCGGATGTCTGAGCGACATCACATAAAGGGCTTATATCGAAAGTAAATAACAAGAATGCCATAGTCGGACGTCTGAGCGACATCACATAAAGGGCTTATAGTTTATCATTCGAATTCAAGTAGTTCCCGAATTTAAATCATCACAAGGAAATACTCAGCCCATAATAATAAACTAGTTAGTCCATTCACGGGAATAACATTCAGCCGAGTCTACCACTCTCAGTTTCATGCTTATTCTCCGGAGACTGTCACTGGGTTGACACTGAGATCGACGCTGAGACTGACACTGACACTGAGATGATGTCCAAGTCCCTGGTCGTGGACATGGATACTAGAACAGTTTGACTCTGCAGAGTTTGTACTCTTTAACCACAGCCAACGGATTTCAGTAGTCACAAAGGACTAGTTCCGTTTACACTATTTTAGAAGAAACACATCTGACCAGTACACACCCATTCCACATTATGCTGCCAGGGGTCACCCTAGGCAACGTTCAAGAAAAACTTTGAGACGGGGAGGCTACAACCTCGAATAGCATGGGATCAAATTTATATTCGCGCGCTCTAAGGGGTGCCCCCCTCTCGGTCCCAACCGGAAACACCCATGCCCCCTGACCGGATGACGGGCTTTAATCCAGGGCCATGGAACCCTCATCACGGCCCCTCTATTTGGTGTGTACAAGGAGAGAGGTTTGCAACTTACTAAACCGCATTCTTTACAGAAAACATGTGGTAGTACGGACGGGGACGAATGGGAACAAGACTTGATCCACGTTAACACTGGAGTTACGCGGTTGACAAAAGACCGGCATGCTTCAACAATACCATCTTACAACCTATCATGCCACCACATGATCAGGTTATCTCACCACCATATGAAAACTTCAAACTTCGAAGCTCACCTGTAGCTTGCCTTGCATGCAATATAACATTCACAATATGCATATATAAACATGCTATAAGAAAACTACTCAAGCAAACATGCAAAACACTCATCATATCAAAGGTTCAAACATGCTTGCCTAGTTCGGAGTAGTCGGAGTCTAGCTCGGCGAAGTTCGCGTTTTCGTCACCTCCTCCGGTATCTACGGTATAGAGAAATCGCATACTAACGTAAATACCGTGTGTGTATAAAAGTTGCTCCAAAAAATTTCAAATATATATGATAAAAAACTAGACAGAAAAATAAAGATGACAGAAAAAGAATCAATTCAAAATCTTCTTCTGTTAAAAAGTTATAAAGGTTTTAGCCCAGGGACTCATCTATAATGAAACAAAAAGTTTCTAGGGGTTTAGATTATAAAAACAGAAAACATTTCAATTAGAAATACGCTAACCCAATAGGGAAAGCGTACTTTGCCCGAAGGCGTTTCTAGAAAACGTTTCGATTAGAATAAGAAAGGCTGACGAGGGGGTCCCACTCGTCAGGTTTAAATATTTGAAAATGAAAACAGAGTATGCCGGCGCCCGAGGACCGCGGTGGTCGCCGGCGTCAATCCACGGCGAGGTAGAGGGAAAGGAGGGTACCTACGGGTTCCCAGGGCTCTTCTGCACCTAAGGGTGGTGGAGTTGGTCGTCGGTGAGTACCACGTCGACGGCGGCCTCTGCTCCGGCGGACGGTGGTTCGGGCGGTGGTGGATCTCGTTGGGGAGGGCTGCAGATGTCAAATTGAGCCTAGGGTCAGATGAGTGGGTGCACTAGGAGGCTTCTGGCAAGGTTTGGGAGGCAGGGTGGTCTCACCAGAGGGAATCGTGCCGGAGCCCGAAACGGATCGGGGCGGCCAGAGTCGGGGAAGAAGGCCTCCCCGAGGTCTTCCTAGTAGCTAGGCGTGGCTCTGGTGAGGTGTAGGAGTGGTGCTGGGTCGAAGGCGATCTCGAGGCCTCCTTTTATAGCCGATCCGAGGCGGTTGCCATGAACGGGATAACTCCGGCGGCGATTATGGCGAGGCAGTGGCCGAACAGGCGGTTTAGGTGACTGGGCATCAACGTGTTGGTCTACTGGTTTCATCCAGAGGCTAAACTTGGCAAAACTTGGGCGATACTCCAAGTTCTCGACGGAACGGCTTCACGGGCACGGCGGCGGTAGAGAGCACGCTCTGCGCCTCTCAGGCCACGGCGATGGTGCTGCAGCGTGCACAGAGAAGGGGATGGCCACGCGGAGGCCTCTAGTGGTTTGGGCGGTGCCGGACGGCGTTGTTCTGCAGTGCTGGCCCCTGTTGGCCGCCACGGGTGGTTCTGCCACCGCGGAAGATGTCGGCGTTGGCGGGACACGTTGCCACCGACGCTTGTGCCCGTCCAAACGACCGTGCGGCGCTCTGGATAAGGAGGGGGAACAGGGAGCAAGGTGCCACTGCAGTTACTGGCGAGATCGACGCCGTGCTCTGAAGAAAACAACGCTGTCGACTGAACCCAACACTGAAACTCTGAATTTTTTGAATTTGAACAGCAACAGTGCATGCCAACTGTTCGATGAAATGATCTTGGCATGTGGAAAAATTTTCTGGAGCTGATCTTTGGTGAGGTGGTCTCTTGATGCATCTAGGGGCTGCCTGAATTATCTCAGATTTTTAGGAAAAGAAAACAAATGAATTTTACCAAAAATGGCAAATCTGGTCCAAACTTGCAGTGGGCAAATTTTGAAAAATTTGAACTATGGGCCAGTGGATCTTGATGGATCTTGGTTGGGGGTGCTAAGGACTAGTCAGAGGAGTTTAATTGGAGTCAAAACTCAAAGGGAAAATGGCAGTTCCTTTGTAAACCACCAAAGTCCAAATAAATGACAGAAAATTATTTTGAGGGCAAAATAAATAGAAATAAAATTTAAAAGAGGTTGAGACTTGCTGGAATAGGATGCTTGGCTTGACTCAAAGTGGGGAGATAGTTTTGGAAGAAGATTTTCTTCAAAGGCCATGGCAAGAGGGTACTTTTTGAAAGGGGAAGAATAAATCCAAAAGTTTTAATGGAATTCTTTTTAATGAAAAGTATTGCAAAAACCTTCCAATGTTATTTGGGTTGAGCTAACACAAGATGAAAAATCCTTAAGCCCAAAGATCAAGATTTTGGTTGAACCCCAACAAAAAATACTTGTCATAAGAGAGAAATTTTTTTGAAAAGGAGAGTCCTTTAGAAAAATTTTAAATAACCCCCTTCAAATCAAATAAAGAATTTGGTGAAACCAAATCAAAAAATTTGGAGTGTTACAGCCTCCCAACAAGCGCTATCGTTTAACGCCCCTAGCTAGGCATAAAAGCGAGGATAGATCTAGGAATTGCCATCTTTGGTAGGCAATCCATAAGTGGCTCTCATAATAGATTCATATGGTAATTTAATTTTCTTTCTAGGGAAGTGTTCCATGCCTTTCCTTAACGGAAATTGGAATCTAATGTTCCCTTCCTTCATATCAATGATTGCACCAATCGTTCAAAGGAAAGGTCTACCAAGAATAATAGGACAAGAAGGATTGCAATCTATATCAAGAACAATGAAATCTACAGGCACATAATTCCTATTTGCAACAATAAGAACATCATTAATTCTTCCCATAGGTTTCTTAATAGTGGAATCCGCAAGGTGCAAGTTTAAAGAACAATCATCAAATTCACGGAAACCTAGCCAATCACACAAAGTTTTTGGGATCGTGGAAACACTAGCACCCAAATCACACAAAGCATAGCACTCATGATCTTTAATTTTTATTTTAATTGTAGGTTCCACTGATCATAAAGTTTTCTAGGGATAGAAACTTCCAACTCAAGTTTTTCTTCGTAGGATTGCATTAAACAATCAACGATATGTTTAGTAAAAGCTTTATTTTGACTATAAGCATGAGGAGAATTTAGCACGGATTGCAACAAGGAAATAAAATCTATCAAAGAGCAATTATCATAATTAAATTCCTTGAAATCCAAGATAGTGGGTTCGTTGCTATCTAAAGTTTTAATCTCTTCAATCCCACTTTTAATAATTTTTGCATCAAGATCTAAAAACTCTGAATTTTTGGGACGCCTTCTAACTAAAGTTGACTCATCTCCAGTCCCATAATTATCAAGATTCATATTGCAAAACAAGGATTTAATAGGGGACACATCAATCACTTTGAGATCTTCATCCTTATTATCATGAGAACCAGAAGAACACGCTTTCACAAAGCAAGCCCTTTTTGCACGCATCCTAGCGGTTCTTTCTTTGCACTCATCAATGGAAAATCTCATGGCTTTGAGAGACTCATTGATATCATGCTTAGGTGGAATAGATCTAAGTTTCAAAGAATCAACATCAAGAGAAATTCTATCCACGTTCCTAGCCAACTCATCAATCTTAAGCATTTTTTCTTCAATCAAAGCATTGAAACTCTTTTGCGAACTAATAAATTCTTTAATACTAGATTCAAAATCAGAGGGCACCTTCTTATAATTTCCATAAGAATTGTTGTAGGAATTACCATAATTATTAGATGAATTATTAGGAAACGGCCTAGAATTAAAATTATCTCTATACGCGTTGTTACCAAAATTGTTCCTACCAACAAAATTCACATCCATAGATTCATTATTATTCTTAATTAAAGTAGACAAAGGCATATCATTGGGATCAGTAGGATACTCTTATTAGCAAACAATTTCATAAGTTCATCCATCTTTCCACTCAAAATATTAATCTCTTCAATTGCATGCACCTTTTTACTAGTAGATCTTTCAGTGTGCCATTGAGAATAATTAACCATAATATTATCTAGGAGTTTGGTAGCTCCTCCTAAAGTGATTTCCATAAAAGTGCCTCCCGTGGATGAATCTAAAAGATTTCTAGAAGCAAAATTCAATCCAGCATAAAATTTTTGTATAATCATCCATAAATTCAAACCATGTGTAGGGCAATTACGTATCATTAATTTCATCCTCTCCCACAATTGTGCAACATGCTCATGATCAAGTTGCTTAAAATTCATAATATCGTTTCTAAGAGAGATGATCTTAGTGGGAGGAAAATACTTAGAGATAAAAGCATGTTTGCACTTATTCCATGAATCAATACTATTTTTAGGCAAAGACGAAAACCAAGCTTTAGCACGATCTCTAAGCGAAAACGGAAATAGCTTAAGTTTAACAATATCATTATCCACATCTTTCTTCTTTTGCATATCACACAAATCAACAAAGTTTTTTAGATGGGTAGCGGCATCTTCACTAGGAAGGCCAGAAAACGGATCTTTCATGACAAGATTCAGCAAAGCAGTATTAATTTCACAAGATTCAGCAACGGTAAGAGGAGCAATCAGAGTGCTAATAAAATCATTATTGTTGGTATTGGAAAAGTCACACAATTTAGTATTATCTTGAGCCATTGCGACAAGCAAGCAATCCAACACACAAGCAAACAAGTGAAGATAAGGCAAACGGAAAGAGAGGGCGAAAGGAAAAGAGGGTGAATAAAACGGCAAGGGTGAAGTGGGGGAGAGGAAAACGAGAGGCAAATGGCAAATAATGTAATGCGAAGGGTAAGAGTTGTGATGGGTACTTGGTATGTCTTAACTTGGCGTAGATCTCCCCGGCAATGACGCTAGAAATCCTTCTTGCTGCCTCTTGAGCATGCGTTGGTTTTCCCTTGAAGAGGAAAGGGTGATGCAGCAAAGGAGCGTAAGTATTTCCCTCAGTTTTTGAGAACCAAGGTATCAATCGAGTAGGAGACCACGCACGAGTCACCTCATACCTACACAAACAAATAAGAACCTCGCAACCAACGCGATAAAGGGGTTGTCAATCCCTTCACGGCCACTTGCAAGAGTGAGATCTGATAGAGATAATAATAATTAGATAAAAAATTTGGTATTTTTATGATATAAATTGAAAGTAAATATTCAAAAATAAAATAGATTGGAAACTTGTATGATGGAAAATAGACCCGGGGGCCATAGGTTTCACTAGTGGCTTCTCTCAAGATAGCATAAGTATTACTGTGGGTCAACAAATTACTGTCAAGCAATTGATAGAATTGAGCATAGTTATCAGAATATTTAGGTATGATCATGTATATAGGCATGACGTCCGTGACAAGTAGACCGACTCCTGCCTGCATCTACTACTATTACTCCACACATCGACCGCTATCCAGCATGCATCTAGAGTATTAAGTTCATAAGAACGGAGTAACGCTTTAAGCAAGATGACATGATGTAGAGGGATAAACTCATGCAATATGATATAAACCCCATCGTTTTATCCTTTATGGAAACAATACAATACGTGTCGTTTCCCCTACTGTCAGTGGGATCGAGCACCGCAAGATTGAACCCAAAGCTAAGCACTTCTCCCATTGCAAGAAAGATCAATCTAGTAGGCCAAACCAAACTGATAATTCGAAGAGACTTGCAAAGATAACCAATCATACATAAAAGAATTCAGAGAAGATTCAAATATTGTTCATAGATAATCTTGATCATAAACCCACAATTCATCGGATCTCGACAAACACACCGCAAAAGGAGTTACATCGAATAGATCTCCAAGAAGATCGAGGAGAACTTTGTATTGAGATCCAAAGAGAGAGAAGAAGCCATCTACCTAATAACTATGGACCCGAAGGTCTGAGGTAAACTACTCACACATCATTGGAGAGGCTATGGTGTTGATGTAGAAGCCCTCCGTGATCAATGCCCCCTCCGGCGGAGCACCGGAAAAGGCTCCAAGATGGGATCTCACGGGTACAGAAGGTTGTGGCGGTGGAATTAGGTTTTCGTGGTGCTCTCCGATGTTTTGATGGTACGTAGGTATATATAGGAGGAAGAAGTAGGTCAGTGGAGCCACGAGGGTGGAGGGCACGCCCAGGGGGGTAGGCACGCCCCCTGCCTCGTGGCCTCCTCGTTGATTGCTTGACATCCACTCCAAGTCCTCTAGATCACGTTTGTTCCAAAAATCACGCTCCCAAAGGTTTCATTCCGTTTGAACTCTGTTTGATATTCTTTTTCTGCGAAACACTGAAATAGGCAAAAAAAACAGCAATTTGGGCTGGGCCTCCGGTTAATAGGTCAGTCCCAAAAATAATATAAAAGTGTATAAATAAGCCCATTAAACATACAAAACAGAATATATAATAGCATGGAACAATCAAAAATTATAGATACGTTGGAGATGTATCACTATCCTACATGCCCCATTATTCTTGGTAGACCTTTCCTTAAAACGGTTGGTGCAATTATCGATATGAAAGAAGGAAACATTAGATTTCAATTTCCGTTAAGGAAGGGCATGGAACACTTTCCAAGAAAGAAAATAAAGTTGCCATATGAATCTATTATGAGGGCCACTTATGGATTGAATGCCAATGATGAAAATACCTAGATCTATGCAATATGCCTAGCTAGGAGCGTAAAATAACAACCCAATTTTTATTTTATGCTTTTTTGTTATTGCTTCTATTTTTTATTAAATATGCAATTATACTTCTGCTATGACTGTATTTTAGAGTTTTAATTAGTGTTTGTGCCAAGTAAGACCTTTGGGATGATTTGGGTGATAGTTAATTTGATTTTGCTAAAAATATATAAACTTTTGCGTCTAGTACAAGAATTGTTCAAATTCACTGGAGCGTGATAAAATTCTAAGTTTTTTACACAAGATTGATATACAAATTTTATACGTGATCCTAATTTTTTCAGATTTTTTTTCAGTTACATAAGTTTGGCTAAGGTCCGTATTACTGCAGACTATTCTGTTTTTGACAGATTCTGTTTTCATTGTGTTGTTTGCTTCTTTTGATGAATCTATGGGTAGTATCGGGGGGTATGAACCATGGTGAATTTAGAATATAGTAGATATAATGCAAATATAAAATTGGAATGAGTTTACAACAGTGCCTAAAAGTGGTTATTTGCTTTGTTTCACTAATGGATCTCACGAGTTTTCTGTTGAGTTTTGTGTTGTGAAGTTTTCAAGTTTTGGGTAAGTTTCGATGGACTATGGAATAAGGAGTGGCAAAAGCCTAAGCTTGGGGATGCCCAAGGCACCCCAAGGTAATATTCAAGGATAACCAAGCATCTGAGCTTGGGGATGCCCCGGATGGCATCCCCTGTTTTGTCTATGATCCATCGGTAAATTACTTGAGGCTATATTTTTATTCACCACATGATATGTGTTTTGCTTGGAGCGTCTTGTATTATATGAGTCTTTGCTTTTTAGTTTTCCATAGTCATCTTTTTTTTACACACCTTTTGATAGGGACACACATTAATTGTGAATTTATTAGAATACTCTATGTGCTTCACTTATATCTTTTGATGTAGGTAGTTACTCTAGTGCTTCACTTATATCTTTTTAGAGCACGGCGGTGGTTTTATTTTGAAGAAATAGATGAACTCTCATGCTTCACTTATATTATTTTGATAGTCTTATAAGTAGTATGGCAATTTGCTTGGGTTATGAATTTAGTCCTAATATGATGGGTATTCAAGAGGGATATAATAAAAACTTTCATAAAGATCATTGAATATATGGGAAGTTTGATTCCTTGCATTTGTTTTGAGATACAAAAATGGTGATATTAGAGTCATGCTAGTGAGTAATTGTGGTTTAGTAAGAATATTTTGTTAAGGTTTGTGATTCCCGAAGCATGCACGTATGGTCTCTCGTTATGCGGCGAAGCTGGAGCATGATTTACTTTTGATTGTCTTCCTTATGATTGGTGGTCGAGGACGAGCGATGGTCTTTTCCTACCAATCTATCCCCCTAGGAGCATGCATAGTAATACTTTGCTTTGAGGGCTAATAAACTTAAACTTTTGCAATAAGTATGTGAGTTCTTTATGACTAATGTTGAGTCCATGGATTATACACACTCTCACCCTTCCACCATTTCTAGCCTCTTTGGTACCGTGCATTGCCCTTTCTCACCTTGATAGTTGGTGCAAACTTCGCTAGTGCATCCAAATCCCGTGATATGATGCGCTCTTTCGCACATAAGCCACCTTATATCTTCCTCAAAATAGCCACCATACCTACCTATTATGGCATTTCCATAGCCATTCCAAGATGTATTATGCCATGCAACTTCCACCATTCGGTTATTATGACACATACCATCATTGTCATATTGCTTTGCATGATCATATAGTTGACATAGTGTTTGTGGCTTGGCCACTGTTCTTATTTTGTATACATGTCACGCTAGATCAATGCATGAGGCATTCATATAGAGTCATATTTTTGTTCTAAGTATCGAGTTGTAATTCTTGAGTTGTAAGTAAATAAAAGTGTGATGATCATAATTATTAGAGCATTGTATCATGTGAGGAAAGGGTAATGGAGACTATGATTCCCCCACGACTTGGGATTAGACTCCGGACTTAAATAAATAAAAAGATCCCAAAGAGCTCAAAAAAGAGAGGCCAAAGAGCCCGAGAAAAGAAAAGAAAGAAAGAAAAAAAGAGAAAAAAGGAGAGAAGAGACAATGTTACTATCCTTTTCCAAACTTGTGCTTCAAAGTAGCACCATGTTCTTCATGATAGAGAGTCTCCTATTTTGTCACTTTCATATATTACTAGTGGGAATTTTTCATTATAGAACTTGGCTTGTATATTCCAATGATGGGCTTCCTCAAATTGCCCTAGGTCTTTGTGAGCAAGCAAGTTGGATGCACACCCACTTAGTTTTCTTTTTGAGCTTTCATACACTTATAGCTCTAGTGCATCCGTTGCATGGCAATCCCTACTAACTTGCGTTGACATTAATTGATGGGCATCTCCATAACCATTGATTAGCCTCGTCGATGTGAGACTTTCTCCTTTTTTATCTTCTCCACACAACCTCCACCATCATATTCTATTCCACCTGTCGTGGGTTTGTCACGGCAGATGTCCTCGCGAAAGGACTTAGTCGTGGAGCCATCGCGACGGGTTAGCTTAAAGGGGTTAAACCGGACAAGGGGACATGGGAGTTTATACTAGTTCGGCCCCTTCGATGAAGGTAAAAGCCTACGTCTAGTTGTGATTGGTATTGCTAGGGTTTCGAAGGCCAGGGAGCGAATCCACTTTGTCTGGCTCTCGAGTTGTTGTTGTCTGTCCCTAAACCGCGGCCGGGTCGTCCCTTTATATACATAGGTTGACGCCCGCCGGGCTACCGAGTCTCGAAGCCGGTTTATAAACATATCCGGTTCGGCCTCTCTCTTTCTATCTTACTATACAAGTTACATGACTAGGCTGGTTTACATTTACAGACTGTAACCCGCCTTTGGGCCCTCCATAAAGCGCCATCATCTTTACATCTTCATGGGCTTCTAATCTTCAAAGAGTCAACCCGGCTACATAAGGCCGGTTTACCTCTAGTAGTAATATCCCCAGCATTAGGCCCCAGATTGGTTTGAACTTGTTCATGTCAATCTTCCACACTTTAGAAAAAATCTTCTCTCTTATCTTCATTTTTGATCTTGTAAACCGCCATGACGTCATACTTCAAAATTACGATAAACCGTCCTGACGTCATCCATCCGTTGATGTCGGAGATTTCCTTCATTTAATATATGTCCAGTCATCGAGGCGACACCTTTATTAACTTATCCATTTTTTGGGCTCCTCGATTCCCGTACTTGCCATTTTTTCACTTCGCCTTATAAATAGGACCGAGGGGTCATTTTCACCATTTCCCCCCGTGCCTCTTCGCATCGTCTTCCTCGCGCCGCTCAGCCTCTAGAACTCCGCCGCCACAGTCGACCGTCGTCTCTGCTCCGACCTTGGCCGCTGCATCGCCCGGAACGCACCAGAAAACTGCAGCGCCCTTCCGCTTCCTCACCAGCTCCGGTAAGTTCTCTGCTTTTTTCACCATAGATCTGTTCTAGGGTTTCGACATTCTTCGCAGTTCTTCCGAAGTTCATCAGTGCTATTCTTACCTGTTCTTCCTTTAACAGATGGACACTTCATGCTTGATGCATCTCTTGCCATAGCTTACCTACCATGATTATCATCAATCCTTATGCGCAAAGAACTGATCTAATCTGTCAAAAATTGCTTCAGTTCTGCACCCCTTCAAGATCCAATTATTTTTGCTTTTCTGTCTTATCTTTAGATCCGAAAGTTTTATACATCACTGTGAGATCTGTTTCTATGTTCCTGTGAGATCCGTTTCTCCTCGCACCAATATAAGCGGTTTATCATTGTATAAATAGTCTATGCCATTAGCCCTATGATAAACCGGAAGAGCATGTTACCTTCAAAATTATGCCCCGGTTTAACAGTGTTTGATCAATCCTGCGCTAGCATTACCTTTCTCTCTCATTATACTAGTCTCTGGGTTGTACCAGTTATCATATCAGCATGTTTCTTACTCCCTTGTCTCTTGTGTATAATCATGCGTAATTTATAAACCGGCCTTTCATTTTCAGTTTGTTCGCTTTGCAATGGCCAAACGATTCACTGCCTGCAACTGGGCTCGTTCCCGGGTTACTGAGGATCAATTGAATGAGATGGTTAGCATCGGCTCTCTGCCTAAGAAAACTGAGATCAAATGGCGAGTTCCAGGAACAGAGAATCCTCCAACCCCAAGACAAGGCGAGGTGGTAATCTTTGTTGACCATATAGGCCGTGGTTTCAAACCGCCAGGGTCAAAATTTTATCGAGATGTACTTGCCAGCTTCCAACTGCATCCACAAGATATTGGTCCCAACTCAGTCTCCAACTTGTGTAATTTCCAAGTCTTCTGTGAAGCCTATTTACAAGAAGAACCAACTGCAGAATTGTTCCGGGATTTCTTTCACTTAAACCGGCGCATAGAGTTTGTGAATGGCTCGAACATAGAGCTTGGTGGTGTCTCAATTCAAAAGCGGAAAGAAGTGGAATTTCCTCATGCCAAACACCATAGCCACCCAAAGGAATGGAACCAAACATGGTTCTATTGCAGAGACACTTCGCCTGAGGATGAAAATCCCCTCCCCGGCTTCCGTGATCATAGATTATCCAATACTCACCCAATGCCACAACGCCTGAGCTCTTCAGAAAGGGAAAAATATGCTCCTCAAATCGCCAAGCTCCGGGCATTTATGGCAAACGGTTTAACAGGCGTGGATCTTGTGCATTGTTGGATATCCTGGAGTATCTTGCCACTAAGCCGGCGTCCCGGTTTAATGTGCGAATATACCGGTGAAGTTGACGATCCTCAACGCCACTGCAACATCCAATTATCTGAGGAAGAAGTTACTGAAGGTGTAAAGAAAATTCTGAATGAACGGAACTGGTCTGTAGTCAAACCGGTCTGAGTCCCTTCTGCACCAAGAACAAACCGCCTGTTGTAAGCATTACACTCCATCTTCATCTCTAATAACTTTGACTTATACAAGTTGTAACCCTTCTTCCTTAATATATAGGGTGATGACCATTTCTGGAAACGGAAATCCATAGAGAAAGCGGCAAAGCCAACTGGAGATAAAGTGGTCAAACCAACCCGCCCGAAGACCAAAGCCGTAAAACGGACGACAAAGCAGAAAACGGCTGACCAAATTAATATGGAACTTGATGATGAT
Source organism: Triticum urartu (assembly GCF_056163025.1). Classification (NCBI taxonomy): domain Eukaryota; kingdom Viridiplantae; phylum Streptophyta; class Magnoliopsida; order Poales; family Poaceae; genus Triticum; species Triticum urartu. The sequence goes on along the minus strand of NC_141873.1, from coordinate 461,920,776 downwards.
ACTGATGACCCAGAAGTTGAGGTAGAACTTGACTCACTTGGCTCTCTTTTTCTGCATCTTGTTAACAATGATCTTCCTTGGGAGGAGGCAGAAGCTAGTCAGGCTGACGACGTAGAGGTAATTACCCTTTCGTTCAGTTCAGACTCTATACCAACACAAAAAACTCGCCAAACAATCCGGAAAGCAAGCTTTTCTCATCCTCTTGCTCACTTGGATCCAACATTTATTTTGAAGACTCAACAGCATGAAGCTCGCCGGACAACCCGACACAGTGGCCAACAGGTCACCTCTGCCGGTTTACCTGATACTCCGGTTCGGAAGCGCCGGTCTGAGGTCTCTCCTACTTCTGACCATTCTTTTCCCAAGGCAGGTTATTTCAGAGAGCCTCTTAATCTGTCCGATTCAAATTATCAAGTGACACCACCTTCCTCTTCTGGTGAATCGACAGCAACTCAACTCCCCCTTTGAAAACTGTGGCTGGGTAAGTTATGAAAAACCTTTCCTTTCAATGCGCCCTACATCTCTTGAACAGGATGCTAACCCTTTTTTATTCTGTTTGCAGGGCCAAAGCCAGACCCAGCAAGAAAGCGCGGGTCACCAATCCGCCAGAAGACCCTGTTGCCGAAGAAGAAGAACCAAGAGGCGAACCAGAGCAAACTGGTGAACCGGAAGGCCTCCATCCTGAAACAACTTTTGATGATCCGCCCCTTGACGGCCAACATACTGACGAACCAATAGATGCCGAGCCTGCCGCCCCTGATACTGAACCGGCAGAACCAAACCGGGCTAATCCAATGAAAGACACTGAAATTCCATCATCATCCACCAAAAATCCTGAAGGCCAAGGTGATGATGTTATTATTACTGGAACAGGCCACAGCGCTCCTGGTCATCCCGTCATTTTGTCTCAGCATAGTGCCAAAGAAGAGCAAATTGCTAGGGATAAAGGAAAATGGAGCAGCCACTTATCAAACTATGCTCATCTTAACAATGATGAGCTTCATTCCGGCTTCTTGAACCGTCTGCACTCAAACCGGGATTATGAAGCCGGTTTGGTGAATTTGATGAAAGAACGATACGAGGTAAATACTTCTCCCTTGCATGTTGATTTATAGCTGAAATACTATTCCAAGTAGCCTCCAAGAGCCGTTTTATGATTGTTAATCATAAACTGGATCTTTGTGACACTTCATCATTGATCCTTGCCAAGGCGTGTCCTCAATCATAGATAGGACTCATGTTTGAAAAATTAGATAACGTTCTGCAGCATAGCCCCCAAAGGCCGGTTTAATTTGACAAGTGAATCCAGTTTTTAATCCACACCGCCAGTTTAGAACAAACGTACATTAGCCCCCAAGTGTCAAGGATAATGCTTGCATTGTTCTGGATACTTGTATAGAGGGTAGTATTTGAGAGTAAATAGGCATTAGCCCCCAAGTATGAAGTGGATAACTTGTTATATGCTTTATACTTCATAAATATGTTGTTTTGTTGAATATACCTTCAATGTTGTAGGCTGAACTGAGAAGCAAAGATGCCCAGAACTCTGACTTGCAAGAAAATGTGAAGTCTCAACAAGCCGAAGCTGCAAAAGCCAAAGAGGAGCTGACACAGGCCCTGGCCGGAATGGAAAAATTGAAAGAATCTTCAACCGAGACCGTGCTGAATGGGAAACCGAAAAAGACGGTTTGACCAAAAGAGCTGTAGATGCCGAGGAAGCCCTGAAACCGGTGGTTGAAGAACTAGCCGGTTTGAAGCGCCAAATCAATGCTATGACCTCTGCTATCTTTGGTAAGTGTCTGCTTATGTATGTTGCACCAGTTAATGAATCTTAAAACTGACCAAAATATTGATAAAATCTTTGGCAGGAACTCGGATCACTCATCTTGGTGCGGATATGCGGATGAAGCTCAAAGCGGCATATACATTGGTTGAGCAGCTATACTCTGGATCTCAGCGAGCCATTAGTACAGCGGCTTATAACAAACCGGCGCCAACGTTGATTAAGGAGACCCTTGAGAAGCTGGGCATGTTACCGGTGCGTATTAGCGAGTTGAAAAGAGCCGCTGCGAGGGCAGGAGCATTAACCGCCCTTATTCGAGCCAAGGCCTGGATTCCAGACCTTGAAGCGGAGGATATCATTAAAGGATATCCAAGTGTTAAAGAAGATGGTTCAAACTTTGACAATGATGATCTTCGGCGGCTAACCAAACAGATGCGGCCAGCGGCAAGCAAATTGGCTGAGGACACCGATTTGTCCCATTTTCAACCGTTTTATGATGCAGAAGGGAAAAGACAGCCAGCCGATATCCATGAAGTCGAAGAACTTGTGCCTCCGATTCGTAAGAACACGTATGCCCCTGATATTAACCCTTCTGATCTTATCCATGAGGAGGCAGTGTTCCAAGCTTTAACCGGAATCGACTGGTCAACGTCTGATTTCCAGCGGCTGGGGAGGGATGAAGAAGTGCCAACATCAACTGATCCACAACCGTCAAACCGTCGGGATGAAGAGTCTTGATCCGGTCGCCGGTTTATATGGCTACTGTGAAAAACAATGGCACTGTTTGAACCTCTTTGAAGCTTCATGTAATAGGATAGCTGAAACTTTGTTTATCTGCCATGCCATCGAGCATGTTTCATAACGCTTTGTGACAATCTGTGCCGCCCTTCAGGATATATTTTATGCATAGCCTATGATGACTTGCCTTCCTGGGTCCAAAAAACTTAAAACGTGTCTAGCGCTTTACCACTAAACATGTCATAATATCCAAGAAGTATATAGTACTTTAGCTGAATAATCAAGTGTTTGTATAAAAAATAATGTACAGAACATACCTCATTGATTGACCAAACGTGTATACAGCAAAGGTGTTTAACACCAACCCGATACGTTTGGTAATTTCATCTTCATAATGCCGGTCTATCTATTAAACCGGACTGGTATAACCACCAGATTTTCTTTATAACACTGTGATTTAATCAAACCAGACCGGGTCAATGAACACCGGTTTATAATTGATCATGTGCCAACAACTGGTGGTTGGAAAGCAAGCTGGGTCAAGGACGCCGGTTTATCAAATAATACTTATGATTGTCAACAAACAAAATTCAAATAAGAAAATATGCGAGGCTTTTTACGAGCTGCCAGGCTCCAAATCGAGGCTTTTCATGGGCTGCCAGGCCTCTGAGTTAAACCATTTAATAAAGCCTTTTAAGATGGGCCTCCAACTAACCAATCATCGTCTTAACTGTGACAAGTTCAGGGTCTATGAAAGATTGACTTGTCACACGTTCGATGGGTCATGCCAGGATTACCTGGATAGGAGTGGCTTACTTGATGAAGGCAGGTTAACCCGGGGTTTTAGGTGAATACACCAGGCTTCCAAGTCGTGGCTTGATAGCCAATTACTAGGGTCCTTTCAAACTCTTTGTTGTTTTGCAAAAAAGAGCCCCCAAGTAACTTTGTGAGCGATGCTCAGCGTGTGCCTATGTTTGAATTTGTACTGTGTACCATACTCTCTTTGGCTCCACAAATTTTGTCCTTGTGTGGCTGAAATGCCTATCAAGAGGTGTAGCTATGGTTCAAACATGACCAAGCCCCCTAGTGATTTTCTTTATCTTTATGCAACTGCTAAAGCCGGTTTAACAAAGACTCCGCTTTGACCGTTAACTTGGAAAAGCACACATATGATATAAGAAAGAACAGATACCCGATTATAACGGAGGCTCCGGTTTATTATATGGTGTATACACTGTCATAAATATGTACAGGTGAAGAGCCTATGGCTTCAAGTATAGTAAGGCCGAAGGAGAGCTATGTTCCATGGCTGCTTTGTCTCCTCCTCTGATTGACGTCAGTCTTCATGCTCTCGAACATCAATGAGGTAGTAGGATCCGTTGTGCAGATTTTTGCTGACCACAAAGGGTCCTTCCCAAGGGGGGGATAACTTGTGCATATCAGTCTGGTCCTGGATGAGCCGGAGCACCAAATCACCTTCTTGAAAGGTTCTAGTTTTAACCCGGCGGCTGTGATAACATCGGAGATCTTGTTGATAAATCACCGAACGTGCTGCTGCAAGATCCCGCTCGTCATCCAACAGGTCTAGAGAATCCTGACGTGCTTTCTCATTATCAGCTTCAACATAAGCTGCCACACAGGGCGAATCGTGACGGATGTCACTAGGAAGAACCGCCTTCACTCCATAAACCATGAAGAAAGGTGTGTAACCCGTAGACCTATTGGGTGTGGTGTTGATGCTCCATAACACAGAAGGTAGCTCCTCGACCCAACAACCTGGCGTCCGCTTTAAGGGAACCATAAGCCTTGGTTTGATACCCCGTAGAATTTCTTGATTTGCCCTTTCCGCTTGACCATTAGATTGGGGGTGAGCCCCTGATGCTAGATCAAGCCGGATGTGCTCACGTTGACAGAATTCTTCCATCTCTCCTTTTGATAAGTTAGTACCATTATCTGTTATAATGCTATGTGGAAAGCCAAACCGGAATATCACCTTTTTGATGAATTGAACCGCCGTGGCTGCATCACACTTGCTGACTGGCTCTGCCTCTACCCATTTAGTGAATTTATCAACTGCTACTAACAGGTGGGTCTTCTTGTCCTTGGAGCGCTTGAAGGGTCCAACCATATCCAGCCCCCAAGTTGCAAACGCCACGTAATTGGAATCATCCGCAACTCTTGAGCCAGAACATGCGCACGGCGGGCAAACTTTTGACATCCATCACATCTTTTGACTAAATCCTCCGCATCAGCATGCGCCGTCAACCAGTAAAAACCGTGACGAAAAGCTTTAGCAACCAATGACTTTGAACCGGCGTGGTGACCGCAATCCCCTTCATGAATTTCTCGCAAAATCTCACAACCTTCTTGAGGAGAAACACATCGCTGAATTGCTCCTGAAACACTGTAACGATGTAACTCCCCATTGAGTATGGTCATGGACTTGGAACGCCAAATTATCTGTCGAGCCAACGTTTCCTCAGCTGGTAACTCGCCCCGGTTCATGTAATCCAGATATGGGATCGTCCAATCCGGTATGGCATGCAGAGTTGCCACCAACTGAGCCTCCGGATCAGGAATGGCCAAATCTTCTTCGGTTGGTATTTTGACTTACGGATTGTGCAATACATCAAGAAAGACATTGGGCGGAACCGGTTTACGTTGGGAACCAAGATGACTTAAAGCGTCCGCCGCTTCATTCTTCCGCCGGTCTATATGGTCCACCTGATAACCTTTAAGTGACCAGCCACGGCGTCCACCTCTCGCCGATATGCAGCCATGAGTGGGTCCTTAGAATCCCAAGTGCCAGACACTTGCTGAGCCACTAGATTTGAATCGCCGAAGCACTTAACCCGGCTCAAATTCATCTCTTTAGCCATCCGAAGACCGTGGAGTAAAGCCTCATATTCAGTTGCATTGTTAGTACAAGGGAACATTAAACGGAGGACATAACAAAACTTGTCACCTCATGGGGAAGTTAATACGACTCCAGCCCCCGAACCCTCTAACTGTCTGGACCCATCAAAATGAATAGTCCAATATGTATTATCAGGTTTCTCCTCAGGTGCCTGTAACTCCGTCCAATCGTTGATGAAATCTACAAGTGCCTGGGACTTGATCGCCGTGCGGGGTATATATTTGAGCCCGTGAGGTCCAAGCTCAATGGCCCACTTGGCAATCCGGCCAGTTGCCTCTCTGTTTTGAATGATGTCGCCCGGAGGAGCTGAACTGACCACTGTGATAGGATGGCCCTGAAAATAGTGTTTGAGCTTCCGGCTTGCCATAAATACCCCTTACACCAATTTCTGCTAATGCGGATACCTCTGCTTTGACTCAATGAGCACCCCACTGATGTAATAAACCGGCCGTTGAACCGGATACTCTTTGCCAGGCTCCTTGCGCTCTACCACAATGGCTACACTGACAGCCCGAGCATTAGCAGCCACATATAGTAATAATGGCTCTTTATCGATAGGTGCTGCCAGCACGGGTGGTTCCACTAGCTGCCTCTTCAGATCTTCAAACACCTTATCAGCTGCCTCACTCCAGACAAAGTTATCCGTTTTCTTGAGCATCTGATATAAGGGGATGGCCTTCTCTCCAAGGCGGCTGATAAACCAGCTCAAGGCTGTAATCCGGCCGGCCAGACGTTGCGCATCGTTAATACACGCCGGTTTAGCCAAGGACGTAATTGCTGCAATCTTTTCCGGATTAGCCTCAATGCCTCTGTTTGAAACCAGAAAGCCTAAGAGCTTGCCTGCCAGGACACCAAAAACACACTTCTCCGGATTGAGCATCATCCTATAAACCCGGAGATTGTCAAAGGTTTCCCGTAGATCATCTATCAACGTCCCCTCCTTTCTGGATTTGACCACAATATCATCTGCATACGCATGAACATTGCGCCCAATTTTCTTATGAAGGCAATTCTGAACACATCGCTGGTAAGTTGCCTAGGCACTCTTGAGTCCAAAGGGCATGGAAACATAGCAGAAGGCTCCAAAGGGAGTTATAAAGGTTGTCTTCTCCTGGTCCTTAACTGTCATTTTGATCTGATGATAACCAGAATAAGCATCCAAAAAACACAAACGGTCACAACCCGCCGTAGCATCAATTATCTGATCAATGCGAGGGAGAGAAAAGGGGTCTGCAGGGCAAGCCTTGTTTAAATCTGTGTAGTCCACACACATGTGCCAAGTGCCATTTTTCTTAAGAACCAGCACCGGATTGGCTAACCACTCTGGATGAAAAACTTCAACAATAAACCCAGCAGCCAACAAACGGGCTACCTCTTCACCTATAGCCTTGCGTCTCTCCTTGTTGAAACAACGGAGGAACTATCAGACCGGTTTGAATTTAGGATCAATGTTGAGTGTGTGCTCAGCGAGTTCTCTCGGTACACCTGGCATGCCAGAAGGTTTCCATGCAAAGATGTCCCGATTCTCATGGATGGACTCAATGAGCGTGCTTTCCTATTTGGGATCCAGGTTAGCGCTGATGCTGAACTGTTTGGATGAATCGCCAGGGACAAAGTCAACCATCTTAGTGTCCGTAGCTGATTTGAACTTCAATGTTGGATCATGTTCCGTAGTTGGCTTTTTTAAGGAGGTCATGTCTGCCGGATCAACTTGCTCCTTATAGAATTTTAACTCCTCCGTGGCACAAACTGACTCAGCATAAGCCGCATTGCCTTCTTCACACTCCAAAGCAATCTTTCTACTTCCATGTACTGTGATAGTCCCCTTATGACCTGGCATTTTAAGCTGTAGGTAAACATAACATGGCATTGCCATAAACTTAGCATAAACCGGCCGCCCAAACAAGGCGTGGTACAGACTTTTGATTTTTACCACCTCAAACGTCAATGTTTCTAACCTTGAATCGTAGTCATCTCCAAAAGCTACCTCCAAAGCTATCTTACCAACAGGATATGCAGACTTACCAGGCACCACACCATGAAATACTGTATTCGACGGTTTAAGATCCTTATCTGTCAACCCCATACGGCGGAATGTATCATAATACAAAATATTGATACTACTTCCCCCATCCATGAGCACTTTAGTGAACCTGTATCCCCCAACTTGAGGGGCTACCACTAAGGCCAAATGACCTGGATTATCAACCCAGGGCGGGTGATCCTCTCTACTCCACAAAATAGGTTGCTCCGACCAGCGTAAATACTGAGGTACTGCCGGCTCAACAGAGTTGACTGCCCTTTTGTGAAGCTTCTGATCACGTTTGCACAAACTAGTAGTGAAGACATGATATTGCCCGTTGTTCAGCTATTTGGGATTGCTCTGATAACCCGACTACTGCTGCTGCTGCTGACTCCCCTGATGGTTGTAACCTCCTTGGTTGCCTTGGTGTCCTTGATTGACGTGTCCAGTTTGATTGCCTGGAAATCCTAAACCGAAACCACCACCTCCGTAACCCGGCCCGTGGAAACCTCCTCCTAAACCGCCGTGCGGGCCGCTGTCATATTGGAACATATTGGAATTCTTCAAATCCCGCATGATATAACAATCTTTCCAGAGATGTGATGCCTGTTTCTCCTTCGATCCGTGCTTTGGACAGGGATGATTTAACAAACGCTCCAAATTGTTGCCTGGACCTCCACCCCTCTGGGGCTGCTTGCCTTTACGGCGCTAGCCATTCTCCTGCGCGTTGGTATTTGCGACAAAGTCCGAACCACTATCGGCCTTGCGCTTATCCGCATTTCCTTGGCCTGTCGGATTGTGTTGTTGGCCCTTGGCATTGCCGTTCTTCTTACCCTTCTCCGGTTTGTCCTCCTCTGAATCCGGATCCTTGGTATTATCTGAATTGGCATATTTAACCAAAGCGGCCATGAGTGTCGACATGTCGTTGCAGTGGCGTTTGAGCCTTCCCAACTTCTGTTTTAATGGTTTGAAATGGCAATTGCCCTCTAACGTTAACACTGCGGTGTCTGCATTGATACGATCTGATGAATGCAAAATCGCCGAGACCCGTTTGACCCAATGGGTCATGGACTCCCCTTCCTCTTGGACACAAGCGGCCAGATCTACAATTGACATTGGCTGCTTACACGTATCCTTGAAGTTCTGGATAAACCGGTGCTTCAGTTCGGCACATGATCCAATAGAGTTGGTTGGCAAGCTCTTCAACCAAGTGCGAGCTGTTCCTTCCAACATCATGGTGAAATATTTAGCACACACCACCTCGTCCACATCTAACATCTCCATAGCCATCTCATAGCTCTCCACCCACACCTCTGGCTGCAAATCGGCGGTATAATTTGGTACCTTACGAGGTCCCTTGAAATCCTTGGGTAGTCGCACATTACGCAAAGCGGGAGTTAAACATGGTACCCCTAAGGAACTGAACATCGCCCCTGGCTCCATGGAGGCGGTGGGGTAAACCGGAGTATGTTGTCATGCTTCGTGTCGAGCTATCAACTCGGCTTCTCGTCATGCGCGGCCATGGTCCACAACATCTTGCGCATTAGCACCTCCCCCGGCCGGGTTGTTCCCTCGTGGCGAATTTCGGTGGCGTGCACTACTGGACATGGCCGGTTCGTCTTCCACGTGTCTGCTATAACTCCGGCTTGGACGGGGAGTGGAATGAATCCTCTCACGGCTGTGTGAATATGCTTGTTGTTGATTTAGTGTTGTCTAAAGGAGATCCCTGGCCCGACGCGCTTCCACTGCAACTGGTGACTCGCCGTCGGTTGGGAGGGCCGCCAGGCGTGAAGCGGCAGCCACAATGTTGTCCAACGGATTGGAATAATGCCCGGGCGGCGTTGATGGTACAACATTGTTCTGGCGAGGCAGGTCCGTCGTGCGCAGCTGAACCGGCGCTCCTGCTCCCGGCGCCTCCGCCCGGTTTAGCGTGGGTTGGTTACCAGCTCATGTACCTGGCGTGTTGAAAAGATTCTGTGGCTCATAAACCGACGGGAGACGTGATCGGTACCTTCTTCTCATGACTTCCTCTGAAGCATTCTGATCCAGTCTAATCCGGTAAACCTGTGCTTCCAACTCGGCCCGCTCCATAGCCATCCTGGCGTTCTCTGCTGCCAGGTCCGCTTTAGCCTGGGCTATCTGATCTTTCACTTTTGCAATCTCTGCATCGTGCTGATCCCTGGCTGCTGCGTCTACCTCCGCGGACATCAATGTTGCCAGAGCGTCGAACAAATCAGACAAGACTTGGGCCGGAGGTGGCGTCGAGCTTCCTGCCCCTGCTAGTGTGGCCGTCGTTGAACCGGAGAGCATCGCTGCGGCGGTAGATGAATGAGGCGTCGATTGTGTGCCAGCCATGAAGATGGCGGCCCGGTTTGGCAGACCGGGGGAATCCAGAATACTGTTGCCCTCGGATCCTCCCTCAATCCGGCCGTCCTGCAACTGGTAAAGCGATTCAGTTTCTCCAGAAGACTCGTCATCAGAGCAGACTACGGTTTCTCCATCGGACACCGGTCCGTCCTCGTACCCTGATCCATGGACGACACCTACGAAAACATGCCTTGCCTCGGGCTGAACCGGCGAAGAACTTGCACGCCGAGCCGTTTCGATGATGTCGGTGCAGATGTCCGGCTCGGGGGCCGGTTCGCCGATCTTGCCGATGAAGACGTGAATCCCACCAAAGGGGACCCGGTACCCGTATTCGATTGAATCGGCCTCGGGACCCCATCCTACGTTGTCGATGTAGAGCTTGCCGCGGTGACTCTTCGTCATCCGGCCCACAGCGTATCCCTTGAGTCCATCGAAGCTGCCCTTTAAGAACTCAAAACCATCGTGCGATAGCCCCACGGTGGGCGCCAACTGTCGTGGGTTTGTCACGGCAGATGTCCTCGTGAAAGGACTTAGTCGTGGATCCCTCGCAATGGGTTAGCTTAAAGGGTTTAAACCGGACAAGGGGACACGGGAGTTTATACTAGTTCGGCCCCTTCGATGAAGGTAAAAGCCTATGTCTAGTTGTGATTGGTATTGCTAGGGTTTCGAAGGCCAGGGAGCGAATCCACTTTGTCTGGCTCTCGAGATGTTGTTGTCTGTCCCTAAACCGCGGCCGGGTCATCCCTTTATATACATAGGTTGACGCCCGCCGGGCTACAGAGTCCCGAAGCCGGTTTATAAATGTATCCGGTTCGGCCTCTCTCTTTCTATCTTACTGTACAAGTTACATGACTAGGCCGGTTTACATTTACAGACTGTAACCCGCCTTTGGGCCCTCTGTAAAGCGCCATCATCTTTACATCTTCATGGGCTTCTAATCTTCAAAGAGTCAACCCGGCTACATAAGGTCGGTTTACCTCCAGTAGTAATATCCCCAGCACCACCCATAGTGCTATATCCATGGCTCACGCTCATGTATTGTGTGAGAGTTGAAAAAGCTTAAGAGCGTTAAAAAGTATGAACCAATTTCTTGGCTTGTCATCGGGGTTGTGCATGATAAATACTTTGTGTTAAGAAGATAGAGCATGACCAGATTATATGATTTTGTAGGGATAACTTTCTTTATCCATGAACTTTTGAGAAGACATGATTGCTTTTTAGTATGTTGTATTATTGTTTTATGGCAATATTAAACTTTTGTCGTGAATCTTATGGATCTGAATATTCATGCAACATAAAGAAAGATTACATGATAAACATGTTAGGTACATTCCACATCAAAAATTCTATTTTTATCATTTACCTACTCGAGGACAAGCAGGAATTAAACTTGGGGATGCTTGTACGTCTCCAACGTATCTATAATTTTTTTATTGTTCCATGCTATTATATTATCCATCTTCGATGTTTTATACGCATTATTATGCTATTTTATATCATTTTTTGGGACTAACCTATTAACCTAGTGCCAAGTGTCGGTTCTTGTTTTTCCTTGTTTTTGTCTTCTACAAAAAATCAATACCAAACGGAACAAAACTTTTTCAGGATTTTTCTTGGACTAGAAGACACCCAAGAACCTTCGGGAGGGGGCTAGAGGAGCCACCAGATGGTGACAAGACCTGGAGGTGCGGCCTAGGGGGGGTGCCCCACAGGTTTTGTGGGGCCCCTGATGCCTCTCCAACCCTAATCTTTGCTCTATAAATACCCAAATATTCCCCGTATACCAGAAGGCACACCAAAAATATTTTTCCGCCGCTGCAAGTTACTGTCCTCGTGAGATCCCATCTGGAGACATGTTCTGGTACTCCACCAGAGGGGGATTCGATCACAGAGGGCCTCTATATCAACCTTGTTGCCCTTTCGATGATGTATGAGTAGTTTACCACAGACCTATTGTGACGCCCCAAGACCGGAGCTTCAGATGCCTTCCAAGGTTTCCGAGTCTTGTTGTGTGATTTGTTTTTGCTTGTTGCATTCATCTTTGCATCATGTGCATTGCATCATGTCATCATATCATGCCATTATTATTGCAACCGTTTCAAACTCTTTTAAATAAATCGTATGGATCTTCGATCCATTTAAATCGAGGGAAGGATAAATTCTCTTTATAACATATACCCCAATATTAGGGAGCTATATTAAATATTCCACTATTTAGGAATTCACCTTAACACACTTGCAAATAATCACATGCCTTTTCCCGCTTCAAGTTTGGTCCCCAAACTTTGCCCATAATTTCTTTCATCGCTTTCCCGATCTCCACAAAAATTCTGAACATTTTTTGACACTCCGAAATCCTACACTCCATTCAAACTCCTTTGGTGCAAGTCAAATAATTTTGGATTTAACTTTGCCTTTTTGTTGTTGTTGTTTTTGCGGGAACCACTTTTGTTGAGTTGGAAATATTCCATAAAGCCTGACAAAAATATCTCACAATTTTATTCTTCTCCATTGCCTTTTCTCTTGAGACTTTTGGTCTCTCCCTTTTTTCCTGAAAAGAGAAGGGAATAGAAGAGAGGAGAGAATGAGAGGTAGCCCGCTAGCCTCCTGGGCCTCCCAACCTCCCACACCGGCCCACCCGAGGCCATCCTTTCCCGCGGCCCAAACCCCCCTTCTAACCCTAGGCCCACCTAACCCTCTAATCTAAGCCCCCATCTCACGATCCCCTCGTCCTCTCCTCTCGTCTCCCTGATCGTGCCGCCAGAGAGGAGCGAGAACGCAGCCTCTGCTCGATCTCCCTGTCCCTCTCATTTTTCCCCCACGCCGCCACTCACACACACGCACGCATCACACCAGGGATCCCGATCCCATCTCCTCTCCACACGCGCTGCTCTCCTCTCCCCTGCAGCCTCTCTCTCGGGCCATGGCACCCGCTCCTCATCTCTCCTTCCTCGCGCTGCACCGCTCGCCCGTTCCATCGCCTCGCCTTCCTCCCCAACAACGCCGTCCTCCCAGCGCCCCCTCTCTCTCCGACCAGCGCTCGTCCACGCCGGAGTGCCTGCCTCCCGCGCCACCTCTCCTCTTGCTTCTCCTTGCAGAGCACCCCCGCGCCTCGGCCTCCTTCTTCCTTGGCTTTAGCCGCCCCTGCCGGCGACCAGAAGGCCACTACCGTCCGTCTCCTCCACCAGCAGCCTGCAACGCCAAAGGGGAGTCGAGCTCCTCCCGTTCCCCATGGTGGCTGCTTTCCCTACCCCGAGCTTCTCTGCAGCCAGCGTCCAAGTCCTGCGCCCCATGACCTCGCTGCATCTCGCGCTGCTGCTCTAACTTGCCTCCCTCCTTCCACGCCCAATCTTCACCCGCGATCCGTAGGCGTCCTCCCCTGCCGTCATTGCTGGTCTTGAGAGCCATGGCTGCGGCTTGTCCTCTGTCGCTGGTTTCGTGCACCTCCGCTGCCAGTTGCATGGACGCCAAGATCCCCTTTGTTTTGCCAAGACGCGACAACCAGGAATGCTCAAGGACGCCTCCGTGGATTTCGCCAAGTTCGACCACCGCTGAACAAAGGGTTTTTGCCTTGCCCATTTTGGATACGCCAAGTTCACCGGATGCCTAGTACGACTACAAGACCGGAACCCAAGTTCCACGGGGACCTTGTACCACTACCGTCACAAGAACCGAGACCGGAAAGTTCGAAGACCCCAAGTTCCACGACACCGATGACATGAACATCTACGGAATGTGTACGACTACACGGCGTTGCGCCAAGTACCCCGATGGCCGGAGCCCTCGGATCCGTCAAGCTCGTCTATGAACCGAGAACAACTACCGTCTCCGAAGAACCGTGTAACGGAACCGTCAAGTTCGACTATGACTCGTGTATGACTACGCGGAATTTCTCGGACGCCAAGTTCAATGACGCATCAAGTTCCTCGCCGTGACCCCGAACATCTACGGAAACTCGTGCTACGATAAACATGTACCACTACCGTCGTCGAGGTCACGAGAACCTCTACTGTCGACCCTAGAGCATGCGAGAACGACTACTTCCACTACCGAACGTCCCGAGAACGTCTACTTCCCCTACACCGCATCGAACTTGAACCCCTCTGATAACACACGCTTCGAAGGTATAACCATCGAGACGACGCCCGCGAATGAACGCATGTGTGTTGTATGAAATGCTCGCGTTTGCACCGTGCCCGACATGTTTTCTTGCATGTTCCCCGTTGCCATACCGTCGTCTCGTGGGACACCCGTTTTCCGGGATCACCCCACCATCCTTGCATGACATGCTCCCGTCACACTCTCTTTTGCACCGGCATCTCAATCGAGTTACCGGAACCGGAAAGTTGTCGTGGCATCATTTTCGGATTCGTTGCCGTGGCACCCCTTTCGTTTCCGCCACGATGACAAATGCTTCATAATGCTCTTGTTAACATTTTCATAAAACTTGCACATGTCATCCGCATCATGATAACAACATTTAAAATGTTTAAAATTGTTGTTGCATTAAATTACTAAGACATATGGGGAGTTACCGGATTTGTTGTTTGTTATATCCGGCCCCATTTAGATTGTTTAAATGGTATAGTTTTGTTATGCTTCACCTCTTGCCATGTTAACCAACATTTAATATTGGTGAGTACATAACTGAGAGAGAACTAAATAATTGATGTGGTGTTCCGTCAATATGAATCCCGATGCATATTGGGCTCCATTTAACTTGTAGTTTTGTTTGTGCACTTTGCCATGCCATGTATCATTAAACCGGACATGCATCATGCCATGTTTATGTGATGGTTGTTTACTATGTTGTTTGCTTCTTTCCGGTGTTGCTTCTTCGGGTTAGTTCCGATAACGTTGCATTTGTGAGGATTCATTCGACTACGTCCGTTTGTATTCTTCATGGACTCGTTCTTCTTCCTTACGGGATTTAAGGCAAGATGACCATACCCTCGAAATCACTTCTATCTTTGCTTGCTAGTTGCTCGCTCTTTTTCTATGCATATGCCGTGATACCTACCACTTGCTATATCATGCCTCCCATGTTGCCATGTCCAGCCTCTAACCCATCTTGTCCTAGCAAACCGTTGTTTGGCTATGTTACCGCTTTGCTTAGCCCCTCTTATAACGTTGCTAGTTGCAGGTGAAGTTGAAGTTTGTTCCATGTTGGAACATGGATTTTGTTGGGATATCACAATATATCTTATTTACTTTAATGCACCTATATACTTGGTAAAGGGTGGAAGGCTCGGCCTTATGCCTGGTGTTTTGTTCCACCCTTGCCGCCCTAGTTTCCATCATACCGGTGTTATGTTCCTTGATTATGCGTTCCTTACGCGGTTGGGTGTTATGGGAACCCCTTGACAGTTCGCTTTGAATAAAACTCCTCCAGCAAGGCCCAACCTTGGTTTTACCATTTGCCACCTAGCCTTTTTCCCTTGAGTTCTGCAGACTCAAGGGTCATCTTTATTTTAAACCCCGGGGCCAGTGCTCCTCTGAGTGTTGGTCCAACCTGTCAGCCGCCGGTGGCCACCAGGGGCAACCCTGGGTTGGCCTACCGGAAGTTTGGACAATCCGGTGTACCCTGAGAACGAGATATGTGTAGCTCCTATCGGGATTTTTTGGCACATCCGGGTGGCTTTGCTGGTCTTGTTTTACATTGTCGAAATGTCTTGTAACCGGGATTCCGAGTCTGATCGGGTCTTCCTGGGAGAAGGAATATCCTTCGTTGACCGTGAGAGCTTATGATGGGCTAAGTTGGGACACCCCTGCAAGGTTTTGAACTTTCAAAAGTCGTGCCCGTGGTTATGGGCAGATAGGAATTTGTTAATGTCCGGTTGTAGATAACTTGACACTTAACTTAACTAAAATGCATCAACCGCGTGTGTAGCCGTGATGGTCTCTTTCTGGCGGAGTCCGGGAGGTGAACACGGTGTTGGAGTTATGCTTGAACGTAAGTAGTTTCAGGATCACTTCTTGATCACTTCTAGTTCACGACCGTGCCTTGCTTCTCTTCTTGCTCTCATTTGCGTAAGTTAGCCACCATATATGCTAGTGCTTGATGCAGCTCCACCTCACATACCTTTTGCCTACTCATAAGCTTAAATACTCTTGATCGCGAGGGTGTGAGATTGCTGAGTCCCCGTGACTCACAGATTACTTCAAACAGTTGCAGGTGCCAATGATACCATATAGGTGAAGCAACCGAGCTCAAGGAGGAGCTCGATGAAGATCTTGTTCATTGTGTTGTTTCGTTTCAGTTGATCAGTAGTGGAGCCCAGTCGGGGCAATCGGGGATCTATGCATTAGGGGTGGTCTTCTTTTATTTTGGTTCCGTAGTCGGACCTTGATTGTATCTGGTTGATGTAATGATATATTCATGTATTGTGTGAAGTGGCGATTGTAAGCCAACTATGTACCTCTTTCTTATTCAGTACATGGGATGTGTAAAGATTACCCCTCTTGCGACATGCCTACTATGCGGTTATGCCTCTAAGTCGTGCTCCGACACATGGGAGATATAGCCGCATCGTGGGTGTTATACCTATGGGTTCATAGCTACTAGCTAGATGGCTTCTTCTCTCTCTTTGATCTTCAATACAATGTTCTACTTGATGTTCTTGGAGATCTATTCGATGTAATCTTCTTTTGCGGTGCATTTGTTTAGATCTGATGAATTGTGGGTTTATGATCAGATTATCTATATGAATATTATTTGAGTCTTCTCTGAACTCTTTTATGCATGATTAATATAGCTTTGTATTTCTCTACGATCTATTGATTTGGTTTGGCCAACTAGATTAATTTTTTGCCATGGGAGAGGTGCTTTGTAATGGGTTCAATCTTGCGGTGCTTATTCCCAGTGAAAGGAACATGACGTATTTGTATTGTTGCCATTAAGGATGAAAAGATGGGGTTTGTTCATATTGATTGGATCTATCCCTCTACAACATGTCATCTTGCTTAAGGCGTTACTCCGTTTTTGTTAACTTAATACACTAGATGCATGCTACATAGCGGTCGATGTGTGGAGTAATAGTAGTAGATGTAGGCAGGAGTCGGTCCACTTGTCACGGATGTGATGCCTATATTCATGATCGTTGCCTTAGATATCGTCATATCTGTGCGCTTTTCTATCAGTTGCTCAACAGTAATTTGTTTACCCACCATATATTTTCCTTCAAGAGAGAAGCCTATAGTGAAAACTATGGGCCCCCAGGTCTATCTTTTATCATATTATTTTCAGATCTAAAAAATAAAAATACCTTGTTGTAATTTATTTACTTTTATCTTATTTTTGCACTTTTATTTATCTTTCATATCTATCACTATCAGATCTCATCCTTGCAAGTAACTGTGAAGGGATTGCCAACCCCTTTATCGCGTTGGGTGCAAGTATTTGTTTGTTTGTGTAGGTTCAATCATTGGTGACTTTTGTGTTCCTCCTACTGGATCGATACATTGGTTCTCAACTGAGGGAAATACTTATCTCTACATTGCTGCATCACGCTTTTCTCTTCAAGGAAAAAACCAACGCAAGCTCAAGAAGTAGCAGCTCCCAAAGATCGCACCGAAGCCAATGGCGGCGCATGGAAGGCAGACAGTGGAGCCAGGTGACACCGATCACTGCTAGGTTGCAACCATGGCTCAGGCCTTTTTTGCCGGTCCAAGAAATGTCGGCGTCCTTCATCCATCGCCATGACCTCAAGGCCAACATACACGAGAGGTCACGAACCCAGGAGACCTCTCGCCACAACCCAAGGAAAAATGTCATGAGCCCAGGGAAGGAGAGTCGAGGGAACCACAAGACTCCTAGAACAAAGCCTCCTAATCAGGCAAGCCTTGTGTGGTTCAACCAAGCCGAGCTCTCTGGCAACTATCAGCAAGATGAGGAGCCCGCCCGAGTTCTCTAAGACCGAAGAAACTCCAACTCCATATAGGCTCAGGGGCTATTGGTGGTGCCCTACACTGGGGGTGATTCCTCTCAAGGGAGCCAGGTGGAAGGCCTACTAGGGGCCCAAGAGGCCTGCCAAGACCCTGGCATGGAAAGGAAGCCCTAAGAGTAGACGGGCATCCACAAGACCATCTTGGCCCCCAAGCCAACCTGGCGGTGGGCAAGATTGGATCTGCCCTTTGTAAACTACTACTTCTAAGCTACATTGGGATTTCCTCGAAGAGGGGAGGATGATGCAGTACAGTAGAGATAAGTATTTTCCTCAGTTAAGAACCAAGATTATCAATCCAGTAGGAGAACCACACAACACCTCGTTAGCAGTACCTACACACAAAATAACAAATACTTACACCCAACGCGAACAAGGGCTTGTCAATCCCTCGGCGGTTAATAGCCAGGATCAAATCTCATAGTGATATATAGATAAGTAAAACAAAAAATAAAATAAAGTAAAGAAAATTGCAGCAAAATATTTTTGGATTTTAATATATGATAAAAATAAGACCCGGGGGCCATAGTTTTCACTAGAGACTTCTCTCTTGAAAATAGCATATGGTGGGTAAACAAATTATTGTTGGGCAAGTGATAGAAAAGTGAATAATCATGACGATATCCAAGGCAATGATCATGTATATAGGCATCACATCCGAGACAAGTAGACCGACTCCTTCCTGCATCTACTACTATTACTCCACATATTGACCGCTATCCAGCATGCATCTAAAGTATTAAGTTCATAAAGAATAAAGTAACGCCTTAAGCAAGATAACATCATGTAGACAAAGTAAACTCATGCATGAATAAACCCCATATTTTTATCCTTAATGACAACAATACAAATATGTGTCTTGTCCCCTTCCGTCACTGGGATATAAGTCACCGCGAGATTGAACCCATCACAAAGCAGCTCTCCCATTGCAAAAAAAAATCAATCTATTTGGCCAAACCAAATCAATAAATCGGAGAGAAATACAAAGCTATAATAATCATGCATAAAAGAGTTCAGAAAATACTCAAATAATATTCATAGATAATCTGATTATAAACTCACAATTCATCGGATCCCAACAAACACACTACAAAAAGTGATTACATTGAATAGGTCTCCAAGAACATTGTATTGAAGATCAAAGAGAGAGAGAGAGAGAGAGAAGCCATCTAACTACTAGCTATGGACCTGTAGGTCTGTGGTAAACTACTCACACATCATCGGAAGGGTAGCAAGGTTGATGTAGAGCCCCTCCATGGTCGATTCCCCCTCCGGCAGAGTGCCAGGGAACGCCTCCAGATGCGATCTCGCGAGAACAGAAACTTGCACCGACAGAAAAAGTATTTCGAGTGGCTCTCCGATGTCAAGGGAATATTTGATAATTTATAGAGGTGAAATTAGGTCAAGAGGTGCCACGAGGGGCCCACAAGGGGGCGCGCCTCCTGACCCTGTCGCTCCCTCATGGCTCGTCAGGTCTTCTCCCGAACCTTCTAAGGTCTCTTCTAGTCCAGAAAAAATTAATCCAAAGTTTTTTCTGTGTTTGGACTCTATTTGATATTGATTTCCTGAAAAGCCAAAAACAAGAAAAAATAGCAACTGACACTAGGCACTAGGTTGAATAGGTTAGTCACAAAAAATGATATATAATTGCATAATAAACATCCAAGGTTGATACTATAATAGTATGGAACAATAAAAAATTATAGATACGTTGGAGATGTATCATAAACCCCTAGCCCTCCCCATGTATATAAGTTGGCTATGGGGCTCTCAACCTCATCTACTCTCTCATTGATTAAACTCTCGGTAGCCTCTCGTAGTCTCCTTTGTAATCCCTCACACGAAGCATACCCACCATGAATAACAACAACAAGCATAACATAGGGTATTACTTCTCATCGGAGGCCCGAACCTAGGTACATTGTGTGTGCGGACTCCGTTCCGGTACTTCAGGTCATGTTCGGCACCCTATCGAGGGTATTGACGACTTTCCGCTCCGCCAGTACCTCGAATGCTCATTGGTTTGTTGATATTCTTCATGAGCGCTTTCAACCTTCTCACTTCTGGCTTCGGATAAAGGCAATTCCCTTTGGCATAATTAGGTGTCCCGTAGCCGTCACAATGCAATTTGACGACATGTTTGCTCAACTTCCCTCCCTCAAGTTCCTTTGGTTGGTTTCTTTTTTTCCTTGATTCCTTGTTATACAGAGGAGGCATAATCTAAACTCCATTCATCTTGGGCCATTCCCTTTTGCTTCTAATGGGCATAATATTCTCACTAATAAGCCTTCAGAAAAGTGTCGATGCTACATGATTTGGGCACCTTTGCTCTCATGAGATATCCTCTCATGTCTCGGTGCAAGCAATAACATGAGACACATGGAATACTTTCCAGGTCTGCCATCTCATGCTATACAAGCTCTTTACCAGCGACAAGAGCAAACCAATTGGCAACATAATCTTCATGTTTTTCCTCTTGCCACTTGTTGTTTTTTGAGGAATCCGCGTCGGGGGGAGGAGGGGGGTTTGATTATCTCACGCATGGTCAATAGAGGAACATGAAACGCGTCTCCATTTAGTATGTAAGTTACATTGTTAAAAAATGCAACTTACAAACATGGAATAATAAAACATGACACAACACAATGAAACAATAAAGGTGCTTGTAATAAAAAAACTTCATAGATATCATTGAGCAAGTTGTCACATATCAGAGATCACTAAGAAAGGGTCGTACCCAAAGTGGGTGCTTACCTGTTTAAAACTTCACAAGTATTGTTGAGTAACATATCACATATTGAAACTCACTAAAAAAAGGTCAGCCATTTCATGCTATACAAGCTCTTTACTAGCGACAAGAGCAAAACAGTTGGCAACATAATCTTCATGTTTTTCCTCTTGCCACTTGTTGTTTTTCGAGGAATCCGCGTCGGGGGGAGACACATGGAATACTTTCCAGG
Source organism: Triticum urartu (assembly GCF_056163025.1). Taxonomy (NCBI): domain Eukaryota; kingdom Viridiplantae; phylum Streptophyta; class Magnoliopsida; order Poales; family Poaceae; genus Triticum; species Triticum urartu. The sequence continues at coordinate 461,900,045 of NC_141873.1, read as the reverse complement.
TCTGCCATCTCATGCTATACAAGCTCTTTACCAGCGACAAGAGCAAAACAGTTGGCAACATAATCTTCATGTTTTCCTCTTGCCACTTGTTGTTTTTCGAGGAATCCGCGTCGGGGGGAGGAGATCACTAAGAAAGGGTCATACCCAAAGTGGGTGCTTACCTGTTTAAAACTTCACAAGTATTGTTGAGTAACATATCACATATTGAAACTCACTAAAAAAGGTCAGCCATCTCATGCTATAAAAGCTCTTTACCAGCGACAAGAGCAAAACAGTTGGCAACATAATCTTCATGTTTTCCTCTTCCCACTTGTTGTTTTTCGAGGAATCCGCGTCGGGGGGAGACACATGGAATACTTTCCAGGTCTGCCATCTCATGCTATACAAGCTCTTTACCAGCGACAAGAGCAAAACAGTTAGCAACATAATCTTCATGTTTTTCCTCTTGCCACTTGTTGTTTTTCGAGGAATCCGCGTCGGGGGGAGGAGGGGGGTTTGATTATCTCACGCATGGTCAATAGAGGAACATGAAACACGTCTCCATTTAGTATGTAAGTTACATTGTTAAAAAATGCAACTTACAAACATGGAATAATAAAACATGACACAACACAATGAAACAATAAAGGTGCTTGTGATAAAAAAAACTTCATAGATATCGTTGAGCAAGTTATCACATATCGTAGATCACTAAGAAAGGGTCATACCCAAAGTGGGTGCTTACCTGTTTAAAACTTCACAAGTATTGTTGAGTAACATATCACATATTGAAACTCACTAAAAAAAGGTCAGCATGCCACTTGTTGTTTTTCGAGGAATCCGCGTCGGGGGAGGAGGGGGGTTTGATTATCTCACGCATGGTCAATAAAGGAACATGAAACGCGTCTCCATTTAGTATGTAAGTTACATTGTTAAAAAATGCAACTTACAAACATGGAATAATAAAACATGACACAACACAATGAAACAATAAAGGTGCTTGTGATAAAAAAAACTTCATAGATATCGTTGAGCAAGTTATCACATATCGGAGATCACTAAGAAAGGGTCATACCCAAAGTGGGTGCTTACCTGTTTAAAACTTCACAAGTATTGTTGAGTAACATATCACATATTGAAACTCACTAAAAAAAGGTCAGCATGCCACTTGTTGTTTTTCGAGGAATCCGCGTCGGGGCAGGAGGGGGGTTTGATTATCTCACCATTGGTCAATAAAGGAACATGAAACTTGTCTCCATTTAGTATGTAAGTTACATTGTTAAAAAATGCAACTTACAAACATGGAATAATAAAACATGACACAACACAATGAAACAATAAAGGTGCTTGTGATAAAAAAAACTTCATAGATATCGTTGAGCAAGTTATCACATATCGGAGATCACTAAGAAAGGGTCATACCCAAAGTGGGTGCTTACCTGTTTAAAACTTCACAAGTATTGTTGAGTAACATATCACATATTGAAACTCACTAAAAAAAGGTCAGCATGCCACTTGTTGTTTTTCGAGGAATCCGCGTCGGGGGAGGAGGGGGGTTTGATTATCTCACGCATGGTCAATAAAGGAACATGAAACGCGTCTCCATTTAGTATGTAAGTTACATTGTTAAAAAATGCAACTTACAAACATGGAATAATAAAACATGACACAACACAATGAAACAATAAAGGTGCTTGTGATAAAAAAAAACTTCATAGATATCGTTGAGCAAGTTATCACATATCGGAGATCACTAAGAAAGGGTCATACCCAAAGTGGGTGCTTACCTGTTTAAAACTTCACAAGTATTGTTGAGTAACATATCACATATTGAAACTCACTAAAAAAAGGTCAGCATGCCACTTGTTGTTTCTCGAGGAATCCGCGTCGGGGGAGGAGGGGGGTTTGATTATCTCACGCATGGTCAATAAAGGAACATGAAACGCGTCTCCATTTAGTATGTAAGTTACATTGTTAAAAAATGCAACTTACAAACATGGAATAATAAAACATGACACAACACAATGAAACAATAAAGGTGCTTGTGATAAAAAAAACTTCATAGATATCGTTGAGCAAGTTATCACATATCGGAGATCACTAAGAAAGGGTCATACCCAAAGTGGGTGCTTACCTGTTTAAAACTTCACAAGTATTGTTGAGTACCATATCACATATTGAAACTCACTAAAAAAAGGTCAGCATGCCACTTGTTGTTTTTCGAGGAATCCGCGTCGGGGGAGGAGGGGGGTTTGATTATCTCACGCATGGTCAATAAAGGAACATGAAACGCGTCTCCATTTAGTATGTAAGTTACATTGTTAAAAAATGCAACTTACAAACATGGAATAATAAAACATGACACAACACAATGAAACAATAAAGGTGCTTGTGATAAAAAAAACTTCATAGATATCGTTGAGCAAGTTATCACATATCGGAGATCACTAAGAAAGGGTCATACCCAAAGTGGGTGCTTACCTGTTTAAAACTTCACAAGTATGTTGAGTAACATATCACATATTGAAACTCACTAAAAAAAAGTCAGCATGCCACTTGTTGTTTTTCGAGGAATCCGCGTCGGGGGAGGAGGGGGGTTTGATTATCTCACGCATGGTCAATAAAGGAACATGAAACGCGTCTCCATTTAGTATGTAAGTTACATTGTTAAAAAATGCAACTTACAAACATGGAATAATAAAACATGACACAACACAATGAAACAATAAAGGTGCTTGTGATAAAAAAAACTTCATAGATATCGTTGAGCAAGTTATCACATATCGGAGATCACTAAGAAAGGGTCATACCCAAAGTGGGTGCTTACCTGTTTAAAACTTCACAAGTATTGTTGAGTAACATATCACATATTGAAACTCACTAAAAAAAGGTCAGCATGCCACTTGTTGTTTTTCGAGGAATCCGCGTCGGGGGAGGAGGGGGGTTTGATTATCTCACGCATGGTCAATAAAGGAACATGAAACGCGTCTCCATTTAGTATGTAAGTTACATTGTTAAAAAATGCAACTTACAAACATGGAATAATAAAACATGACACAACACAATGAAACAATAAAGGTGCTTGTGATAAAAAAAACTTCATAGATATCGTTGAGCAAGTTATCACATATCGGAGATCACTAAGAAAGGGTCATACCCAAAGTGGGTGCTTACCTGTTTAAAACTTCACAAGTATTGTTGAGTAACATATCACATATTGAAACTCACTAAAAAAAGGTCAGCATGCCACTTGTTGTTTTTCGAGGAATCCGCGTCGGGGGAGGAGGGGGGTTTGATTATCTCACGCATGGTCAATAAAGGAACATGAAACGCGTCTCCATTTAGTATGTAAGTTACATTGTTAAAAAATGCAACTTACAAACATGGAATAATAAAACATGACACAACACAATGAAACAATAAAGGTGCTTGTGATAAAAAAAACTTCATAGATATCGTTGAGCAAGTTATCACATATCGGAGATCACTAAGAAAGGGTCATACCCAAAGTGGGTGCTTACCTGTTTAAAACTTCACAAGTATTGTTGAGTAACATATCACATATTGAAACTCACTAAAAAAAAGTCAGCATGCCACTTGTTGTTTTTCGAGGAATCCGCGTCGGGGGAGGAGGGGGGTTTGATTATCTCACGCATGGTCAATAAAGGAACATGAAACGCGTCTCCATTTAGTATGTAAGTTACATTGTTAAAAAATGCAACTTACAAACATGGAATAATAAAACATGACACAACACAATGAAACAATAAAGGTGCTTGTGATAAAAAAAACTTCATAGATATCGTTGAGCAAGTTATCACATATCGGAGATCACTAAGAAAGGGTCATACCCAAAGTGGGTGCTTACCTGTTTAAAACTTCACAAGTATTGTTGAGTACCATATCACATATTGAAACTCACTAAAAAAAGGTCAGCATGCCACTTGTTGTTTTTCGAGGAATCCGCGTCGGGGGAGGAGGGGGGTTTGATTATCTCACGCATGGTCAATAAAGGAACATGAAACGCGTCTCCATTTAGTATGTAAGTTACATTGTTAAAAAATGCAACTTACAAACATGGAATAATAAAACATGACACAACACAATGAAACAATAAAGGTGCTTGTGATAAAAAAAAACTTCATAGATATCGTTGAGCAAGTTATCACATATCGGAGATCACTAAGAAAGGGTCATACCCAAAGTGGGTGCTTACCTGTTTAAAACTTCACAAGTATTGTTGAGTAACATATCACATATTGAAACTCACTAAAAAAAGGTCAGCATGCCACTTGTTGTTTTTCGAGGAATCCGCGTCGGGGGAGGAGGGGGGTTTGATTATCTCACGCATGGTCAATAAAGGAACATGAAACGCGTCTCCATTTAGTATGTAAGTTACATTGTTAAAAAATGCAACTTACAAACATGGAATAATAAAACATGACACAACACAATGAAACAATAAAGGTGCTTGTGATAAAAAAAACTTCATAGATATCGTTGAGCAAGTTATCACATATCGGAGATCACTAAGAAAGGGTCATACCCAAAGTGGGTGCTTACCTGTTTAAAACTTCACAAGTATTGTTGAGTACCATATCACATATTGAAACTCACTAAAAAAAGGTCAGCATGGAGAAAGAGTTGTTTAAAGCTTTCCAAGTATTGTTGAGCAACTCAGATATTGAAAATCACTATAAAAAAAAGGCAAAGCGTTGTCGGCAGGATTCGAACCTGCGCGGGCAAAGCCCACATGATTTCTAGTCATGCCCGATAACCACTCCGGCACGACCACGAATGTGTTAACAATCAAATTTAGCGTTATTTAGACATGTAGTACTTACGATGTACGGAGCACTTGAACTTTGCTCAACGCGTGCAGACGTACCGCCGTACGAACCGCACTAGGCGAGACTGGTGTCGACACGGTACGTACCGTGGGTGCACCGCACACCCAAGCTCAGCCCATTTCGGAAGGGGGCCACGGGCCACCGTCAGAGGAAGATGACTTACTTTTTTTTTTGAAAACAGAGTTTTTCATCATTACTCAAACGTAAACAGTCAAATCCTTGGCTACAAAGTCCAGCACCACGGCTGGAGTTTCACCCTGCCAAACCACACTAGTCTCTCGCTCCAACCCAGCACCAATAAGCTGCCAGTTTATCAGCAACTTTATTACAGGTTCTTGACGAAATATGACAGGGGAACTAAAAAAAACTGCGTGCAGGTCCTCTTTTATCTCCTCGAAGAGCATCCCGTGAGCAGCAAGGTCGTAGTCCTTGCTATTAATCGCAGCCACTAGCACCTGGGAATCAGATTCAACGATCATGTTATTACGAGATTGCGTAAGTGCAAGCCAGAGCAGATAAAGTCATCGTGTGTTTTTTTTGCGAGGAAGTCATCGTGTTCTGTTTTGATTATTTATTTTGCATAAATAAATATACCATATATTTGTTTGATAAATATAATCTATTAATCTTCATTAAAAACCTAGCTAAACTGATATAAATATTTGCATTTATAAGTTATCAAAGATAGATAAATTTAACCTCACACGCTTTCTATTGAACGTGTCATATATTTCTTAACGAAGCAGATATTGTCTTGCTTTTATGGTGGAAAAGAAGTGTGTAATGTGGGTGTACTCTTCTGCTCATTTTGTCCTGAAATATATTTAGATGTTGTCTTCAACATTTGTACGGTCTCTAATATGTACCTTTGATAATAGTTTTTTGTATATACATATATTATTACAAAATTATAAAAAAAAATGTTATAAACACATAGAGTGTGTTTTTTTTGCGAGGAAGTCATCGTGTTCTGTTTTGATTATTTATTTTGCATAAATAAATATACCATATATTTGTTTGATAAATATAATCTATTAATCTTCATTAAAAACCTAGCTAAACTGATATAAATATTTGCATTTATAAGTTATCAAAGATAGATAAATTTAACCTCACACGCTTTCTATTGAACGTGTCATATATTTCTTAACGAAGCAGATATTGTCTTGCTTTTATGGTGGAAAAGAAGTGTGTAATGTGGGTGTACTCTTCTGCTCATTTTGTCCTGAAATATATTTAGATGTTGTCTTCAACATTTGTACGGTCTCTAATATGTACCTTTGATAATAGTTTTTTGTATATACATATATTATTACAAAATTATAAAAAAAAATGTTATAAACACATAGAGTGTGTTTTTTTTGCGAGGAAGTCATCGTGTTCTGTTTTGATTATTTATTTTGCATAAATAAATATACCATATATTTGTTTGATAAATATAATCTATTAATCTTCATTAAAAACCTAGCTAAACTGATATAAATATTTGCATTTATAAGTTATCAAAGATAGATAAATTTAACCTCACACGCTTTCTATTGAACGTGTCATATATTTCTTAACGAAGCAGATATTGTCTTGCTTTTATGGTGGAAAAGAAGTGTGTAATGTGGGTGTACTCTTCTGCTCATTTTGTCCTGAAATATATTTAGATGTTGTCTTCAACATTTGTACGGTCTCTAATATGTACCTTTGATAATAGTTTTTTGTATATACATATATTATTACAAAATTATAAAAAAAAATGTTATAAACACATAGAGTGTGTTTTTTTTGCGAGGAAGTCATCGTGTTCTGTTTTGATTATTTATTTTGCATAAATAAATATACCATATATTTGTTTGATAAATATAATCTATTAATCTTCATTAAAAACCTAGCTAAACTGATATAAATATTTGCATTTATAAGTTATCAAAGATAGATAAATTTAACCTCACACGCTTTCTATTGAACGTGTCATATATTTCTTAACGAAGCAGATATTGTCTTGCTTTTATGGTGGAAAAGAAGTGTGTAATGTGGGTGTACTCTTCTGCTCATTTTGTCCTGAAATATATTTAGATGTTGTCTTCAACATTTGTACGGTCTCTAATATGTACCTTTGATAATAGTTTTTTGTATATACATATATTATTACAAAATTATAAAAAAAAATGTTATAAACACATAGAGTATTTATAAGTGTAAATTCAGTTGCTACCTCCTACTTTTAGATATATATTTTTACACTAGTTACCCCCATTTCATGGCTTTTCATCCGCATTATTCCATTCAGCAAAAGTTTTGCCCTTTTACCCATTTTGAAGCTTTTAGGTTGCCGAAAGTTCCTCCAACAGTTCTTTTGCTGAAAAAACCATCGCGGACCTAAATCAAGTACAATACAGTACCTGGAAGCAAATATGGGGAAGAAGAATAAAGTGAAAGCAATTAACAGGTGGTTGTGGAAGCAAATATGAGAAGAAGAAAATTAAGGTGAAACCAATGAACGGGTAGTCGTCCGACGTGGAGGAGGTGCGTACGTACACCTAGCGATCATGAAAAAAAAAATCATTCCCGGCTAAGTCATTCTTCCTGTTGAGAAATAAACTCTAGAAGAAGAAAAAAAGTGCAAGGTGGAATAAAAACTGGCAAACTTTTTGCTAAAAAATATGCTAAAAATTTAACGTCGGTTTTTTAGGCATGGCAAATCGAACTTTTTTATGGCAAATTATGTTTTCGCGAGGATGGCAATTTCCTTTAGCAAGCATGGCAAATCCTTGTCATGTTCAATTTTTTGTCAGGATTTGCCATGTTTGCTAAAAGAAATTGTCACCCGCGCGACAACATAATTTGCCATCTCGGGCATTCGATTTGCCATGCTCAAAAAACTGATGTTGAATTTGTGGAGAAATCATTTGCTAAATGAGGATGAAAACAGACTCGAGCTAAATGTGGTAATCCGAACGACAATAATCTATATAAAAAATATCAAGAGTTAAAAGTTAAAATTCACTCTTATTTATAATGACATGTCAAAGAATATTGTTTTCAAAATAGAATCTAAATCTTCTATAAACATATGTTTTGTTTGTCTTTGCCTAGAGCAAACATAGCATTGGTTAAGTTCCGCTTGTGGTGGACCCTATCAACCCGACTTGGTCCATTTGGATTTCTGAGAACATCAAATTACCTCCTCTAAAATATGTCCTTGCTAACTTGCCATCCCCGACAAATCTGCTAGCAGCCCATTCGAGTTACAAGGCAACTAGCATTTTGTCATAGAAGTTCATGAAATGATGTTCTTGTTCTTCGTTCATTTTCGATGTTTTGAACCACTTAGATGCAATTAAATTTAGATTCTAGCCGAGAAGAGAGAGAGGGGGGGGGATGATGTTTGGGTTTCTAGATCAAATTTTAAAAGTTAATACTGAGGATGACTCTAATTTAATAAGCCCATTTTCTCAATGGTGAAGTACTCCTCATTTGTGCAAGAGGTCTTGTATTCAATTGTGCAAGATGTCTTTGGGAAAATGAAGAGAGATAGCTCCCTAGCAATAGATTGTGTGAAGCACTCTGTTTCCATTGGAGGGCTAAAAAACTCCAAAATTAAAAAATAATTTGGCTATTTAATACTCCCTCCGTCCCATATTATAAGAACGTTTTTGCCACTACACTAGTGGCAAAACAGTTTTTATATTGTGGGACAGAGGAAGTATTTACAAAATAAAAGGAGTTTTTTAGAATGTGTGAGGTTTGGGTATGTTAGGGGAATGATCATAGAAGATAGAATAGATTTTATTGGCCCGTTGAAAACCATAAAACAAAAGTACTCCAGAAGACAATTGCGATGTACTCCCTCCGTTCTTAAATACTTGTCTTTCTAGGCATTTTAACAAGTGACTACATACAGAGTAAAATGAGTGAATCTACACTCTAAAACATGTCTACATACATCCATATGTAGTAGTCATTCAAAATGTCTAGAAAGACAAATATTTAGGACGGGAGTACTAGCTAGAGTTTATCATGGTAATTCCATACAATGTTTGGTGGGTAGTGAGCACTGGTTACTTCGATTCTCACATTTATACTTGAAATTTTCGAGAGTACAGATACGGAAACGCCCACAGGACATATGAATGAAAGTCTACATGGTAAAAGTCACAACTGGAAATACACATAGGACAAGCAACATGGCAGAATAAAGGGTCAGATTTGACGACTCCATAACACGGGCAGAAAGCTTTATATCAATTTTAAAGATCTCATGTTCATCAACATGGGTGTGCATTCCAGTCCCACCGCCACCTGGTGGTCAAAATGTGCGTACTGGGGTTTTCCAGCAACCGAATCAAAAGACTGACAAAGATTTCCAACTAAACCTAGTGATATGAAACCCATATCATGAAAACGAAATTCGCAAGATAATTGTCTCGTGGATCACACCCCATCAAACCAGAGTGACTATTAATGTCTAATCTTCTTATTTTACTGCAAAATGAATTCACTGGCCATGACAAGATCATAGCATCATCATGCCCGTTCAAGAGGAGGTGGCTTTCTTCAGGTACGCAATGAGATCAGCACGGTCCTGCGGCTTCTTCAGCCCAGGGAAGACCATCTTGGTTCCAGGAATGTACTGCATGGGAATAACAAGGTTTGGGTTAACAAGATACATTTCAAGAGAAGAGAATTGTTAAGGGCATGCTACGAACTGAGTGCGAGCATACAAGCTGATGCTAAATACATCAAGGCAAAACCATTTATCAGGACATCAGCCAGAATATGAATCAAGGATTATGTAAACAAGCTTACAGTTCCCAAAAAACAAAACTGTCCATATAGATAATACAGTACAAATTATAATCCAGAGAAGAACACAGCCAACCATTCAAACATGGCCAGAAGGAAATCAGATACACTACAGCAGGACTAGCTTCAGATTTGTTTTGGAATGCTTGGACATAACTACCAATAAGAGGTGATGTCTGGACTTTGGATAGTGGAATATGCAAGTAACCAAAACATCAACACAGTTTAATCAGAAACCTAGGTGCTGTTTGGCATATCTCCATAGGCTTCTCTACAGCTTTTCAACACATGAAATTCATTGATGTAATCACAAATTAGGTAACATAGGTCCCTAGATTATGCATACACTAGTGATGCAGACAAGCTTCTATACAGTTTTGCACGCAAGTACATATCACAATTTGAGAATACTTCATATATTGTCATCCTCACAAAGGAGTGAACCCAAAATATGATCATAGAGTGGAGAACACAGGTTGCTATCAAAGGCGTCCTAGAGTACAACACAACCACAAGTAAATGGAACTTCTGAAGTAATGTAAGTGATCAATAAGCATACCTTCTTAGGATTAAGCAAGTAGTCATACAGAGTGTTCTCCTCCCACTCCACAGCCTTGTTCTTGTTTGCCGCAGAGTAGGAGTAACCAGCGGTGGTACCCGACTGCCTCCCAAACAGACCATGCAAGTTTGGACCTGCAAGGACAAACAAAATGCTTAATATCAACAACAACCTTCTATCATATGCTCATGCATACATAGTAAGATGGGATGTGATGGAGGTTGAATCCTAAACGGACCATCTATTTAACACGGTAGCTAATCATTTTTAAGAAACCCTGTGCTACATAACAAATCATTAAAATAACCAGAAATGTAACAAAACTGGTCCATTTCGGACCGCTTGCGTCCCACATCAGAGACTAAGGAAATATGCATGCCTTCTATCAATCCCAGAATAAGCAGATCCCTAACATCATATATCAGATGATCGCAATGAAATAGTCACAAGCACGGCCAATAACATCAGCAAATTAATCTCGATCAGAGAGAGCACAGCAGCAGCAGCCTAATCGCACTAAGCAGGCGATTCAAAGCAACAAACAATCGCGGAGGCAAGCCCTGCTGCAACAGATCACGATTCGAGCAATAGGTAATCTCTAGCAAATATAGATTTACAATACAGCAAGCACCAGAAATCGGGAAGAAACATCTCGCCATCGACTGCTAAGCATAAGCAGAGCTACGAATCCAGTGCTCAATCGACCGCCCCATCACAAACCGCGACAGATCTAAGCGCTACTTCCGACAGCAGAAAGGGCACACACACAGATCTATCCGCGCAGCATCCGATCTGATCTCAACCACCGCCCCACACGCGCAGATCGAAGGAGCCATTCGGATCTCCCGCGCCCAACACGGCGAGGGACAGGCGAGAATAGATAAACACGCTGAGGCGTTGGGGGGAGACCGGCGGGGGAGGCGCCATACCTTGCTTGTGGCCGGCGCCGGCGTCGACGGTGTGGCACTGGGCGCACTTGGTCTTGAAGATCTTGGCGCCTGCGTCGGGGTTGCCGGGGGGAGCCTCGGAGAAGGAAGCCATCGCCGCCGCCGCCGCAGAGACTCGCCGGAGGACTCGAGGGGGGGAGGCCAAGTGAAACTTTTGCTCGCCTTTCTGGCTGCGGGCGACTTCGTGGGGAAGGTGTTGTATAGACCGGTCTAGCGGCGCGGCGGGGCGCGGAAGTACGGGAATGCCCCTGGGGCCTCGCGAGCGCTAGGCACGTGGGCGGGGGTGTTTCGGGAAAAAGAGGAGGTTCCGGAAGGTTTCCGTGGCTTGGAGGAAAAGAAAGGGAAGGGGGTGGGCGGCGCGTGGACGGTGAGCGTGGACACCAGACGCTCCGCTCGGTGTTGGGCGCCCACCAACTAGGGCTTCCCGTGGACCGGGTCTTTTCTTCTGTTTTTCTATGGTGCACCGGGTTTATCGACTCTGCTTTGGGGTCAAAGCGCTCCACTCGTGTCGTCGGATGGGGGAAAGGGGAATCGTGGCCGTTCGTGGGCAGGGCGTAGGTGTACGAACGATCCTGGTTGAAATTAGGTATAGGTCTGATTTTACGAGTGTGGCAAAATGCGTGGAGAAATGGAGATCAAGGAGAATCCTTGCAATTTCTTTTGTGTAAAAAGGTCCCTGCCATATTTTAAGTCTTATATAGGTCCTTACAAAACATAATCATCATAAAGAAAAATGAAAGTGTATTGAAAGCCTTGAATGTGTTGATGTCTTTTTCCTCCTGCATCCGGTGACAGTGCGCTGTGATCATATCTCGATGTCGCATCTGGGTCTCCACCTTATGAGAGCAAACTTTTTTAAACCAAGGAGCCTGTAGAAGCAGCGGTCGAAAAATCATCGATGTAGACCAACACACGTCGATGCCCACGATCTTGCATATCACTGTCCAAGGGAAGAAAAAAAACAACGATAAGGAATAAGGGGCATGTAGAAACTCTGAAGACCAGGAAAACAAGAGAATCCAGATGAATCCACTGGAAACATAAAACCGAACGGACCCGGAGGACCCATCGGAGACACAACTCATCATGTACTCTGCCGATGATAAACACACCAATGGAATGGGGAAAGAACGAGAAGAAAATTATTCCCCCAAACCAAACACAAGGATTTCCTGATGTAAACCTGGAAAAAAAAACACTCGAGCTCGCCGTCGTCCAGGACCTTGCATCGACGCCCTTTTCTCTGGCCAGGCCAGGCTAGGCCGCCATTGAGGATCGTCGCGCTGAATATGTCCCACCGGCCACCGTTTGATCACTCATCACATCACCGTCGCCGTCCTACGGCTGTCCACCAGCTCCTCCATACCGACTCCCGACGTGCAACAGCCCCTCCAACACCACTGGGGTCTGGGGCTTTGCCCCGCGACACACCCCGGTGGCGGCTAATGCCCGCGGCGTGCCTCTCTCACGAGATTAGTCTAGAACCCATGCATCCTGTGTAGTAAGGTTTTCAATTTAGTACGGCTAAAATGTGCAAAATTTGCCAACAGAAACAGTGGGGTTCCTTTGCATCCTGGTCGACTGGCCATAATAACAAATGAAACAAGAGATCGGGTACATCATTTCTGCTGATCAGCTTGACGCATGGTGATAGATCCAGACCGCCGGTCGTCCTTGTCGATCGAACCGAACAAAGGCTTGCAATCAGCTCCAAAGAAAGACAAGAAAACACCATACATGAACAATTGCATCTACGGATCAAACATGAACATTGTCAACAGGTGGAGAAGCACTCCCCTGAACTTCCCGAGCTTTCCTGGGGGTCAGTGTTCTTCAACTAAAGCTCAAATTTATTTCAGGTATTTACAACGTTCTAGGTAGGGGTAAATCTTAAGGCAGTAGAGCTACGGCGGCATTAGTGGATATGATACACGTAGGTACATACGCTACTACGGTTAACAGGTGACAAAAGTGGTGGTGGTAGCGACGCAGGCCAGCATCAACCGTGGGCACGGGGAATAGCACGGATGATGCTTAGGCTGCGTGGAGTTGCATCCGATTCCTTCACGGGTTCAAAGCTATCTTGTTCAGCAGGATCCTAGAGGATGGAGACCTGGGGCTGGGTTAGTGCCAGTGTGGAGTAGAAGCCCTGCATGGACAAAGATTCATGTATGTTAAGTCATATGCCATAGGCAGATGTTGGACACAGCAAGTTATAATGAGGGATGACAATATTAAGCGTTTTGTTCAGGCAAATGTTTTCTGGTGCTCATGATCAAATTGCTTACTTTGGCTTTCTACCACCAACAGACAATTTATTGGGGCTTGGCTTGCTCGGCGACTGGGATGCCCCGCGTGGTGGGGGAGGCGGTGGCGGCTGCAGAATCAAGTGAGCAAAAGGTCAAATCTAATGTAAAGATACACCGTAAATTATGTATCTGATCATGAATATCTTTTAGATCAACAGTTATTATTCTGTAGCAAAATAAAAGCACATACATTTGGTACCCTTGTCTTTGCGCTTCCGGTCTGCAAAGGAGTTGCATTCTTTGATGCAAATACTCGAGATCCAACTGTCTCCTGAATGCCCTGCAAAAGAATCACAATAGCAATTACATCTCTGCCTCTCTGGTGCTTATTCTTGAACTTCCACTCTCTTGTTATATTATAATTATATTATTTCTTTACCGATAAGATCATGATGTACCATGGGTGAATGTAAAATTCTATTCAAAGTCTCATAATGAGGTGTAAACTGTATGCATAATGTAGAATATGTTCTAAATTTCATGCTTCCTTGCAGCAACTGACACGCTCAAAGAAGACTATCAGCATAGTGTGAGTCTGTAGAGAAGCATTCATATATAGACAAAACAAATCATGCAATCAGCTTATCAGCTTAGCAAGAAAATGAGCACAATGCTGTGATCAAAATAACCAATGGCACCGAATGAAAACAAGGTCACACTTAGTTACCTGCTTATTTGGCTTTCTGATGTTCTCTACGACTCGATTGGCTCCAACATTCGAAGTCAAAACTTTCCTTGGAGGAAGATTAACAGAACTACACAAATAAGAGTGGTAATTGTTATTAGCAGAATGATTAAACCAAATTTGATAATCCAAACCATTACAGCTGCGTAACAAAATTAGCACCTAGATTTTAGTTTCCCGCCAACTTGGAGTTCTAACCTTTCCTTAGCATAGCTGCCAAATGATGCAAAAAGAAGAAATCAAATATGGTACAAAAACAATTAAGCATACATGTCTGTAAGTCTGTACTGGTACCTTTTCATCTCTGGTTTGCTAGTTTTAACAAGATTTCGAGTAATTGCCTTCTGGGGAGTAGCCTGCATGAGAAACAGAGAGGAAACAGTCAGAAATGTGTATGTTAATTATGTGTTATGGTGAGAGAAGGGATTGGAACGTACCGCTGTGGCCATAGCACCATTTGAATTACCCGGCATTGCTCTCAACCTTATTGGTGTTTTTGGATCCAATTTCAGGGTATTCTCTTTGGCAACAGCTCGTCTTTCTCCCGTTGAAGGGCGACAAGGCGTGATGGCAACATCAGCATGCTTTGCTGCACTTCCCCTGCTGAGGCATTGTTCAGGAGTTGAAGGGCAACAAGGGTTGCCAACATTAGCATGCTTAAGCCCATTGTCTCTGGCAACAGGGCGTCTCTCAGCAGTAGAAGGCCTGCGAAGAGGAACAGCATCGGCATGCTTTGGAGCAGCTTCTCTTTTTATAGGGCGCCTCTCAGCAGTAGATGGTCGACACAGGGTGACAACATCAGCATTCTTCTCTGCAATCCCTCTTGCGACAGGCCGCCTTTCAGCGCTAGATGGCCAACATGGACTGGCAATACCAGCAAGCTTTGGTGCTACCTCTCTGCGTGTAGGGCGCCTTTCGGCAGTAGAAGGTCGTTGTGTGCTAGCAATGTTGGCATGCTTAGGCGCTGGCTCTTTGGTGGTAAGGCGCCTATCAGGAGTAGATGGTCGGCGTGGGGTAGCAATGTTAGCATTATTTGGTGCCGGCTCTTTGGTGATAGGGCGCCTATCAGCTGTAGATGGCCGGCGTGGGGTAGCTACGTTGGCATGCTTTGGTGCCAGCTCTTTGGTTATAGCGCGCCTTTCAGCAGTAGATGGTCGACATGGGCTAGCAATGTTTGTTTGATTTTCTGCCAGGTCTCTAGTGGCAAGGCGTCTTTCAGCAGTAGAGGGGCGACATGAGTTAGCAATTCCAGCAGGGTTCCGTGAACCGTCTCTGGTGACAGGCCGTCGTTCCCTGGTGGAGGGCCGTTGCGATGCTGCTGAGGAAGGTCTTCTAAGAGCTATGGCACCAGGATCTTCTTTGGGCACACGTTTGGTTCTTCCCGTGGTGCCAATCACATTGGTGGTTGCTGCTTTTGGATTCCGCAATGATTGAATATTTCCAGGCTTGGTTTTCTGATTTATCACAATGGGCTTGGCTGATTCAGGACCCTGAAAATTGTTCATGAAAACCATATTATTAGTTTCAGGGAAATGTTCCTGTTCTGTGACATATCATAAATGCAGGTATTTATTTTGTGCCTTGCATGATTGAGCAGTTGGTCATCATTATGGGGTCCAGGCCATTATGCTAGTTATCAGAAAACAAGGCAAATGTAGATAGCAGCAAATAATTCGAAGTTCTAACAAGATAAACACCAGACCACGATGAAAAAGTTTACCTTACTGACAACTGTGTGATCAGGATTATAACTAGAAGTCATCTTGACCGTCTTTGGAATAATTTTTGAAGCTTGACTAATCCGGGAGCATTTCTCAATAATTCTCTTAGGGGTCATCGTAGCTTCATTGGGCATCAGCAGATCATCTTGACCACATTTAGCATTTTGTTTATCACTGCTTGCATTTTCTCTGGTTTCTTCGCCAATTATCTGTAAGCCTCCAACTGATGAAGAACGAGTCAATGTGGAAATTCCATTACCTATGCTCTCATTGTGATCCTTGTAGCATCCCAGTCGATGCTCAGGTGTGGTCTCGGCTGCTATTTGTCCCATGGAATCATCAACATGAGTTCCAGATCCAGCAGGAGATGCATGCTTTGCAACTGGTTCGTCTTCTCCTGTCTGACTAGAATCACTACCATCGCCACTGTACTCTAGATTCAGTTCAGTTTGTTGGTTTTGTTGTTCTAAAGCCTTTAGCTCCCTAATCCTCTTAAAGTATTCTTCAAAGTATGCCTTCTTCTTAGCAACTAATCCATTGAATTTAACAAACTCCTCAGTGCGCCTGTCATTGGTAAAAACAGACCACTTTTCCCATGCTAGCGATTCCAAATCGAATCTTCCAAAAGATATGGAACCATGGTCAAACACTTGCGTTGTTCCCTAAGGGCAGAAATAACACAGATATAAGAAGAGTGAGATTATTGACAAAGGTATTGATTCTTCACTTACAGATGGCAACAATTAGCTCTTTATAAAAAGCCTGGTTCAGACTACTAACTATTACAGAGATGTCTGACAGTAGTTAGCATGGATTTTCTAGCAATTTCAGTTGCAACAGGTAGATAGGCACTTGCCAGTTCATAGATCTACTATCAATCTTTACTTAGACTGAGGATCATATATATATTGATAAAAAAATAAAGGTTCTTACCAGACAGGCCTACGTAATACAAAATAAAAATAGTAATTACCATGGAAATTGGCCCTTTTATTATAATCCAGGTAAATTCTTTGTCTGAAATTAGCCATACTATGATACTATGGAAGTGTAATTACCTGAGAGGTATCCTGTCCAGATGATTCCTCATGCGGCCACGCAAAACAGTTTTGATTGACCTCTGTCGCCATAGTATATTGCGTGCCTAATTCATTAAACTACAATCCCTGCAAAATCGAACCAGCCATAAGCATAAGAAGAAGATACTAACAAGAGTCATCCACTGCTTTTTTAGCACTACTCCCTCCGTCCCAAAATTCTTGTCTTAAATTTTTCTAAATACGGATGTATCTAGTTACGTTTTAGTATTAGATACATCCGTATCTAGATAAATCTAAGACAAGAATTTTGGGACGGAGGGAGTACTATCTAGTGTTTTTTCAGCAAATTCAGGATTCAGATATTTGGAGCTAGGTCCACTGGAAAATCTCAAAACCCGACAGTGGCATCTCTGACAAGAACAGGTGCTATCTAGCAAGGAAGAATCAGATCCTGTCTAGTAAAAGGCTAAAAGCTTAAAAATAATATCACCAATCATCCTGCTGAAAGTGGCAATCCCCCCAAGTCCACTATTTGGAACCAACAATTTTCCATCGCAGCAAATCAATTCATGAACCCTGATCATTTCCAACTGCACCGTTGGGCCCTTGACACCTACCTTCGGAAGACAACATGTCACCAACACGAAATTTGTGCATTCGACAACTAGTCAAACAAGCAAACGTAACCCCACGGGAAATGATTGCATTATTTTCCCCTAAAATAACCAAGATAAGTTCTTGCAACTAGAGGATACGAGTGACAATTCGGAAAAGAAATGCGCAAAGAACTCACGCTAAAACACTTCAGCGGAACTGCAAGAACGAATGGTCGCTCAAACTGCTGAAAACCCTACCCCCGGTATGGACTTGCAGGAAAATCACGACCGAATCTAGAAACTTTTGAAGGGAATTTTTCAGAAATCACGCCGCAGATTACGCCCTTGCCAAATTAGGGCCGGATCTAGGTGGTGTGCCGGGCGCGCACCCAAAATTCGCGGGTATCAATCAGTTTGGGTTTAAGCAAGCAAAAATCACAGGAGGAGAAAAGGCTCATACCTCAAGAAAGCGACGCCCAAGATCGCTGGCGCAGCGGAGCGGAGGCAGCACAGCAGGGCCGCGACGAGGTAGAACAGCGGGACGGCGCGGCGGAAGGAAGCGAGGGAGCCCTAGGGCACAGCGGAGGCGCGCTGCGGGGGAGAATCTAGACCCGCATTGGGCCGGCGTGGAGCCTGGGGTAGGCCAGGGGCGAGAGGAAAGAAAGGTACAGTACAAGATGGTGGAGAGGGGAGGAGAAGGGAAAGTGTAGCTGCGGAGTAGAGGTACGAGATGCTGGCGGCTCGGACAGGGAGCCCCGACCCCCACCGTCGAGCACGGGCCTGGAACCGGCCGGCGGTCCGGCGAGCGCGGCGCGGCAGATCCGGGGGAGGGAGGAACCGCTGGGGCGAGCAAGAACTGTGGGCTGTGACCGCCAGCTCTCCCTTCTCTCTGGTGGCGAGCGCCCCGTGGTGTCTGCGCTCTGGCTTTGCCCTACGGTTGGGCGTACCGAAAGAGAGAGAGAGGATTTGATTTGTTTCTACCGCGGCTGGTGGTGGCGGATGGCAGTGTACGGCGGCGTTTATTGCTGCTGCGACGGGGAGGGGAGCGGGGCGGGGGAGCGGGGGAGGGAGGGGATACTTTCCTTGCGTACTTGGGGCCGGATTAGGTGGGTGTTAGCGGGGACGACAGTGTGTGAGTGAGTGTCAAGTTTTACTAACCGTTGGGGCCGAGAGGGCTACTCGCCTCTCTCTTCTTTTTAAAATAAAACCTGGCCACACCCTATTGTACTACTACTTTTTTCATTTTTTGGATTTATGTAATGTGAACTGTGGTTATAGAAACAGATAAATACAGGGGGTTAACTATGTGAATTGTAGAAAAAAATCCAGATTAGGTGCGAGCAATACAAATATTCGGCTATGAAAAGACTGAAAGGGAACCCCGCAGTGGCACCCGCCGAGCTCCACCTCTGTAACACCCCGGATATGATTTACCCAATATGTAATCCAACTCTTGCCGTTTCTGGCGTTAAGTTATTTTTATTTTCTCGGGTTTGGGTTTTTGTCTCCGTGTGTTGTTATCATTGTCATGCATCTCATATCATGTCATCATGTGCATTGCATTTGCATACGTGTTCATCTCATGCATCCGAGCATTTTCCCCGTTGTCTGTTTTGCATTCCGGCGCTTCGTTCTCCTCCGGTGGTCAATTCTACCTTTTTTTTCGTGTGTGGGGATTAAGCATTTCCGGATTGGACCGAGACTTGTCAAGCGGCCTTGGTTTACTACCAGTAGACCACCTGTCAAGTTTCGTACCATTTGGACTTCGTTTGATGCTCCAACGGTTAACCGAGGGACCGAGAAGGCCTCGTGTGTGTTGCAGCCCAACACCCCTCCATTTTGACCTAAAACCCTCTCCATCATCTAGAGCGTTCGATCACGATCGCGTGGCCAAAAACCGCACCTCATTTGGACACTCCTAACTCCCTCTACCTCTATATAAAGAACACCCCAAAAATCTCCTTCTCCTTCCTCCCGAAAACCTAGCTCCTCGTCCACCGCGCCGCGCCGGACAAAATCCGCGCCGACGAACATTGTCCGCCCGATCCGCCGCCGCCTCTCCCGTCCCGCCACGTGGCACGCCCCGCCGCCGCCGCTCCGGCCCGAGTTGGGCCCCCGCAAGCCCGTCGCCCGCGCCGCCCGGTGGTCTCTCCTCCGCCGGCCTGCTCCGCCGTCCGCCGCCACCACCTCGTCGCCGGCCGCCGCGCCGCCTCCCGGTCCGCTCCGCCGCCAAGCCGGGCCTCGCCGCCGTCCCTCGCCGCCGTCCCTCGCCGCGGACGCCGCCACCGCGCCGCCGCACGGCTCCGGCCTCCTCCTCCTCTCCCTCGACGCCGTCCCCGCCTTCCACTCCAGCCGGCAAACTCCGGCGAACTCACTCCGGCCAACCTCGGGAAACGCGCCAGTTCCAGATCTAGATCCCCGTCTCGGTTGACTTTTCTGCCCGAAATCCTAATTATTTGCTCCTGTTCATCGTGCTATAACTTTGCATCCGTAGCTCCGTTTTGGGCATATATCATATCAAAATGTTCGTCTTAAAGAGCACATCATTTCATCCCATTGCATCATTTTCATTTGAGTTCATCTTGATGCTCGAAATGCTGTTAGAAGAGTGCTATTTGAGATAATTGTCAGATCTGCTGCTCCAATTAGATATTTGTCATTTTTGCCATGATTAATGTGTGCATGATATACCCAGGTGCTCTTCATGTGTTTTGTTAAGGGTTTTGTCATCTTTCCAGAGGTGCAACCCATGTATTTTTGTGATGTGTGTGATGACTAGCACAAGCTTGCAAAGTGGAGCATTCGTTAATGCTGATTTCAGGGACTTAGCATTTCCACTAAGTCCTTGGACTGTTTATCTCATATTGTCATATGTTCATGTTGTTTCCTAGTGATCCGTGCCTCTTTTAAGGATGATCAGTAAGGATGTTTTGTTAATCTTGTATTGTTCTATCCATCCATGTCCTTGTTTGCAATTGTGGAGCACCCTATCTTGAGTCAATCAAGCTCTACTTTTGTCATTTCGAGAATCTGGGCAGATTGTCTACTTGTTAGCAATTTTGCCGAGGATGTTGTAGTTGATCCGTGCATGCTATGCTATTGTTCTTGCCATTTCTAGCTTGTATTTTGTGTATTCTTGATGGGTGTATGCTTAGTTTGTCATGACTTGCTCTGTGGTGAGTGCATCGAGCTCGTAAACATGCCTACTTGATATCTGTTTCCAGCATGCTCCAGTTTTCATTAAGTCTGAGAACTGATTATGTTTTTGCCATGTTCACATGCTTGCAAATGTATTTTCTGATCCCTTTTGACTCATGGTCACTAAGGGACTTTTGTTAAGCTCTTTGAGTAGCTCCATGCCATGCTTTACTTTGCCATGTTCAGGTCCTGTAGCATATTGTTTTCATGCTCCAAAGAGTGCTACCTGATCTGAAATTCCAGACAAGTGTTAATTTCACTAAGTCTGAAATCTATTTATCAAATGCATTTTTGCCATGCTTGTTTGAACCTGTTAATGGATGAATTGGCCGTAGCTCAGTGCTAGACTTTTGTTAAGCATCTTGAGTGGATCCCTGCCATGTATTTTGATGCCATGTTTGGGTGTTGTAGCATGTTCATCTCATTGCATTTAGATGGCTACTTGATGTAAATCGCAGATCGTGGTCATATTTGAATTGCTTGCCATTTCCAAACCGTAACTCCGATTCCGGCGTTCTTTATATCGTTTTCAAGCGATTTCATCTCATCTTTCCAGTGGAACACTTGGATTTCCAATGTGAGGCCAGGTTCATGCATCCCTTGTCAAATCTTGCATATGCATCCCGCATCGCATCCCGCATAGCATACTATCCTTGCATCATATTGTTTGAGCTTTGCACTGGTTGATTGTGTTCCGTTTGCTTGTTTGTCTTGTTTGGGTAGAGCCGGGAGACGAGTTCGCTAATAAGGAGACCGTTGAGTTTGCTTTCGAGGATCCAGTCAACTCTGACAACTTTGCAGGCAAGATGATCATACCCTCGAAATCACTACTATCTTTGCTATGCTAGATGCTCGCTCTTTTTCTATGCCTATGCTACGATGCCTACCACTTGCTTATCATGCCTCCCAAATTGCCATGTCAACCTCTAACCCACCATGTCCCAGCAAACCGTTGATTGGCTATGTTACCGCTTTGCTCAGCCCCTCTTATAGCGTTGCTAGTTGCAGGTGAAGATTGGAGACCGTTCCTTGTTGGAACTTTATTTACTTGTTGGGATATCATTATATTGCCATGTTATCTTAATGCATCTATATACTTGGTAAAGGGTGGAAGGCTCGGCCTCTCGCCTAGTGTTTTGTTCCACTCTTGCCGCCCTAGTTTCCGTCATATCGGTGTTATGTTCCCGGATTTTGCGTTCCTTACGCGGTTGGGTTATAATGGGAATCCCTTGATAGTTCGCCTTGATTAAAGCTTTTCCAGCAATGCCCAACCTTGGTTTTACCATTTGCCACCTAGATTTTTTTTCCCTTGGGTTTCCGGAGCCCGAGGGTCATCTTATTTAAACCCCCCCGGGCCAGTGCTCCTCTGAGTGTTGGTCCAACCGAGCGGTGTCCGGGGCTACCAGGGGCAACTCTGGGCTGGCCTACCCGACGTCTGGCTCATCTGAGTGTGCCCTGAGAACGAGATGTGTGCAGCTCCTATCGGAATTTGTCGGCACATTCGGGCGGTGTTGCTGGTTTTGTTTTAACCTGTCGGAGTGTCTTGAAGAACCGAGGTACCGAGTCTGATCGGAACGTCTCGGGAGGAGGTCTATTTCTTCGTTGACCGTGAGAGCTTGTCATGGGCTAAGTTGGGACTCCCCTGTAGGGATTTGAACTTTCGAAAGCCGTGCCCGCGGTTATGGGAAGATAGGAATTTGTTAATGTCCGGTTGTAGATAACCCGAATCTTAACTTAATTAAAATGAATCAACAGTGTGAGTTACCGTGATGGTCTCTTCTCGGCGGAGTCCGGGAGGTGAACACGGTGTTGGAGTAATGCTTGCGCAGGTTGTTTCTCTAGTTTCTCATTCGCGCTTTTCCCTCTCTTCTCGCTCTCCTTTTGCGAACAGGATAGCCACCATATATGCTAGTCGCTTGCTGCAGCTCCACTTATATTTACCTTGCCTTACCTATTAAGCTTAAATAGTCTTGATCACGAGGGTGCGAGATTGCTGAGTCCCTGTGGCTCACATATTACTGACAAACCAGATGCAGGGCCTGATGTTTCCGCTCCAGATGGCGCGCTTGAGCTCAAGTGGGAGTTCGACGAGGACTCTCAACGATACTATGTTTCTTTTCCTGATGATCAGTAGTGGTGCCCAGTTGGGATGATCGGGACCGTGTCGCATGTTGGGTTGTCTTTTATTTTGGCGCCGTAGTCGGGCCATGAGTGTTTGATTGTTGTAATGCTATTTATGTACTTGATTGACGTGGCGAGTGTAATCCAACTATGTTTTCTCCCCTTTATTATTTATATTACATGGGATGTTGTGAAGATTGCCTAACTTGCGACATATGCCTTCAATACGATTATGCCTCTAAGTCGTACGTCGACACGTGGGAGTTATAGTCGTATCGAGGGTGTTACAACCTCCACCCTTTCTTCCGCTAAGCGGGGCGGGTGCCTGTGTTACGCCACCACTTAGCTTTCGGGGATGTCATCGCCAACGTTGTCGAGCTTGTTGCCTCGTCGGTTAGCCACCGCCATGTTATTATTCTTCCTTCTCCCCCTCTTGCGGATTGGATGGCCACCGAGCATTTGCTCTTTGAGACCATGGATCGAATGTTTGGTGATTAGTTTTTTCAAAGGAAAAAATATTAGTTACTTTTTTAAGTACTCGGTACCTACATGCACCTTCTTCGCTGCCTTGATATTGCCTTCAATGGCGGGTGTCTTCTATGCATAATTGTCTTTTACTGATGTGCGTAATATTGATGGAAGAAGAAATAATAACTAAAAGGCGGATGATCAAGCCTTTTAGGAACCTCATCCCTACAGCCGCAGCCTCCCCTAAAAAGCTAGGGTTTCTTTGTCTCTCACCGGCGGTCCACCTCGTCTCCAGTGGCCCTAGGGTCATGGGAGCGAAGTGGATCCCGGCCCTTGCCAGTGGGAGGGCTTCGTTTCTAGATCTTTTTTCGAGTTTTATTAGGGTTTGTGTCCTGTTCAGGAAGATGAAACTTCGGGCGGCTCCCTGAACATGGAATAAGGTTCTCCCTGCCTAGGCCCCGTCTCGGTGGTGCTTCTAGTATCGTCGGTGGGCGTGTGGAATTGTGTCTCTGACAGATCTGTCTTTGGTGGATTTACTCGGATATGTTCCCGTTCGTCTTTGTTCTTGTGTCTTCAGGTTGGATTCTTCTGATCTACGCGACTCTTCATCGGTGGTGGTTGTTGTTCTGTTTGCGTTGGTCCTATGGGGCCTTAGCACAACGACTTCACGACTGTCTAATACAACAAGTTTTGTCTGGCTCCGACGAGGGAGGGGCGATGACAGCGGCGCACCTTCAGTTCGCTTCAGTGCTTGCAGTCGTTGCTAGGTGGTCTACAGATCTGGATGTAATTTTTATTATTTCTAATGTTCGTTGTACTATCATGCTGAAAAATGAATAGATCAGAATTTTCCCGTAAAAAATAAATAATCCGTCATATTCTCCCCTCAGAGTATTGCCGTCGATGCTTTTTACAGTTACAATGTTAATATAACATGGAAACATGTAGCAAAGAAAACAAAACTCAAAGGTGGAAATCTTCATTTTCCCCTAGAAAACAAGTGTATAGTTTATCTTTAAGTGGTCGGCTTCTTTCAATTCAAAATTTTGTTGTCTGTCATAGACCAGCGGGTAGAGTGGTAGTTGCGCTGCAGTATCACATTTCACATAACAGTTTTTTTTTGTGGGGGTGCAACAGTATCATGTAGTACTAGTAGTAGTGATTAAACATACACTAGTAAGCTCATATTGGCTTTCCTAGCGTTTGCCTTTATTTTAAGATCTTGTGCGGCTCGCTGTCTACCTTTGTGAAGCTTTCAGAAAACAAGTGTCAGGGTTTGCACTGTTCCCCCTTTTCGATCGAGATAACAATCACTTCTTTTCAAGCTAGAGCTCGAATGACAAACAACTTTTATAGATGGCGGGATCCGTAGACTATAGAGAAGACTTGGAGACTTGCTTGGAGAATTCGAAATGAGCAGGAGCATCTGGCAAAGGTTCCATTCAAATTATTGAGCTCCGTTCCACGGACCATGGATGGTGGGGAAATGGAGACGGAGACAAATACGTACCAAGAAGTGCACGCTATTCCGGAGTTTTCTCCGGCATATCATCCTGCGCCGATCTTTGATTTAATTTAATTTCTATTTACGTCTGCAAAAGGATGTTAGGCCAACTTCATCATGCGACTCCATCATGTCCGCGCGCGTTCGTTTGAGATAAAACGGACGAATAGCGCGGCCCAGCATGCGGCCTCAAACAAACAAATGTCCGGATTCCGTCCGTTTTCGACCCATTCCCGGCCTAAACTTGCGCTTGGTTTAGGATGAAACGGACGCGTGCGGACGGTCTGAACGCACGCCATTGTCCCCCCCTTCCCCGTGGCCCGCCTGTCGGAGACACTAGTAGTCCCTCCGCTCCCAACGCTTCCACCCTCTCTCTCCCGCCCCACCCCGCCGCCGGCGACGCCGCTATTCTCCGGCCGCCTCCTCACCGTGCAGCCCCCGGTCATCCCTACCAAACCACGTCTCGACATGGCAGCCACCACACCCGCGCTTTGGACGTAGTTTTGGTCGTCGATCGGAGGTTTGGCCGTCGCCGTCTTTGCCAGTCGCAGAGGGGACACGACCGCCGGCGCCGTACCACGGCGGCCTCGGCGGCTTCCGACGAGAGCTCCAGAGCGGCCGGTAGCCGGCCGGCAACCACCCCTGCTGCATCGAGGTGATCATCGCGGCGTCTTCACCACCACGACCGCAAGGTTTTTGACATTTTGCCCACGAAGGTATGGACAGTGGAGATGGGTTTTTCTTCCATCACTTCCTTTGTTCATCGGACGATTCGTCGTCGGATGATGAAGATCTTGTGGTGGCTGCATTGGTCGTTCACGACCACATTCAACGGCAGCTTCCTCGGTACAGGGGGTCAGTCCCTGGCCGTGCTCCCAACCTGAACCGCAATAGCGAGAGAGGCCACGCCTTGCTCTATGCCGATTACTTTGCCAACACCCCGCTCTTCAAGCCGGATAAATCCCGTCGCCGTTTTTGAATGACAAGGCATGTGTTCAATCGTATCTGAGAGGGAGTGGTTGCTCATGACCCATACTTCGAATGCAAGAGGGATGCCCTTGGCAAGCTTGGATTCTCCTCTTACCAGAAATGCACCGCGGCCATCCGCATGCTTGCATATGAAATTCCAGGCGATCTGGTGGATGAGTATGTGCGTATGAGTGAGCCAACATGTCTGATGTCAATGTACAAGTTTTGCCAGGCTATGATCAAGGTGTTTGGCCCAGAGTACTTGAGGTAGCCAACTGCCGCTGATACAGAGAGATTTTTGGCGACCAACGCAGCTAGAGGCTTTCCAAGCATGCTTGGCAGCATAGATTGTATGCACTGGGAATGGAAGAACTGTCCATTTGCTTGGCAGGGCCAGTACAAGGGGCATGTCAACGGGTGCACTGTCATATTAGAAGCGGTGGCATCGCAGGATCTTTGAATATGTCATTCTTTCTTCGGCATGGCAGGTTCTCACAATGATATCAACATGCTGCAGCGTTCTTCAGTCTTCGCGAGGCTTGCAGAAGGCCACTCCCCACCTGTCAATTTTGAGATCAACGGCCACCAGTTGAAAGGGCATTTCCCTACTTTATGTTTTGGATGATGATGACAACCCTTTGTGGTCTAGTCGTGTGCTATATGTTTCAGGTTCTCGATGCTTATGCCTTCATCGGATTGCTATTCTCTCTTATAGGAAAAGATCAAAGACGGTGTCCCCTATGCTTTTTATCTCTTTGGTCGTAGGGAACCCGTACTATCAAGAGGGAATCCTCATTAGAAAGAACTGGGGGAATCTTTTCATGTACACCTTCATCACCCCTCCTTTGTCTTTCTCAGGTGTGAGAGAGAGAGAGTTTTCCTTGTCTCTTCCCTTATCTATTTCTGCTCACTGTTTCTGCCCAGCGGTTGTACCGCTCTCTGGAGCGGTTGTACCGCTGGGTCTTGTCGCTCATCAGCTTTGCTCGAGCGGTTGTACCGCTGCCTCCGGGCGATGGTACCGCCACCATGCTCTGCAAAAGCTAGGACAGTGGTTCCGGCCATGCACCGCTCAAGTACCGCTCGCGCTTCTGGTTTGATGCGGTTCTTGGGCGGTAGTGGCCCGGTTGGTCCGGTCATTCCTCGATGACCGGTACCACCGGTGGTCCGAGCGGTTCTTCCGCTCGGAACTTAGCCGCTCAAGAGCTCAAGGCCATGCGGTTGTTCCGGCCAAGCACCGCCCAAGTACCGGTCAAGCTCCTGTTTTGATGCGGTGGTTGTGCGGTGGCTAGGCGGTTAGTCCGGTTATTTTTCTTAGCCGGTACTACCGCCTGCAGGTCTGGTTGTACCACTTGGTAGGTTCTACAGATACACTGTGAGTCCCGGTTGTACCAGGACGAGGACCGGTTGTATCGCTACAGTGCAAAAAATGCAGTAACGGCTGGAATTTAGGGTTGCTATATAAAGGAGCTTCTCCCACCTACCACTCCCACCTTTGACCTCTCTCACTCCACCATTAATGCACTTCAAGCTCTCTTGCTCGATCTCTCTCTAGCCACTCAAACTTTTTGATTTGCTAGGGATTGAAGGAGGAGACCTAGATCTACACTTCCACCAAAGGATATTTACTTTCCCCATACTTTCTTGTGTGGATTTTGTTACTCTTGGGTGTTTGAGCACCCTAGACGGTTGAGGTCACCTCGGAGCCATATTCCATTGTGGTGAAGCTTCGTGGTTTTGTTGGGAGCCTCCAATTAAGTTGTGGAGAGAGCCCCAACCTTGTTTGTAAAGGTTCGGTCGCCGCCTTCAAGGGCACCAATCGTGGAATCACGGCATCTCGCATTGTGTGAGGGCGTGAGGAGAATACGGTGGCCCTAGTGGCTTCTTGGGGAGCATTGTGCCTCCACACCGCTCCAACGGAGACGTACTTCCTCTCAAAGGGAAGGAATTTCGGCAACACATCCTCGTCTCCACCGTCTCCACTCTTGGTTATCTCGTGCCTTTATTTGAGCAAGCTTATTTGTTTCATATCTCTTGCTTTCTTGTGTTCCTATCCTTATTGCATCATATAGGTTGCTCACCTAGTTGCATATCTAGACAATCTACTTTGATGCAAAGTTTATTGTTAAAGAAAAGCTAAAAATTGTTAGTTGCCTATTCACCCCCCCCTCTAGTCAACCATATCGATCCTTTCAATTGGTATCAGAGCCTCGTCTCTTTATTAAGGACTTTACCGTCCAAAGCGTATGGTTGATACCGTAGACGGTGTGGAGGAACACTCCGGTGTGAATCCTATCTCGTCTACGGGCAATGGGGGAACCTCGGTCTCTCGTGAGGAGTTCAATGTGGCCTTGGAGACATTGAAAACCTCCATGACGACCGAAGTTGAGAGCATGTTTACTAAATTTCTTGAGGGGCTTAAACTATCCACCGCACCGTTGAAAGTGGGTGATCCCGCCAACAAGGTGACGGATGCTATCCCCGACAAGGGGGAAGCTAGTAGTGAGAAGGCTCCTTCTTCTAGTGGGAAGAATGGCACCGGCATCTTTGCCCATGTGGAACCACCACTTGTTTATGGTGGACCGATTCCTTCCACTCATTTGAATCATGCTGGTCCTCCTCCTAAGATTGTGAAAAATGAGGACTTTGATTCTTGGGTTTACCGCTTTAAACGTCATTTAAATCATGTGAACACTAACCTTTGGAGAATCATTGAAGAAGGTTTTTATCCGCATGATCCAAGCAACTTCACTCCTCGAGAAGCTGCGGATAATCAATTCAATGAGAATGCTCTCTTCATCATTCAAGATGCAATTCCACTCGAAGACCTACCTCATCTTCGTCCCTTCGCCTTGGCCAAAGATGCATGGCATTGTGTTGTCTCTCTCTACCGGGGAAGCGCAAGCATTCAACGCTCCAATTATGAAGTGGTACAAGATGAGGCCGATGAGTTTGCAATGAAGGAAGATGAAGAACCTCGTGAGCTCTATCGGAGAGTAACCAAACTCGCGGTCTCACTATGAGATCACGGGAGCAAGGACACGGATGACAATTGGATCAAGCGAAAATTCCTCAAGACAATGATGCCCTATCACAAGGCCATGTCCTCCGTCATTCGTCAAAGACCGGACTTCCACACTTTGACCTCAAGCGAAGTGTTGGATGAGTTTGTGGCCATGAACATTTTGGACAAGACCACTGACAATGCGGTGCTTCGTTCTCAACGGGCAAAGAAGCCTAATCTTGCATTGAAGGCCAAGCTCATCATTGAAGAAGAAGAAGAGGAAGAAGAGGAGAGCAACCCCGAAGATACGAAGTATGCATATCATGAACACATGGCACTTGCTTCAAGGCAATTTTGGAGCAAGAAAAACTCAAGGCCAAACTTTAGCAAAAACAACTCGAGTGGCACGAGGGGCAAGCAACGTGTAAGGACTTGCTACAATTGCGGCAACGTGAGTCATTTTGTTGCGGAATGCCCTTATGAGAAGAGGGAAGACAATGGCGGCAAGCTCATCCAAAAAGACAAGGCCAAGTCGTTCCCCAACAAAAACAACTTCACCAAGAAGACTCCTCCCAAGGCATTGGTTGTACAAGAAGAGTACAATGAGGATGATGATGATGATGAAGATGATGAGTCGGTTGCCATGGCCTCCGTTGCCATTGCGACGACTTCACGGGTGTCTCTCTTCGACTCACCCAACGAGAGTATCACCGCCAAGTGCCTCATGGCTAAAGCCACCAACAAGGTAACCTCCAACATCAAAACTACCATCATTAATCATCCTTCCCCGACGGATAGCATTAATGAACTTGAGGGAGCTAATGTGGAGGCTAACGAGTTTGAGGCCTTTATGGGCAAACTCAAGGGAAAATCCAAGAAGCACTTTGTTGCTCTCTTGGAACAACTTGGTGAAGCCAATGACATGATCGAGACTCACGAAGACACCACCTCTAAGATGGAAGGTCATAGTCATGACTATGCCGATGAGATTTCGGATCTTTCCAATGCTCTTGAGGAAGAGCGTGGTCTTCGTTTGGATCTTGAGGAGTCACACAACGTTGATTATGCTAAGTTAAAGAAAGATTATGATCATGTCCTCATTGTTTCTCGTGTGCTAAATTCCGAGAAGGCCAAACTCGGGGTTGATCTTACTAGACTCAAAGAGGAGTTTGATATACCTGACAAGGCCCACAAGGCCTTGAAGGGTATTCACGCTAGTCTCAAGGAGTCTCATGATCAACTCCAAGTGAAGCTAACTAAGGAGAGAGCAACTTTTCCTCATATGGTTCTAATTGATAATGCAAATGCTACTAACCCATGTTGTGAGCATATACATCTTGTTGAGGAAAATGCTAAGTTGAAGGAGCAACTTGAGAGAGGTCTTGCGACTTGCATACAAGGCAAGAAGAACCTCAACGATCTCTTAATCAACCAAAAAGGGATGTGTGGCCAAGGAAGGGGTTGGGTTCGTGCCCGACTCCAAGAACAAGAAGAAGAATGACAAGACCAAACGACCTCCTCCCCTCATGCAAACTTTTGTGAGGGAGGGAGAGAGTGCCCCCGAGGAGAAGAAGAACAATGTCAAGAAGGGCAATGTCACCCCTCTCAACAAAGCCGGCGATTTTAACCCTTCTTATGTGTTATGTCGTGCTAGTGATGGGCATGTTTATGCCAAATTTGTTGGTTCTCTTCATGAGCACATTGAATGGTCTATTTGGGTTCCTAAGACCCTTGTTACTAACATCAAAGGACCCATTACAAAATGGGTACCTAAAACCAAGCATTGATCTCTTGTAGGTGTTTGCTTCCGGTGGTGGATCATGGTTGCTCGATAGCGGAGCCACAAATCATATGACCGGAAGCAAGGACTTGGTGGTGGACATGCACAAAGTTCCATCTATGCCCACCAATGTCGAGTGGGGTGACGCCTCATCTTCTAAGGTATTGGTTGTGAATGCTTGCAATCCTCAGGATTTATCCTTCCGGCTCAGACATCATTTTAAACATGAGCTGGTTCTCGACCAATCGGGTTGCCATTGATTGTACCCTAAGCATACGTAACTTATCCATCCTTAATCAAAGTGTTTGCTTCTGATCCCTTGGTCGGAAATCATAATTCTTTTGCATTCGAGCTTTGAATTAGTCAGTTGTTTCTATAGTCTGATCCCCTTGCATTGTTTCTTCCTCTGGTTGAGTACCGATGCTCACATCAGATCCTTTGAGGACCACCGAATCCTTTGTTGGATTTTATCCGATAGCGTCCTTCATATTCAATCCCTTTGGAAGTTCTTTCTCCATTGGTAAATCCTATCCTCTGATTGACCAACCATGCTCTGCTTTCGAGCTTGTGGTATTTACTATTGAAGCTTGTGGTATATGTTTCCACGATACCCTGACAGGTTGAACCTATGCCTTCCTTAATATGTGTGAACTCGAAAGTTTTCACGAGTCATACTCTTCTGGTGTTTTGCTAGATAAAATCTCAACACTACAACTTCTTCGAAAGTGAGAGGTGAATGGAAGGTTATACATTGAAGAAGTGGGAGTCGACCTTGAACTTTGTGTTCATGCCCATGGACACGACGTAGATCCTACCATAGAAGCTTCTTGTAATAATAACTATTTCGTTGATATAATATCATCTGGTATCTGTGAACTGATCCTATGCAATATGGTTTCGACCATATTTTCTCTTTGATCCCATTTCTCGGGCAAGTTTAAGCACTTGTCTTGTGAGGACCAATACACCAGTCCAACCTTTACTTTGATCTACCGTCGAGTATTACACCCTAGTATCTCGGGAATATCATGGGACATCATAACTTCTTATGGGTTCTTCATCAACTATTATCACTCACCGGATCCAATTGTTCCTAGGTTCTGGGTTGTCGTCAACCGAGAACACCGAATAGTGAATCGAGTCCGCACTCCGATTCAATAACCCTAAACAATTTTTGTTGCTTATGAGTTTAATAATCCTTCAAGTCATTCCTTGCTTGATCGGCTATATCCTTATCGTGCTGCTCTCAACTGTGCTACATGGTCCTTCTTCCCGGAGCACAATTTTCGATGATGAGCTAAGCTTACGTCGAGTTTCCTCATCATATCATTTCTCCTTAAACCACAAACTTGGTTTCGAGTTTGTGCCGTACCCGTGGTTCCAATAACCTTTTGCTTCATCATTCTCTTGACTTGATGTCATCGCCGATGGATTACATCTTCATGAAATCTCTCAACAATTGTGTCATGATCATCATCAATATTATGAGCTATTCTAGGATATCAATCGAAGTCATGATGAGAAATACCATCCTTGCCCCTCGATGAATTGTGTTATCATCGACAACTTTATTGCCTTCCCTCCAACACAAACTTGTTCGTGTTCTGTGTTATACCTTGAGTTCCTTGATATCCAACATTTGTTCTTCTTTACCTTGGAGTATTACCATCTTTTATATCCAGGACGTCGTGCTTAGCACACCCGGCCGGAGGCCCTATGGTTATAGATTGCTTTTCAGCAAGGTTATCCATTCTTCCATGAGGAAACTGTAAGACTTATTCTACAAGTTATTCCTGATGGATCCTTTGTGTTTCCAAAGTCTGACCTTTGCCTGAAGACCATGTCAATGCTATCTCGAAGCATATATATGTACTCCAATTTTCAACAAGAACATTTAAAGCCTAATGTTAAATGTTTCCTGCTCAATTATCCAAACACCGCTGTATGGGTAATGTCCTGAAATTTCTCTCCCCTTACCTAAAGAGTTTTCTACATTATATCCTATCATGGATATCGTGCTCTGCTTGTCCTTGGGAAGGATATACCCTTGAAATATGTGTTTAAACACATTTTCCTTTCCATTGTTCTGATTAATCTGATAATCATATTTTTCTCCCCATTGTTTGGTTTAACCTTTCTTATGATCTATATTATGTAAGCAGTAATATTTCCCTGCTTACGTTAACACCTTGTTGTACCACTCTGTCAGTAAGACCCTGTTACTTTGGTTGATGACATTTCGGTAACCACCGATGGACGAGAACTTGCCTATTGGTCCGCCTCGTTCAACGAGCAGGAAAATGGTTCTCTTCGTCCCTCGCCCTTGGTACTGATGTTGTTGTCAACATAACCGACAGACTAACCTCTGACATGCCTTGCTTACATGACCGTGCAAGATGTCAACTGCCTTTCTACTTTTAACCCACATGGTGGGCCCATAACTCATAGTTCCACAGGATCGAAACCTGACTCTCATGTACACCCCCTGTTCCCAAAGTTATTCCTCGTGCGTGGCCTCAAACGTAATTCATGAGCCACCTTCCGATGAGATCATCAACTCTGGTATCAGACACAATACTTATTCCCGTTGCTATGAACCCCCTTTCACGCCCTATTTCAGGCACTGAACGATCACCCGCCTTCTTGAAACTTCTCATGGTACTTTCTTACTTTTCTCTCGGTGTATTCTTGAGGTTCAACGCAAGAGATACTTCTGCCACATTCCCTGAATTGTCCACCAGATAATTAACCCTATAAGGGTTAGTTCTTCCGAAGTTACCCTTTACTGCTCCACTTAAATCTCGGGACGAGATTTCTTGTAGTGGAGGAGATTTGTAACATCCCCAGCCTCACACCACAGTGATCACCCTCTGATTATGCCAAGTCACCATGATTAACTATGCTTGATCATCATTTGCATCATATCTCGTTTCCAATTCCAATGCAAATTGCAATTCAAATTTAAAGTGAAAAATAAAAGTTGTTCAAATTAGAAAATAAAATGCTCATTAAATATGAAATAATTCATAACTAATTATCTTTAGAAATAAAACATCACCTGAATTCATTATGTGACTTAAACAACATGAAATAGCACCAAAGCAGAATTTTAAAGTGCCAAATCATTTATTAAAAATTCAAATGAAATCATTTGACCACGAAACCTTTTTCTGGCAGTGCTAAATATTGCAAGTAATTTATTGAGCCAAGTCTCATATTTTACATAAGTGAATGGATGGCCTAACAATTTACAAATCAGAGAAGGAATAAAAGAAGCATAAAAAAACCCTAAACTACTAGTGAACTGGGCTCTATGTCAACAGTGGGAGCCCAGCCCACCTCGCCACCTCCTCCTTCCTACTGCTCACCAGGAGCGCCGTGGACGTGCGCGCCCCATCCATGGCTGCGGATGGCCACACGGCGACCATCCGGCGATGCCCCCTGAGAGGATAAAGCCCCCTCGAGCCCCTCCTCTCTCACGCTGTCGAACCCTAGCCGCCACCTTCTCCCTCTCGCAGCCTCCCTCTCTGTCTCGTTCGCCCGAGTGGGCTCGTCGCTGGCACATCGCCGTCGTCACGACCACTGGCTCCCCCGTGCCGTTACAAGCTGTCCAGGAGCACCGCGTCCTCTTCTACACCAACTGCAAGCACCGGGTTGAGCCGGAGCACCCTCGAGCCGTCTCCATCTGCCTCCTTCCCCGACTGCATCCGCCGGTCGACGCCGCTCGATCTGCGCCTCTCCAACAAGCTCCAGCCTCGTCGTGCCTTCTCCAAGCTCCACTGTGAGCTCATTGTCGTTTTCCCTCTCAACCCATGCTCGATTTCTTTCCGTAGCGACGTCCCCATGAGTTGTCGCACCACCGTCCGCCATGGCCGATGAGGTCAAGCACGCAGGGCCTCTCTGGACCCGTCCGCGATGCATGTGTGCTCCAGGCATTCCGTTGAATCGATTGCACCACGCGGCTTGCTCGCGTGTGCTCTGCAGTGAAGCTTTCATCGAGCACCGCGTCGGCCGCCGCTAGTCGCCGCCGTAGTCCACACCTCTGGCCGCCCCGGGCAGTGCCCTCGCACGCGTGCGCCCGGGCCAAGCCCTGCCCGCACCGCACGCCTCTGGCCGCGATCGGCTGCGCCCGGCCACGTCTGTGCGTGCCCACCCACGCACGCCTTTGCCTGCTGCACCTGCTGCCCGTCGCAGCACGCCCGCGCGCACGCTGTCGTCGTGTCGTGGTCGTCGCCCTACCTCCCCGCTTGGCTCGCCTACTCGCCTCGCCGCTGCGCGTGCACGCCGCACTGGTCGCGCCCATGGCGCTTGACCTGCGCCTGACCGCTCCTCCTCTGCCTCCCCACTCGTGCTGCCTGCTCGCCTGTTGCTGCTTCGTGCCGTGGCCACTGCCGCTGTCGCACGCGCGCCCCTGCAGCCTCTCCCCTGCTTTGCTGCTGCTCGCTGCTGCAGCTCCTCTGCTGCTCGCCGCCGCTGCCTAGCGCCCGCATCGCGCCGCTACACTCTGCTGCTGCTCCGCTACAGTAACATTCAGTTACTGTAGCGGTAGCTAGCTTTTGTGCTGCTACGCCGTTTAGCTATCTGAACATCCCATAAACAATAGCTAATCAAGTGCTAAAATGAGTAAAAATAATATGTGTAGGAAGTACACTTGACAAACTTCAGTTTACCCTACTGGCCCAAATTTATTTGATGCATGGATTAAATCCTACAAAAATCACAAAATGCAATATTCTCTTAGCCCTAGCATTGTGTGTGCGTGCAGTGTGGCCGCGTCCACTTCTGCTGCTACTGCGCTACAGTAACTGAATGTTACTGTAGGGGTAGCTAGCTTTGTACTGCTGCTGCTTATTGACTAGCCCTTTTTGCATCAACAAAATGGACAGCAAATCACTTCGAAAATAAATAAAAATGATGGGAATAGTTTGTACACTTGACCAACTCCATTTCATCTCGCTGGAACAAGTCTGTTAGGTGCATGGATTAATTGCTACAAAAATGACAAAAGTGAATCTTCTGTTAACAAAGAAAATTGAAGAAACAGATTACTAACTAGGCTAGTTTGGGATTGTATTTGGACTAGCTAAGTGCACTGTTCATGCCATCAGATGGCATGTATTGGTAGTAATCTTGGAGTAGAGTAAATCATCTATAGGAATCATCCCTAGTAGAGCTATGAATAACCCATTATAGCCCTCACAAATTGGCTACTCAATAAACAGATTCTAAGACTTGGTAGAAATTCCGAAATTCTAGAAAACATTTTAAACTTTAGAAATTCATAGAAAATAAACCGTAGCTCGGATTGGAAAACTTTATATATGAAAGTTTCTCAGAACGACGAGACGAATCCGGATGCGCAGCCCGTTCGTCCGCCACAGACCCCTAACATATCAAACTCGCAACTTTCCCCCTCCGGCTCCTCTACCAGAAAACGCGGAACACCGGGGATACTTTCCCGGTTGATTCCTCCCTTCACCGGTATCACCTCATACCGCGTTAGGGCACCCCTAGCACCGATACTTGTCATGTCATGCATCGCTATGCATCTGTTTGCTTAAATATTTATTGTTTCTCCCCCCTCTTCTCTCGGTAGACACCTAGACCGACGCCGCTGCTACCCAGTACGACTACGGAGTTGACGACCCCTCTCTCTTGCCAGAGCAACCAGGCAAGCCCCCCTTTGATCACCAGATATCGCCTACTCTTCTCTATACTGCTTGCATTAGAGTAGTGTGGCATGTTACTGCTTTCCGTTATTCCTATCCTGATGCATAGCCTATCCTTGCTACTACTGTTGTTACCATTACCTGCTATCCTACTGCTTAGTATAGGATGCTAGTGTTCCATCAGTGGCCCTACACTCTTGTCCGTCTGCCATGCTATACTGCTGGGCCGTGATCACTTCGAGAGGTGATCACGGGCATATACTATATACTTTACACAGTTACATTACCTGTGGTACTGTTCGGAGTTGGGGGCTGAAGGGGCAGGTGGCTCCATCCCGGTAGAGGTGGGCCTGGGTTCCCGACGGCCCCCGACTGTTACTTTGAGGCGGAGCGACAGGGCAGGTTGAGACCACCTAGGAGAAAGGTGGGCCTGGCCCTGGTCGGCGATCGCAGATACTTAACACATTTAACGAGATCTTGGTATTTGATCTGAGTCTGGCTACTGGCCTATACGCACTAACCATCTACGCGGGGACAGTTATGGGCACTCGACGTCGTGGTATCAGCCGAAGCCTTCGTGACGTCAGCAACGGAGCGGCGCGCGCTGGATTGGACTGGAATGCCTACTAGGCTAGGTCTGCTTCCGGCCGCCCACGCAACGTGCAGGTGTGCTAAGGGCGATGGGCCCAGACCCCTGGGCGCTTAGGTTTAGACCGGCGTGCTGACCTCTCTGTTGGCCTAGGTGGGGCTGCGACGTGTTGATCTTCCGAGGCCGGGCATGACCTAGAAAAGTGTGTCCGGCCAAATGGGATCGAGCGTGTTGGGTTATGTGGTGCACCCCTGCAGGGAAGTTAATCTATTCGAATAGCCGCGATCTTCGGTAACAGGACGACTTGGAGTTGTACCTTGACCTTATGACAACTAGAACCGGATACTTAATAAAACACACCCTTCCAAGTGCCAGATACAACCGGTGATCGCTCTCTCACAGGGCGTCGAGGGGAGGATCATCGGTTAGGGTTATGCTATGCAATGCTACTTGGAGGACTTCAGCCTACTCTCTTCTACATGCTGCAAGACGGAGGCTGCCAGAAGCGTAGTCTTCGAAAGGACTAGCTATCCCCCTCTTATTCCGGCATTCTGCAGTTCAGTCCACATATGATAGCCTTATTCCAGTTGATACCAATGCATACATATGTAGTGTAGCTCCTTGCTTGCGAGTACTTTGGATGAGTACTCACGGTTGCTTTCTCCCTCTTTTCCACCTATCCCTTCTACCTGGTTGTCGCAACCAGATGTTGGAGCCCAGGAGCCAGACGCCACCTTCAACGACGACTCCTACTACACCGGAGGTGCCTACTACTACGTGCCGCCCGCTGACGACGACCAGGAATAGTTTAGGAGGATCCCAGGCAGGAGGCCTGCGCCTCTTTCGATCTGTATCCCAGTTTGTGCTAGCCTTCTTAAGGCAAACTTGTTTAACTTATGTCTGTACTCAGATATTGTTGCTTCCGCTGACTCGTCTATGATCGAGCTCTTGTATTCGAGCCTTCGAGGCCCCTGGCTTGTAATATGATGCTTGTATGACTTATTTTATTTGTAGAGTTGTGTTGTGATATCTTCCGTGAGTCCCTGATCTTGATCGTACACGTTTGCATGTATGATTAGTGTACGGTCAAACCGGGGCGTCACAAGAAGGCTCACCCTCCCACGACTATCATTTATTCAAAGAGGTCTTTGGAGCTCCTTCACATGTATCTCTTTGGGCCTCCATCCTTCGATAGTCTTGGAGGTAGGAAGTATTGCTTGGTGATTGTGGATGATTACTCAAGATACACGTGGGTGTATTTCTTCAAGAGGAAGAGCGAGACCCAACAAACCGTTATTGACTTTGCAAATGAAGCTCAACGTCAACACAATGCAAAGATCTTGACAATAAGAAGTGACAACGGCACCGAGTTCAAGAACTACACCTTGGATGAGTTTCTTAGTGATGAGGGAACCAAACATCAATATTCCGCACCCTACACCCCTCAACAAAACGGTGTTGCGGAGAGGAAGAACCGGACGTTGATGGATGCGGCAAGGACCATGATGGCGGAGTTCTAGTCTCCGTACAACTTTTGGGCCGAAGCCATCAACACCGCATGTCATGCATCCAATCGGCTCTACCTCCGCAAGGGCTTGAACAAGACTCCATATGAGATACTCACCGGTAACAAGCCCAACCTCAAGTACTTCCGAGTATTCGGGTGTAAGTGTTTCATTCTCAAGAAAGGTGTTCGGTTGTCTAAATTTGAGGCTAGAGCTTATGAGGGCATATTTGTTGGTTATGCTACAAACTCTCATGCTTACCGTGTCCTCAATAAATCCACATGACTTATTGAGGAGACGTGTAACGTGGAGTTTGATGAGAATAACGGCTCCCAAGTGGAGCAAAGTGGCACTTGTGATGTAGGTGATGAAATTCCTCCTCAAGCCATAAGAAGAATGGGTGTTGGTTTTATCCTACCCATTGAGGAATCCCTTGTGGCCGAAGGAGAAGGACAATGCTCCACTCAAGTGGAGCCATCACCAACCCAAGGCCCACATGCTTTCGAAGAACAAAGTGAAGGCCCTCAACCTCATGAACAAGACCAAGGGCAAGATCATGCTCAAGACGGTGTGGACACACCAAGTGATGCCCAAGGTCAAGTTCTCTCCCCCGAGCAAGTTCAAGATCAAGAACAAGTTCATGACGACGCTCAAGATGATCAAGTAACCGCTCCTCAACTCACCACCGAGGAGAAATTAGAGCGTCGTGCCGCCAAGGTTGCTTCCAAGCTCTCCACCAAGGATCATCTCATGACGAATGTGTTTGGAAGCTTGAGAAAGGGGGTAAGCACTCGTAGACAATTAGCAAATTATTGTGAGCATCACGCGTTTGTCTCTTGTGTGGAACCCCACAAGGTCTATGAGGCGCTAGAAGATCCAGATTGGCTCAATGCCATGCATGAAGAACTCAACAACTTCGAGCGCAACAAAGTGTGGAGATTGGTGCCAAGACCAACCGGGAATCACAATGTCATAGGAACCAAGTGGATATTCAAGAACAAGCAAGATGCCCATGGGATTATCATTCGCAACAAGGCTCATCTGGTAGCACAAGGCTACTCCCAAGTCGAGGGTATCGACTACGGTGAAACCTTTGCTCCTGTTGCTCGTCTTGAATCCATTCGCATGTTGATTTCATATGCTTCTCATCACAACTTTAAGTTACAACAAATGGATGTGAAGAGTGCCTTTCTTAATGGTCCTATTAATGAATTGGTTTACGTCAAGCAACCCCCCGATTTCGAGGATCCCTACTTTCTTGATCATGTGTATCAGCTCGATAAGGCACTCTATGGCCTTAAACAAGCCCCATGTGCATGGTATGACCACCTTACCGAGTTGTTACAAGATCGTGGTTTTGAAGTGGGGCTAATCGACCCCACTCTTTTTACTAAGAAGGTCAAAGGGGAGTTGTTTGTGTGCCAGTTATATGTTGATGATATTATCTTTGGTTCTCCTAACAAAGCTTTCAATGAGGAATTTGTCGCTCTCATGACCTCAAAGTTAGAGATGTCCTCCATGGGAGAGTTGAAGTTCTTTCTAGGATTCGAAGTGAAGCAAAGAAGAGAAGGAACCTTCATCAATCAATCCAAATACACTCAAGACATGCTCAAGCGATTCAAGCTAAGTGACGTCAAGCCGGCTTCCACTCCAATGCCCACCAAGTGCCAACTTGACTTAGATCCCAATGGTAAAGTGGTGGATCAAAAGGTATATCGTTCCATGATTGGATCCTTGCTTTACCTTTGTGCATCTAGACTGGACATCATGTTGAGTGTGGGAATTTGTGCACGGTTTCAAGCCTCACCTAAGGAAAGTCACTATGCGGCGGTCAAACGAATCTTTCGATATTTGGCTCATACCCCAAACTTTGGCTTATGGTACCCAAGAGGATCAAACTTCAAGCTTGTAGGGTACTCGGATTCCGATTGGGCGGGAGACAAAGTGGATAGGAAGTCCACTTCCGGAGGATGCCAATTCCTTGGTTTCTCTTTGGTAAGTTGGTCTTCCAAAAAGCAAAGTTGTGTGTCTCTCTCGTCCACCAAAGCGGAGTATGTGGCGGCCGGTAGTTGTTGTGCACAACTCTTATGGATGAGGCAAACTTTGAAGGATTACGGTGTCACTTGTGACAAAGTGCCTCCTTGGTGTGACAATGAAAGTGCCATCAAGATCTCTCTCAACCCGGTGCAACACTTCAAGACGAAGCATATTGAGATCCGGTATCACTTCATCCGGGATCACATTAGGCGAGGAGAGATCGAGCTCAACTACGTCAACACTCATGATAACTTTGCAGATATCTTCACGAAGCCCTTGGATGAAGCAAGATTTCGCGAGTTAAGGCATGAGCTAAATATCATTGATTCGAGCAATGTTGCTTGAACCCTTGCTCACCCCACCCTACTCAGCGTGTTGTCTTATTTAGATGTAGGCATGGACATAGGGGGAGTGATGTTCTCTCAATGAACTCTCCCTCCCCCCATTATGCATAAATCAATCAAGTCTTTCACATTAGCCATGTTTGATGGTACTTGTGCTTCAAAGACGAGTTTTGGTCATAGACCCAAGGATAATTCTTCACGGTGCCATACCAATTGACTCAAACATAGGTGGACTCGGCCACCATCCTCTCTTCGGGAGGTTGGAGTTAGCCTTGTTGTTCTCGTGTTGTTTTCTCTCGTTCTGTCTTTGCTCTTTGTATTGGATTCTCCTAGGGTGTTGCTTCTCTCCTGTTTGTGCCCCTTCCTCCTCCCTTCGGATTGCACTCATTTGATCTTGGCTTGGGCATAGGTGGTCGGGCGGTACAACCGGTATCACGGGCGGTTCTACCACTAGTACCGGGTTGTGCCGTCCCATTGGGTCTCCGTTCGGTGCTTGGGCGGTTCCACCGCTCAAACCCACGGTAACCTACGTCCGGTACTACCGGTTGACGTCGAGCGGTACTACCGCTGCCTCCCAGGCACCGGAAGTATTGCCTCCAACCACCGGTCTGTACCAGACGAGCGGTACAACCGCTCCCCTACGCGGTTCTACCGGGGCGTGTCTACGGGCCTATATATACCCGATGGGGCTGAAGGGTTGTCTTTTTCCCTTCGTCCTCATTCCTCTTCTCTTGCCCTAGCCGCCGGCCATCTCTATCCCTGCCCCGGAGTGCGTCTCGCGCTTCGAATCCTTGGCTCTCCGTGGATTCTCTCCGTGGAGGCCTCCCGATCTCTTCCCATGGATGGTGGTAATGCCTCGTGTTGTTTACTTCTAGTTCTTTCTAGGGTTCTTCCTTGTCTAGGGCATTACTTAA